>NC_073260.2:76806730-77121346 GCF_029289425.2 Pan paniscus
CTTGGAGTTCTGAATGGCTCTGTGTGGTTTAGAAAGTATTTTTCACAGGAAAGTTTTCACTAAGGGGATATGCTAGTCACAACTCCGCAAGATGAAAATGGGAGTTTCCAGAGGTCAGACAGTGCCTCAAGGTGGTAGGAGGAGGGTTGGAGCAATGGCCTGGGAAGATGAAGAAGACCCTCGGTTCACCCTGATTAATGTGACTTTCAGGGCAAACAATTTACCTACAAACATTTCTCCCCTAGTTTGTGGGTAAATGCGAGCATTTTACATCAAACAGGCTTATTACCAATACAGTACAGCTCAGCTGACTACACAATTTTTCATACAAAGAGCCAGCATTTGTCAAGCTCCTGGTATATTCTGGACACTGTACTTCATACATTGACACAAATCAAAGCATTGCAAAATGAAATAGGGTTCATCCTGCCCTTATAAAGAAAAAAGTACACACGCAACTAAACCCCTCTGGTTTGTGGGGTTCAGGGCAAAAGTACAAAGCCCCCCACCCATAGTTATTTTCTAGTGTTAATCAAGCTAGCAAATTGTCATGTATTCCTCCTCCCTTGACAAAGGTAGCTTTTTAACAGCCTAGAAGGCCAGGGACAATTTAGAATTTTCAGACTTTTCAAAGTTATGGGTCAGACACAGAAATAGCAGACCTGGCCAATGAACAGAGCCCCTTCCCTTCTCCACCCAAGCTCCCTCTCTCCTAGGGGGGCCTCTTGGGCACCCACGGGGACTCCCTCCACTCCTACCCAGCCCACATTTCCAAGCACTTTTACGCCCCAGCAAACAGCTGCCCCTTTGTGAGCTCTCCAGGGATCAGGTCTGCCTTGCTTTCTAGGGCTCAGGCCTTAGAAGCTGGTGTGGGTCCCTTTGGGCTGGGTATTCATTCCATCCAGGTCTTGGGAGGGAGGGGGCAGCATGGTCTCTGGGTAGCAAGCCCCTTTGGACCTACAGACTTCCAGCTCTGTGGGGAGAGGCACACCCCCCCAACCCCCAGAAGGCCAGACTGGGCCCTTTAAACCCAGGGGATAAGGGTAAGGGGGTTCTTCCGCCCAGGTCTGAAGGCCATACTGACTGAGAGCCTTCTCTATATTACACTAACTAGATCAACTTTTTCTTTCCTTGAAGCTTTCTGGGAGGGTGATTCCTATACAAGAAATAAAGATGAATAAATAGACGGTATAAGAGAAGATTCCTGTTCAAAAGGGATGAAGGAAAAAAAGTTGAAATATTTGTGGCTATCTAGAAAAAAATTGACAGCTGATATCATGGTCTGAAGGGTAGAAAAGGTAAAATATTCTTCAGACAGCAAATGTGTTGACAGCGTTCTAGAAAGTCTGAGATGGGATCCTTGCCTCATGGCATAACTTGGGCAAACCTTAAACTGTTTTCTTTCTGTGTTTGAAAGTGGATGTCCCACCCAGACCTTTGCAGAGACACCAAAAGAGCTGGATGAAGACCTGCCAGAGGCACCAGGGCAGCCAAGCTGAATCCTAGGACGTGGACACACTGAGTCAAGCTGGGCAAGGGAGGTTTGGGTCTGCTGCAAACACAAAGGCCTGAGGGACCCCCATGGGAGGCAGGCATAGGAGCTCACGGTCAGAGGAGCAGCAACGGCATGGGCTTCACCCCCACAGCTGACCTAGCATCGGCTTTGCCTTTTCTCAATCAGGGCAAGTTGGTCAGTTCTCCAGGCCTCCATGTTTTAATTCTCTAGAATAGCGATATCACCTGCCCGCATCACCAGGTGGTGATGCCCTTAAGAACTTAGCACGATCTGGCACATGGTAAATTCTCAAGATGCTTCATCTAGAACTGAAAGCGTGCGAGTCAGAGCTAGTGCTGAACCCAAAATGTGGGTCACCACAGACCCCAAGCTGGGTGTGCTGCGGACGGAGGAGCGGACGCGGTTTTGAGGAGAGGGGCACACCGGAACACATAAGGTACAGCGGTCAAGAAGTTAAGTGTTACAGGTCCCTATCCTGTTTTGGGGCAGGGGAAGGTGGTGCTTTTGCAAGTCGCCCAGCCAGAGATGGAAAGAACAGGCACCTAAGGCCCCAAGTTGCTGGCATCCGTGAGCTCCGAGGGGGAGAAGGACGAAGCCGCCCTGCACCCCACTGGGCTCCAGGGCCGCGCGGGTGCCAGTGGAGCGGCCGGGAGGGCTCGGGAGGGGAACGCCCGGCTCACTGGAGTCGGAGACGCAGCCACTCACCCAGCAGCAGCAGCTTGAGCTCACGGCGCGCGTCCTTCTTGTCCCGACGAAGCTGCCGCTCGATCTCCGCGCTGATGCGCTGCGACTCCTTCTCCTCCGCGGACAGGCAGCAGCAGCCGGCCATGATGCGCTCAGCTCAGTACCCGACGGGGCGACGCGGCCCCGGGCACCCGAATCCTCGGCCCGGCCGCTCACCCGGCCAGCATGCGACGGACACAGGGGTGTGGAAAGAAAAGACGGGGGCCGACTTGAGCTTTGGAGTAAGACGCCTGGACCTCCGAGGCTCAATCCCCCCTCGAAAGTCGGCTCTGAGGCGGGGCGAATGCCGAGCGCTGGGAACGCTCGAGTGCACCCCGAATCCGGGCTCAGCCCGCCCCACTCTCGCTCTGGGGAGGAGGAGGGCGAGTCGAGAAGTTGGGAGCGTTGCTGGCCCCGGGAAGATGCGCGCGCCCCTTGGCACAGGAGCCGGACAGCAGTCAGGGGGCGCAGACGACAGTTGGAACGTCGGTGCTAGGGGGAGGATCTCCTGGGCCTAGGGGTGTCCCCAGGCGGGAGGTAGGCGCGGAGTGGGTTGAAGGCAAAGGACCTGGCTGGCCTTTGCCTGGAAAGTTCTGAAAACCTCAGCAGTGACCGCAGACTAAGACCGAGTGGAAAGGTTCCCGCTAGCGTTTGTGGCTCTAAGTGGCAGGAGGAGGCGGAGCATCTTGAACCTGCAGCCCTGGCGTCTGCTGGACTGGCCCGTCTGGGCACCCCAAGCCGAAGGCGCCTGGAAGTGAAAGGGGACGAGCAGGGGGCGCGGAGCTGGGGGTGGGAGCTGGCGCCTCTAGGAGCAGCCCCCACACTTGCCTCCTTGGCTGGGGCGTCCCGGCCAAGGTTTGCTGTAACCTGCGCGTCTGGCCGCCAGGCACCGGGTTCCGACAGGTGAGTGAGTTTCGCCAACTCACTCGCTCGGAGAAGGCGGCAGCAGGCTGGAAGAGGAGCGGCGCCAAGCGTCTGTTGCGAGACACAAAGCCACGAGGCCTCTACCCGGACCTTAAGTGGAAGCTTGCCCACCAGCTTCACCACCACGCACACCCGGATTTCCTAGACTGGCTCCTTCCGCTTCCCGGACGCCCCGGCCCAGCTCGGGCTTGGCCAAAGCCCTTGGTCAGCTCGGCAATTTGCCTGTGAAGTGTGGCTGGGCCTGAGCCTGCTGGCTCTGAGCTCGGAGAAGGAGCCGCCGCTGGGTTCAGTTATAAGAGAACTGCAAGAGCCCAGGGTAAATATCCTCTCGGCCTCCGGACGAGGGGGCTGGGGAGAAAGGGAACGGCTGATTGCTTTGCATTTTATGATGGGAAAGACACCTGCTTTGTAGAAAGGGCTGATACGTTCCTAGTAGCACCTGGCAAGTTTCCTGCCCAGCCCAGAAGCCTAACAGCCGCCTTGCGATTGTGTCCGCACTGACACCTTGGCCTGTATCCTGGACCGTCGGGGTCAAGTTTGAGCAGCATTAATAAAAACTTTAAAAGCACCTCTTAGTGCTTAAGTGACACGATAAAATGCGTATTACAACATCTGACTTTTGTCTGTGTAGATTTTGATGCAGAAAAGGGAAGGTGGGGAGAGGGGATCCTATTGGCCACAGCAATGAACGTTCTTTCCTTCTCAAGTCAGTATAGGCCATATGCTAATGGAGCGTTAGGCAATTAGCTAGTGCTTCCTCTACTAAGAGCAGGCATAAGTGCGTTTCATTTGAGTAGCATATATTTTATAAATTCAAACTGAGGATCACATTGAGTGGAATGGTACGTGTCATTATATAAAGAATTTGGTATCGCGATGCTATCTGGCTGCATGTTCTTATTATTTTACAGTTTAAGAAATGTAGAGGAATCAGACATTAAAAATGTGCATACATACTTTAATGTGTGACTATTTTAGTTTTCTTGCAGGCATAAATTGACAGTAACAGTGACCCCTACAGGAAAACTCCTGGACATTTCAGATTTGATCTTTGGCCATTTAATAGCCTGTTTCTTCTCTCTTAGCTCTTACGGATTCATTTACAGTTTGAGAATAAGATCTCTTGGCTTCTCAAAGTCATGGTTGCATCATAATTGTTGCATGATAAATTTTATCATTTAAAAATTATAAAAATTGTTTAAATGATTAAAACTAGGGCAAATTTGAACTCTTACGTTAACGGGAATTACTGATACTGACCTATTAGGTTTAAAGTTGGCAAGATTTCAAAAACAGTTATGAAACGTATTGATTAGGGCAAATCTGTACAACTTTCCTGGGCTAGTCAGCTTGGCAGTATATATCTGAAGCCTTAAACATGTCCGTCCCCTTCGGCCAAACCAGTAATTTCTCCCTTAAGAAATAACTAGAAAGAAGCCTCATGATTGATGCGAAGGTTTTATTGCCAATACAACAACAAAAACTCACAACCTAAATACCTAACAACAGGGAAGAGATCACTTAAATCATGGTTTATCCATAAAATGAGATGTTTTGGGGCCATTAAATATGTGGATATGCGAGTAGTAAACATGTGAATAAATTTGGAGAAAATCCTCAAAATATATTGAATGAAAAAGGCAAGATCCAAAAATATAAACAGTATGATAAGATTTTAGTATAAGAATACGCATACACATTTTTAAGAGACTAAAGGGACACAATTAAAAAGGTAGCTTGCTGTGAGTCATGGCTGTTTGGTTGATTTTCATTGTTCATTAGAAAATTTGGGCCGGGTGCAGTGGCTCACGTCTGTAATCCCAGCACTTTGGGAGGCCGAGGCGGGCAGATCACCTGAGGTTGGGAGTTCGAGACCAGCCAGCCTGACCAACATGGAGAAACCCCATCTCTACTAAAAATACAAAATTAGTCGGGTGTGGTGGCACATGCCTATAATCCCAGCTACTCGGGAGGCTGAGGCAGGAGAATTGCTTGAATCGGGAAGGCAGAGGTTGTGGTGAGCCGAGATCACACCATTGCACTCCAGCCTGGGCAACAAGAGCCAAACTCCGTCTCAAAAAAAAAAAAAAAAAAAGAAAGAAAGAAAATTTGGGGCAGCTTGCATAAAATTATTTAGGCTCCACTTTCCTTAACTATAAGATGAGAGGGATAAGCCAGAATAAGCTCAAAAGGATCACCCAACTCTAACATGCATTATTTCTTTGATGACATTCACACTTATCCAAAATAAATTTATTTAAAAATAATCAAAAACCTAAAGTTGTTATTGAGCATCAGCCACTGGTAAGAAATAGAAAACTGGGATATCACAAGTCAATCATTTTTATACTTCTATGTTTTATTCATCTCTATTTTCCTTATCTGTAGAATCTGGAAGGTAAAATGATAATAATTTTAAGATATTAATTCATTGGAAACATCTTTCCAGGAAGGGGTAGTTTTGAAAAGAGTTCTTAATAAAAGAGAATATTTATTTTCCTAAGTTATTTCAAAAAAGCTGCAATTTTATTTTATTCATCTTGAAGACGAGAGCGCAGACTGGACCTGAGTTTCAGATATCCACCAAGTGTGGGGCTACAAGGGTGAGCTAATTGTCTGATATCCCTCTGAATGTCCACTGGGTCCATACCAGCCCCTGTACCAGGCAGTGAGGATTCAGGTAATAAGACAATTCCAGACTTTCGGTAGAGCTATAGTCTAGTAGAAAGAAGTAAAACTGAGACCCTGAAATCTGAACCTACCCCTTCCTACTTCCTTCCAGAGAAGAGTGAGAGCACAGAGTCACCTGGAGGCGCTCCCCAGGCCTACAGATATGCACAGCAGCCTCATCTCCCATCACTCTCCTGGAACTCTAGACAAATGGAATTTTCTGTTCTCCCTACCTCCTGCCTCCATGCCTTGGTGCATGCTGTTCCATCTTCCAGGAATACCATCTCTCACCCTAGGCAAAATTAGGTAATTTCTTTTTCAGTTACATCTCTTCTGAGGAAGCAACTCCAGCCCTTGTCAGTTACATCCATCTTTCCCTACTGCTGGAACACTGTCAACATCTCACTCTATTATACTCGTCTGTTTCTTCTAATCTATGAGTTACTCACAGGTAAAGAGTTTTTCTTGCTTATCCTGGTATTCCTAAATTAGCAAGTTTCAGTTGACTAACCTTAAATACCGAAACCAAGAAGAATTAGTCTGAGATGCAAGAAAAGAAGGTTCTTGTGGTGGAAGACAGTGAAAACCAATAAGCAAGTACAAAACAAATGAATGTATAACTTAGGAAGAACTTGTATATATGAGCTGCCCCCACCTGCCACTGGCCCCCTTAGAGAGAATGACTGCCCTGTTTCTAATTCAGAACGCCAAGGAAATGTGCAAGTAGAGGGCTGGAAAGATGCAGTTCACTTTCACAAGTGTATTGTCTCTGAACTTAACAAGTAATATAGAGTAAAAATATGACCTTGAGGAAGTTCACAAAGCACTAATACTAATGTACCTTTGCTGCTCTATGTCAGCATTTTTCAAACTGCAGTTGTAACACATTCCTAGGGTGTGGCCAATATTTTTTCTTAAGAAAAAGAATAAAATATAAAGAGCCAATATCAAGGTTGCTGTATGTATTATTATTTAATAAAATGTTTTTTAACTTTTTTTTTTTTAAGAGCCAGAGTGTCTGTCACTCAAGCTTGAGTGCAATGGCGTGATTATGGCTCACTGCAGCCTTGAACTCCTAGGCTCAAGCAATTCTCCCACCTCAGCCTCCCAAATAGCTAGGACTACAAGCCCATGCCACCATGTCCAGCTATTTTTTTATTCTTATATTTTGTAAACGCAGGGTCTCACTATATTACCCGGGCTGGTCTTGAACTCCTGGTCTCATAGAGTCCCCCTGCCTCAGTCTCCTGAAGTACTGGGATTACAGGCATAAGCCACCACATCTTTAGTTTTATTTTATTTTTAAGCCAAATACCCAGAGTTCAGTGAGTAAAACTTTAGTTTTAATTGTACGTGTAAGTATCAACTCTTAAGCAGCTCAGTCATCGGTGGGAGTCTGCTTGTCCATCTCCTGAATGTGTTGGTGTAAATGATTCCAAATTTTCTAATTCATTTTTCTGAATCCAATATGTTCTTTTTTTTTTCAATTTGAGTTCAATGTGTTCTCTAAAATGTTTTCAGTCCTTCTTCCCCGTCACTTCCACTCCCCATCCCACCCATTGGCTCTAGTTTGGTAGGTGAGAGTTGATGGAGCAATGATGGATAATGATTGATTGATTGATTGTTTTAAAAAAAATTTTAGATTCAGTGGGTACATGTGCACGTTAGTTACATGGGTATATTTTGTGATGCTGAGGTTTGGCCTTTAATTGAACCTGTCACCCCATTAGTGAACACAGTAACTAATAGGTAGTTTTTCACCCCTTCCCCCTGCCCCCACTCCCCACTATTGGAGTCCCCAGTATCTATTGTTCCCAACTGACGGATATTTAGATGGATGTGTAATATTGATGCTAGTGGCTGCTTGCACTCAACATCTATTTTTTTTAAGGCAATCAACATGTCAACATGTTGCTCTACAGTATTCTCTGTCTGAAGACCAGAAATTGTTTATTATATAACTGTTACCGAAAACGCTGGGATGATAGACAATGAAGTCTGCCTTCAAACACACATGACTGTGAGTAGGCAGGAATTGATATTGTTTGTTTTTGAATGTGACTTTTCATGGAAGTTGGGGAATCTCAAGAAGAAATCAAACTCTTTAAAATGTGAAGTTTGGAGGTGATTATTTGGCTTGTTTTCTTTTCCTTTTTGCTTAAATTTCCCCCTCCATTTACATCACTCTCTTCTTGAATGATCCCATGTTAATAACCTAGGATGTATTCTTCACTTCTTTGTGCTCTGATAATCCTATATAAGAGTAAATAATTTCATAGACGTGTAAATATACACAGAGTAAGTTTGTCATCATTAGTTTTAAAACGAAGCTAAATTACACGAACTCTATATTTTGTTTTTCTCATCCAAGAATACTTTGTGAAATCTAAGTAAACAGTTTTACCTCTGATTTACTCTTTTTAATGACTACATAATACTAGATGATGTGAAAGGACCATATATTATTCAACTTTTCCCTTTGAAATGTACTCATTTTTGTTTCCAGTTTGGGGCCACTAAAAACAAAGCTATAAAAGCATCTTTGTATATAAATCCTCATATGCTAGCGTTTTTATTTCTGTAAGATAGATTCCCAGGAAAGAGACTGCTGGGTTGAAGGATAAATACATTTTTCATTTTAATAGATGTGGCCAGATTCCCTTCCAAAAGACTGAAGCAATCCCATTTCTGCCACAAATATGAGCACCCATCTCCCTATATCCTCACCAGCAATAAATATTTTCGCTCATTACTTTTGGCAGCCTGAAGAAAATAAAATAACAATAAAGTGTTTCTTTACGTTGCATTCCCCTGACTACCTATGAATTTGTTCATCTCTTCATGTGCTTGTCAGCATTTCTATATGCTACCCCATGAATTGTCTATTCATATCCTTTGCTCATTTTTAAAATTGGGTCATTTGTCTTTTTCTTGACAATCTGAAAGAGATCTTCAACATTACAAATCAACTGTTTGTCATCTGAATTACAGACTTTCCAATATATTGTTTGTCCTTTATCATTTTTAATGAAATCTTTGCCAGATAAAAGATTTTATTTTTACGTAGCCAAATACCTCTATTTTCTTGCATTGCTTCAAGAGTTTGTCTTTAAAAGAAGATCTCCCTATTTCTAGGTTGTACAAGCAGTATCATAGATTTTCTTGCAAGCACTTTTTTTTTGAGACGGAGTTTCATTCTTATTGCCCAGGCTGGAGTGCAGTGGCACGATCTCGGCTCACCATAACCTCCACCTCCCAGGTTCAAGCAATTCTCCTGCCTCTGCCTTCCGAGTAGCTGGGATTACAGGCATGCACCACCACGCCCGTCTAATTTTTTGTATTTTTAGTAGAGACGGAATTTCTTCATGTTGGTCAGGCTGGTCTCGAACTCCCAACCTCAGGTGATCCACCCGCCTTGGCCTCCCAAAGTGCTGGGATTACAGGCGTGAGCTACCGCGCCCGGCCGCAAGCACCTTTATTATTTTGTTTTTCACATTTAATTACTTAATCTGTTCATTTTTATAGAATGTATAAAACAAATTTTATTTTCTTCCAGATGGGTAACCAGTTGTGCCAACATCATTTATTGAACATTCCATCCTTTTTCCTGATGAATTAAATTTCAATTTTTGCCGTATATTACATTTTCATACTGACTGAGATACATTTCCTTGAGCCTATACAGTGCCACTGAGGTATTATCTGGTCTTCTATCAATACTAGCTTGGTGATCCACCCGCCTTGGCCTCCCAAAGTGCTGGGATTACAGGCGTGAGCTACCACGCCCGGCCGCAAGCACCTTTATTATTTTGTTTTTCACATTTAATTACTTAATCTGTTCATTTTTATAGAATGTATAAAACAAATTTTATTTTCTTCCAGATGGGTAACCAGTTGTGCCAACATCATTTATTGAACATTCCATCCTTTTTCCTGATGAATTAAATTTCAATTTTTGCTGTATATTACATTTTCATACTGACTGAGATACATTTCCTTGAGCCTATACAGTGCCACTGAGGTATTATCTGGTCTTCTATCAATACTAGCTTGCTTTTTTTTTTTTTTTTTGAGACAGAGTCTCACTCTGTCGCCGAGGCTGGAGTGCAGTGGCACTGTGTGGGCTCACTGCAACCTCCGTCTCCTGGGTTCAAGCAATTCTCCTGCCTCAGCCTCCCGAGTAGCTGGGATTACAGGCATCTACCACCATGCCCACCTAGTTTTTTTTAATATATATTTTTAGTAGAGACGGGGTTTCACCATGTTGGCCAGGCTGGTCTTGACCTCCTGACCTCAGGTGATCCGCCCACCTCGGCCTCCCAAAGTGCTGGGATTAGAGGCATGAGCCACCATGCCCGGCCTTAATACTATCTTAAAGCAGGGGTTTTCTGGAATGTTTTCATGTCTGATAGGACATATCACCTCTCAGTGTTACAGACTCTTAGGTGTGTTCAGACATTTACTCTTCCATGATAAACAATATCACTTAATAATGACTTCTTCCCTCAATTTCAAATCTTAACTTTAACCCTAACTTCAATTATCTTTTTGACATGTTGCCTTAGATGTCTAATGGACACCTCAATGAACAAGTGCAAAGCAAAACTCTGCATTTGTTTTCTAAAACTTATCTTTCTGCTTGCTTTTCCATCTCAGCAATCTAATGAATTGCCTCTCAACATCTAATCAATTGCCTTTCTACCCCACCTCCCCACCCCATCTAGCAATTATGGACTTTCCCTTTAAACAGCATCCTGAATTTATTTTGGAACCACTGCATGCAGCTTTTGCACTGAGCAACTCTGGGGATGTAATACACATTTTAGTTTTGAGGGTTCCTCAGTTGTCTCTTGCTATGTCATATGTGGCTTCTCAGGTATGTTCATTCCTGTTTTTGCTGCCACCACTTCTGAAAAAGCCACCAGCATGTCTGACCTGGACTAAAACAATATTTTTGTTCTGACCCTCTAAAATCTACCCATCACAGGACAGGACAGCCAGAATGAGCTTTGAAAATCCCCAAACATAGCCCATAATTACCTAGATTAAAATTCACCTATAGGCCAAGCATCTGTAATCCCAGCATTTTAGGAGGCTGAGGCAGGAGGATCCCTTTAGCCCAGGAGTTCGAGGCCAGCCTGGGTGATATGTGAGAACGTGTCTCTTCCAGATTTTTTTTTTTAATTAGCCAGGTGTGCTGATGTGCACCTGTAGTTCCAGCTACTCTGGAGGCTGAGGTGGGAGGATCACTTGAGCCTGGGAGATCAAGGCTGCAGTGAGCTGTGATCACACCACTGCACTCCAGCCTGGGTAACAGAGCAAGACCCTGTCTCCAAAAATTAAAATTAAAATTAAAAAAAATTCTCCTATAGATTTCATCAGAGAATTAAAAACAAAACCCTCCTTATTCTAGAATGTGAGGCCATACGTGATAGGGTTGTTGCCTACCTGTCTAACTTCATATCCCAATACTCTCCCTCTCATTCAAAGGCACTCCAATCACACTTGAACCTTTTTTCTTTAAATACCTCTCAGGACCTTTACACTACCTGCTTGGCTGCCTGAATCACACTTTCTCTAGATGGTGAAATGTTTGGTTTTTACTTGTCATGTAGGTCTCAACATAAATGTGACTTACTGGTGACTTCCCAGGTGTGGGCTCCCCTGACCACTTGGCCTAAAGTAGTCATTTCTCATCAACTCGAGATTATTATCCAGAAAATACTTCTGTATTTTCATTGTAGCGTTTGTCACTATCTGATTCCTCTTGTTTTCCTCCTTCTTTCTTTATCATCCTCCACCAGAAAAATAAGGTAATTTTCATTAGAGGAAGGACTGTGATTATGTTATTGACAACTGTATCCCTAAGGCCTAGATCAGGGGAGGCCACATGATCCTAAAATTGTACCACCAAACTGTTCAGGACCAATTCTCAACAGTAAGTTAAGTCTCAGAAAAGTTACTAATATGGGATTTGTGATTTTTCTATTTATCTGTTTTACACTATATTATATAATAGCCAGGAAAAAAATCCCTGACAACCCTGATTTGTGGGGATAAGACTCTGCCTGGGTTTCCCAGGATACATTGATTGCAAGTAACAGAGACTGAGTATAAACTGACTTAAGTTAAAAATGGAATTTATTGGTTCTTGGGACTGAGAAGTTCAGGGATGGTCTTGGTTTTAAGCTCTGCAGAATCCATGTGCTCGAGAGATTTCAGAAGGTACCCCTTGGCCAAGCACAGTGGCTCACGCCTGTAATCTCAGCAGTTTGGGAGGCCGAGGCAGGCGGATCATGAGGTCAGGAGTTTGAGACCAGCATGGCCAACATGGTGAAACCCCTTCTCTACTAAAGATACAAAAAATTAGCCAGGTATGGTAGCGCATGCCTGTAATCCCAGCTACTCAGGAGGCTGAGGCAGGAGAATCGCTTGAACCCAGGAGGTGGAGGTTGCAGTGAGCTGAGATCACACCATTGGACTCCAGCCTGGGCGACAGGGTGAGACTCTGTTTCCAAAAAAAAAAAAAAAAAAAAAAAGGAAGTCACCCCTCTAGTGCTCAATAGACATTTTTGAATTAATAAATGGGTAATTGTGAAGATTACAAGATAGAGTGTATATATCTAAAGCCTCTATCTCCTTGCCTGGAGCTAGTCAACACTCAGTAGGTATAGGTAGTATTATTTTTGTATTACTCTTATCATCACATCAAAAACTTCATTTTCTGGTTTTTTTTTTGTTTGTTTTTTTTTTTGAGATGGAGTCTCGCTCTGTCGCCCAGGCTGGAATGCAGTGGCGTGAACTCGGCTCACTGCAAGCTCTGCCTCCCGGGTTCATGCCATTCTCCTGCCTCAGCCTCCCGAGTAGCTGGGACTACAGGCGCCCACCACAATGCCCGGCTAATTTTTTTTGTATTTTTTAGTAGAGACGGGGTTTCGCCATGTTAGCCAGGATGGTCTCGATCTCCTGACCTCATGATCCGCCCGCCTCGGCCTCCCAAAGTGCTGGGATTACAGGCGTGAGCCACCGCGCCCGGCCCAAAAACTTCATTTTCAACACAAGGAATACATTAATGGTTCCACTGTACCGTGGGAGAAGAAGGAAGAGTCCACACTGTGCAGTCATTTGGAATAATTCCGACTGTCCAGGAGCAACAACAGCCAGAAATCATGTTCTGAGGCTTCCCAACAGGGGAAGAAAAGTGCATCAACACCTAGCATGGCCTGTCTGGGCCCATTGAGTCCTGTTGGAAATAAATGTTGGTTTGTTGGTTTTAAGTGTGTGAGTCAAATAAGCAGTTTTTAAAAGGTCATTATGAATGAAGCACACATCAGAGGATACTCCAAGCTCTCCTCTCCTAAACACTATAGACATTCAAAATTTTCTTTTATGATTTTAAAATCTATAAACTTAGTAAATGCCAGTTGGAAACGTAGAGCTGAAAAGTACACACACACTGTTGCCTTCTATCTTCGTAAGTGTCTGAGTCACCCCTTGATGGCCCATTAGACACACAGAAGTCCACTTGCCCCACCTTTTTATGTCATTGTGGTGGATTAAAGATGGCCAGAAATTCTTGGATACTCCTTCCTTTGTGAGGTGAGGCATATGTTTCCTCCTCTTGAAACTGGGCAAGCTATGTGGCTGTTTTGGCTGATGGACTATAGTGGAAATGATGCTGTGTCTGTTCCCAAGTCCAGGCCTTAGAAGACTAGCAACTTCCATTTCCTGTCTCATGGATTAACAGGGAAGCTGTAAAAGACTAGCAACTTCCATTTCCTGTCTCATGGACTAATAGGGAAGCCATCTCTCTCCGTGTTTTGGGTGGGCTTTCCTCTGAACTCACATCTCAGGTGGGTCTCTCCCAGCCTGACGGCAAGATGGCTGCCAGAAGCTCCATGCTTATTCATATCTGCTGGCAACCTCCGTAGAAAGAGAACTTCCCCTTCCCAACATTCAAGCAAAAATTCTAAGACTGACCGTAATTAACAAAGCTCCTGCCTTGAACTGATTCATTATGGCCAAGGGAAAAGAATACTCTGACCAGGCTGGGATGATATGTTCGCCCCTGAAGGGTGAAATTAATTTTAGCAATCTATTTTAAATCTATTTTATTTAACCCAATATATCCAAAATATTATTATTTGTTCAAAATTAATATTCCTGGTCATGTTCAGTGGCACACGCCTGTAATCCCCTCACTTTGGGAGGCCAAGGTGGGCAGATTGCATGAGCCCAGGAGTTCAAGACCAGCCTGGGCAACATGGTGAAACCCTGTCTCTACAAAAAAAAAAAAAATACAAAAATTAGCCAGGCATGGCGCAGTGTGCCTGTAGTCACAGCTACTCAGGAGGCTGAAGCAAGAGGATGTTTAAACCTGGGAGGTCAAGGCTGCAGTGAGCCAGGATCATGCCACTGCATTCCAACCTGGGGACAAAGCAAGACCCTGTCTCCAAACCACAACAACAAAATTAACACTTCTAATGAATCTTCTATTTATATTAAACATCCAACTCTGGCTGGCTTTAGTGGCTCATGCCTGTAATCCCAGCACTTTGGGAGGCCGAGGTGGGCAGATCACCTGAGGTCGGGAGTTTGAGACCAGGCTGACCAACATGGAGAAACCCTGTCTCTACTAAAATTACAAAATTAGCCAGGCGTGCTGGCACATGCCTGTAATCCCAGCTACTCGGGAGGCTGAAGCAGGAGAATTGCTTGAACCTGGGAGGCGGAGGTTGCGGTGAGCCAAGATTGTGCCATTGCACTCCAGCCTGGGCAACAAGAGTGAAACTCCATCTCAAAAATAAAAATAAAAATAAATAAAAATCCAACTCCAGCGTGTATTTTATGCCATCAGCCATCTCCTTTTGGCGAGTCACATTTCAGGTGCTTGACAGTCATATGTGGCCAGGGGTCATCCTATTGGCCTGAGCAAGTCAAGAGATTTATTACGGTATGAAAGGAATGGAATGGCATAGAATAGAACTGACAAGAGCAGAACACAGTTGCAATTTGGAACAAGTAGGGGAAGGAAAACTAACTTCCTAAGGCTCTGGGGCCCAGCCGGGGACCACCTAAAATGTTGACATAGCTCCCGTGAGAGAGGGAGAGGGGTAGGCAGTGGAGCGGCAAAGGCTTTGAGGCAGGCCTGTGGGGACTTAGTAGGGCACAGCAGGCTGAAACACAGTACTCAGAAGTGGAAAGGAATTGGGGCCTCTAAGTAGATGCCATAGCGAAAAGATGCAATGAACCAAGAGCAGTTAAAAGAAGGACCACATGTAGAAACCAGCATAGACAGATGACAACCCTGGGCCACATCTCACTCAGCCCTCCACCCTCTTCCTTCCCTTGGAGCTTAGGGAAAAGTAAAGTCATACAAGACCATGAATTGACTGAGAAAGATCTGATTTGACAGAGTTTACCCTCCACTGACTTGTTTGGGAAAGGAGTCTTGGGAAGGAAATTCCGTTTGGATGTAAAACATAAAGTAACATATATTGCACATCGGAGGTTATTGGCCTGAAAATATTACACCCAAAACAAAGTCTTTAAAACCCTTTGTGCTGGGCAAGTAGAGCCATACTCTTTCTCCTGCAGGCAGGGAAGTTTGGCAGTGGGTCTCAAACGCCCCTCAGGGGATATTCGGCAACACCTGGAGACATTTTTGGTTGTTACAACTAGGGAAGAGAGTGCTGCTGGCATTTAAGGAGTAGAGGCCAGGGTTGTTGCTAAACATCCTACAACGCATAGGACAACTCCCCACCGCACACACACACACACAACCAAGGGTTGTCCAGCCCTAAATGTCGGTAGTGCTGAGGTTGAGGAACCCTGGACTAAGCCAACTTGAGATTCTTAAGAAGAATGTGGAGAGAGGAAAAGCAAATTTTTTCTTTCTGTTGTTGAGACCAAGGGAACTTCCCCCTCCGCTTCTGAAGTTTCACTGAAAAATCAGCTCACAAAAGGCAGATTAATTGGAGAAAAGTCATGTAAATTCATTTGATCATAGTTTTATGTGACATGGGCACCTTTAGAATGAAGACCTCATTCCCTAATGGGGTCCAGAAGCTTATATCCTAGCTTGAGGTTATAGAAAGAATGGGGGCTTGGATCCTGACAAAACATTATGAGAAGGGAGAGAACAGGAATTCCATTGAGGGGCAATAAATGATTATCAGGCAGAACTTAATGGGCTTGAAGAACATATAATGGTCTGGGACAAAGTCTGTTGGGCCCACAGAGTGGACAATGGTTTGTGACAGAAGTCCGTTCAGGTTTGTTGACAGACTTTAGTTTTCCTTCCTGTGAGATGGGTTCAGTTAATGAAAACTCTGGAAAGGGACCAAGGGTAATTGTTTTCTTCTTTGTTCAACCTGGACTTGAAGCAGATAAGGAACTTCAGAGAATCCTATGCTTTGGGAAAACGGTGGGGGACGGGGTGGTGGTCAGAGAGAGCTTGAGGCTCCTTTTTCAGTTGAGCGTGTACAAAGCACCATATTTTGGGGTATCAGTTTCTGAGTCCCAACACTGGGTTGAAGTCAACCTATCACAAAAGGGAAGGCATGGCCTTAAGGTTGCTTATAATGTTGTTTCTATGATGCTGAAGGAATTGAGTTCTGCCTCAAAGCAGCAGGGCAAACAACAGGCTGGGGACAAACAGGCTGAGCAAGGCCCGAAGGCTGCTCCCTTTTTGCTCCCTTCCTCCCATCCTCTCTCTCTCGACACTCTCCTCCAAGGTAGTCTCTCCCCCACCCCCAGGCTGTCGTGGGGGCTGAGGCAGATAAACTGAGGTGAAAAGTAGCAGCAGAATTTTCTCATCCCTCTGCCCTCTTCACCCAACCAGAGGCAGAGGCCTCCACTACAAGACACCCACTGCCCTAGTTTTGTTTCCCACTGCAACAGGAAACTAGGAGGCAGCTGTCGAGAATGAGGAGCAAGGCTGAGCGGTTAAGACAACTCTCCTTGCTCCGAGCCTTTGCTTGAACTGTGTTCTCCTCTAAAACAAGAACTCGGAAATGATGTCTAAGAATCACCTGAAAAGCTAGTCAAAGCATGGATTTCTGAGCTGGACTCCAGAGATTCTGAGTCAGCAGGTCTGCAGCCCGTGGTGACCAACAAATCTCAGTTTACCTAGGATTTTTTCAGTTTTACCATCAGAAGCCCAGCCCCCCTGGCAAGCACAGATGGTTGGTTACCCTAGGTAGGGCCCAAAGTTTTGCATTTCTAGAAATTCCCAGGTGATGCTGATGCCCTCATCAGCAGATAACACTCTGCCTGTGTGCCTCCCGGTTCAAGTGATTCTCCTGTCTCAGCCTCCCGAGTAGCTGGGATTACAGGCATGCACCACCATGCCCGGCTAATTTTGTATTTTTAATAGAGATGGGGTTTCTCCATGTTGGTCAGGTGGTCTCGAACTCCCGACCTCAGGTGATTACCTGCCTCGGCCTCCCAAAGTGCTGGGATTACAGGCGTGAGCCACTGCGCCCAGCCTGTGTCCTCCTTTCTTTAGGATGTCTAGTTTAAAATATAAAATAACCTGGGGCTGCTCATGGTCATCTTTGCAAATACATGGAACAGTTCTACCTGAGTGTAGCACCAGCAAAGATACAAGCCAAGAGAAGCAGAGTGAGGAAGACAGTCATCTCCTGATTTGGTCCCCTGATTTGAACCCCATATTCCCAGTTAACTGAGCCAAGAAATTTCCTTGTTTGTTTAAGCCAGTGTAGATTAAGTTTCTGTCACTTGCAATCAAAAGAATCATGGCTAGGCTAGGCATGTGGCTCACACTTGTAATCCCAGCATTTTGGGAGGCCAAGGCGGGTGGATCACCTGAGGTCAGGAGTTCGAGACCAGCCTGGCCAACATGGTGAAACCCCGTCTCTATTAAAAATACAAAATTAGCCAGGCATGGTGGTGGGTGCCTGTAATCCCAGGTACTCAGGAGGCTGAGGCAGGAGAATCTCTTGAACACCAGAGGTGGAGGCTGCAGTGAGCCGATATTGTGCCATTGCACTCTCCAGCCTGAGCAACAGAGGGAGACTCCATCTCAAAAAAACAAAAACAAAAACAAAAAAAACATGGCTAATGAACCTCGCCTATGAGAAATGAAGAAGTAAGTGTTAGTGATAGGAAAAATATAATACCCTGAGGTCTAGTTATGATTATTTTACAGTGCCCTGATATTTCAATACCTACTTTATCAACTTCTGCAAGAAAGGATAATGGTAAATGGCCATCAGATTCTTCCTAGTTTGTCACAAGAATAAGCTGAACACGGACCAGGCAGTAGTTACACTTAATATAAATGAGCAAATGGATCTTTTCAGCAACGTGGGGATCCTGTTTTGGTCTGACATTCTGCCAAATCGTCTTTCCTTCCCAGATGATCTTGATTGTGTCTTCAGTTACTATTTAAGGATCTGTGGTCAAATAGGTTTTTTTTTTTTTTTAATGCTTGTATTCATAAACTATTTAGATGCAGCAAACTTACCAAATTTTGTGAGGACATAGAAGAATCTTTATGTTAAAGTTCTCCTGAACCAGTTCTTTTTATAAGCTGTCTCTCTTTGATATAGCATCAGTTGATTATTGAGAGCCAACTTGTCAGAAAAACCTGTACCTGTATCAAGATTATTTAGTTGAATCTGAAAAAAATAGAAGAAATAAGGATCCTGCTAATAAGGTCGAACATTCTAGTGCTTGCTTGGTAAAATTTGGAGAGCAAAGAGATCTTGGTGAATGATTACATAATTAAACTAAAAGATGGCTTTTCAGTGTCAGTGATTTTTGTTTCTGTTTGGATGATTATTTAAAAGAGTGACGTAGTTTCCCTCTGGCCACTGTCTTTATTTTCTTTGGCTTTTTGCTCATTTTGTGTGTAATGCACTGCAATGGGACCCTGAAGTCGCTAAGTGCCTTATGAGGAACTGGCTCCAATGACCTGCTTGCCAGTGCAAACAAGTCTGACAAGTTTAATGACCCCACCGAGCATAAAAGCAGCTGAGCCGGCCAGGCGGGCACAAGCTCTTCTCCGGTGGCATGCAACCAAGTCCAGGATTATTTCTGGTTTCAAATACTGAGTTTGGTTTTAAGGCTGTCTTCCAAACTACCCTGGCAACTGCTGTCAATCAATCATACCTTCCTTCCATCTTTCACAAATGTTTATTAGAATCTGCAGCTGGGGTCAGAGAGATGGGTAGGACTTGGACTCTTTTCTGATGGAACTTCCAGTCCTGTCAGGGAGATGGGTCTATCAATACACTTAAAAGGACACAGCCTAATAGTGCTGTGATGTGCCCCACAGGCTTAGGGATCATGGAGAAGGGGAGCTCTCTGCAATAGAGAGTATTTTCTCTATTAGAGACATTTTATTAATGAGTATGCTCGTGTGTGACACTCTTCCTCGGTAACGGTCATTTCTCAAAATACTTCTAAAAAAATAAAGAAAAAATCAGTTTCTCAGCTCTATGTGCTGTAACTCTACGATGAAGGTTTTCCCTACTTTTTATTTGGAGGTTTTTCAAACATACAGATAATTTGCAATAATGATATAATGAACAGTTGTAAACTTTTTACCTAGATTCACCAGTTGTTAACTTTCCCCCATATCTGCTTTATCTTTTTACTCTCTGAAAATATGAATTCACTAAATGATTTGAAAGTAAGTTGCAAACATCACGGCTCTTCTCCTCTAAATAATTCAACCAACACTGCCTAAAATAAGTGCATTCTCTTATAAACACACGATATTATTATTACACTGAGAAATGTAAAATTCCATAATATAACGTACAATCCGTATTCAAATACACCAAGTTGTCTCAAAAATATCTTTCATGGCTGTTTATTATTTTAATCTAGGATATGATCAGGGTTTGTGCACTGGATTTGGTTGTTCTCAGTCTAATCTAGGACAGTCCTCCTGCCTTTTGTTGTTTCTCATGCCATTGATTTTTTTTTTTGACACATTCAGGCCACTTGTACAATATCCCACAGTTTCTAATTATTTGATGGTTTTTCAGTATTTGATTCCAGTTTTTAAATATTTACAAGAATATTAAGGGTCATTTGGGCTTTTTATTTTACCATGTGATTAAAATTTAAAATCACACATTAAGATGTATCAAAGGCCAGGTGCAGTGGCTCATGCCTGTAATCCCAGCACTTTGGAAGGCTGAGGTGGATCACCTGAGGTCAGGAGTTCCAGACCAGCTTGGCTAACATGGTGAAACCCCATCTCTACTAAAAATACAAAAATTAGCTGGGCATGGTGGCACACGCTTGTAATCCTAGCTGCTCGGGAGGCTGAGGCAGGAGAATCGCTTGAACCTGGGAGGTGGAGGTTGCAGTGAGCCGAGAGCACGCCACTGCACTCCAGCATGGGCAACAGAACAAGACTCCGTCTCAAAAAAAAAAAAAAAAAGGGTGGGGGGGCGTATCAAAAACAAATCAGCTGATTTCTTTTCTGATTGATTAGAAGATCCAGAGATTGAAGTATTTACTATTCAAAGTGTGGTCAGCAGACCTTAGAACTATAAAACTGCAGGTTTATTAACTCAAAATCTGCATTTTAACGAGATTCTCAGGTGATTCAGGTGCAGGTGAGAGTTTGTCAAGTACCAATTTAAGACAGTAACTAGAGGATGGGTGTCCGGCACTGTGTTTTCCAAATCAAATGGTTACTTGCAGCAAACACTCTTAGGATACAATATCCATTTTCTCTTTTTCCCAACTTAGAAGTCCCCAATTTGTATTTAACTACAAAGCTACATTTTCAATGTTTTTTGAGTTAGGAGGTGCCATGTGACAGAGTCTAGCTAATAAGATGGAAATAAAGGTCACGGGGTGGGGTAGGTTCTGGAAAACAGCACAGACGCACCTGGCACTACTCTTCAAAGTGTGGTCAGCAGACCTTAGAAATACAAAACTGCAGATTTATTGAATCAGAATCTGCATTTTAACGAGATTCTCAGGTGATTCAGGTGCATGTGAGAGTTTTGCCCTTCCCCTTCCTTCTTCTTGGTATATAGACATGTGGAGATGGACGAGCTTTTTGTGACCCTGAAGCATCAAACCACACGCTGAGGATAGCTGTACAGAAGGAGTCCAAAGAAGCTCCCAACTGCCTACGTCCAGACCTCACTTACACAGGTAAAATGAAGCCTTCAGTTTAAGTTATTGTTGAATTCAGTATCTGTTCCTTGTAGTCAGACTCAATCCCCAACTGATACACTATCCAAAGGATTTCTTGGGTAGGTGTGGTGGCTCATGCCTATAAACCTAGCATTTTGGGAGGCCGAGGTGGGAGGAAGGATTGCTTGAGGCCAGGAGTTTGAGACCAGCCTGGGCAACATAGTGAGATCCCCATTTCTACAAAAATAAAACTTTTTTAAAAATTAGCTGGGTGTGGTGGCACACACCTGTAGTCCTAGCTACTCGGGAGACTGAGGTGGGGGGATCACTAGAGCCTAGGAGGTCGAGGCTGCAGTGAGCTATGATTGTGCCACTGCACTCCAGCCTTGGTTGCAGAGCAAGATTCTGTCTTTTAAAAAAACGGGGAATTTCTTGACAGAGATTTTGGGGAACCACTCATACAGAGTCCAAAGTATAAAGAGAGAAAAATTGAGATTCTGTCTCAATTTTGCATTGTTTTATAATTTTTTCCACTAAGAGAGGCTGAAATGTAAAAAGTATTCCTTCTCCATTTGTAAACAGGGACAACTGGGTCTCTTCTGGAGGTCTGTCATGAGGATGACAGATTCTTGCCGCAAGAGCATTTTAATTTAAATTCTTGGATCCACAGATCGTGAACACTCCTTGCTGCCTATGCAAGCCAACCTGTATTAGCAAAAAGGGGTGAATGAAAACTCACTCTATGTTGCAAATGCTTTTCCTGCTCCTGTGACAGCAGTTGCTGTTGCCGTTAGTGGCTCATCATCTCTCTTCATTTCTTTAGAATTGACCAAAGAAAAGGAGATGTGTTTGTGTGCATGTGTGTGCACATCATGGCATGCATCTTTCCAAATTTATTATGCATCTTACTCTGAAAAGAATTGAGATAGGTCTTATGTCTTAGTTTTTGTCACTATTCAAGACTGACCTTTTGTACAGAAGAATTTTCAATCCTCAATATTTGGCTTCTTTTCAGCTAGGTATAATTAATTGCTGCTTAGATGTAGTAAGTTCAATAAGGGCTTTAATGAGTTCTCATTTAATTTTGAAACCTCTGCCTCTCCCCATAATACTTTGGTAAGTGCCTTGTATTCAGTAGAAGGTTCATAAATATTTGCTGAATGAATCTATCTGTTAAACATTTATTAAGCGCTCTATTTGCAAGGACTGCACCTGGCCACAGAGACTGGCAAAGTTTTCCTGTAAAGGGCCAGATGATAAATATTTTAGACCGCATGTGTCAAGAGGCAAAACTGAGTATATTATGTAGGCACTTATAAAACCATTTAAAATGGTAAAAACTAGGCTTACTTCACAACTACATATAAAAATTAAATCAAAATGAGTTAATGACTTAAATAGGGGGACTTAAACTATAACATTCTAGAAGAAAGCATAAGGGTAAACCTTCATGGCCTGGATTAGGCAGTGATCTCTTAGCTGTGATAGCAAAAGAACATAGATAAATGGGACTTCATCAAAACTGAAGGCTTTTGTGCATTAAAGGACACTATTAAGAAAGTGAAAGGCAACCTACAGAATGGGAGAAAATATTTGTAAATAATAGGTCTGATGAGTTTAATATCCAGAATATATTTTAAAAACTCCTGCAACCCAACAACAAAAAGGCAAACGACCCAATTAAGATTTAAAAATGGACAAAGGACTTGAATAAGCATTTCTCCAAAGAAAATATATAAATTGCCAATAAGCACACAAAAAATAGTGCTCAACATTATTAGTCATTAGGGAAATGTAAGTAAAAACCTCAATGAAATATCACTTTACATCTACTAATATGGCTATATTAAAAAATAAATAAAAATATTAAAGGAAAATGACAAGGGTTGGCAAGGATGTGGAGAAATTGGAGCCCTCATACATTGCTGGTGAGGATGTAAAACAGAGCAACTGCTACGGAAAACAATTTAGCAGTTCCTCAAAAAGTTGAACATAGAATTGCCACATGACCCAGCAATTCCATTCCTAGGTGTTTACCCCAAATAATTGAAAGCAGGAGCTCAAATGGTTATGTGTACACCAGTGTTCATTGCTGCATTATTCACAATAGCCAAAAGAGGGAAACAACCCAAGGGACCATCAAAAAATGAAGGGATACACAAAATGTGGTCTATCCATACAATGGAATATTATTCTGCCATAAAAAGGAGTGAAGTTCTGATGTATGTTATATAATGGTTAACTTTAGGTGTCAACTTGACTGGATTAAGGGATACTCAGATAGCTGGTAAAGCATTATTTTGGGATGTGTCTGTGAGAATGTTTCCAAGAGACTGGCATTTGTATCAGGAGGCTGAGTAAGGAAGATCTGCCCTCAGTGTGGGCAGTCACCAATTAATCAGCTCGTGGCCCAGATAGAACAAAAAGGCAGAGGAGGGGTGAATTTGTTCTCTCTCTCTTCTGAAGCTGGGACACCCTTCTTTTCCTGCCCTTGGACATCAGTTCTCTGGCCTTTGGACTCTGAGACTTGTATCAGCAGCTTCCCTGGTTCTGAGGCTTTCAGACTTGGACTGAGCCATGCTACTGGTTCTCCAGCTTAACAGAAGGCCTATCATGGACTTTATCAATCGATCAATCTATCTATCATCTATATCTATCTGTCTACCTACCTACCTACTATTGGTCTGTCTGCCTGAGGAACCCTGACTGATACATGTTACAACACGGATGAACCTTGAAAATATTATTCTAAATGAACCTTGAAAATATTATTCTAAATGAAATAAGCCAGACACTACACAGAAGGACAAATATTACATGATTTCACATATATGAAATATCTAAAATAGCCAAATTCATAGAGGAAGAAAGTATATTAGAGGTTACCCTAGGTTGGGTTGGGGAGAGACAGAAATGCAGAGTTATTGTTTAATGAGTACAGAGTTTCTGTCTAACATGAAAAAGTTTTGGAAATAGAATGATAATTGCACAGCATTATGAATGTAATTAATGCCATTGAATTGTACAAAGAAAAGTGGTTACAATGGCAAATCTTACGTTTTATGTGTGTGTGTGTGTATATATGTGTATATATATATGTTACTACAATAAGAAACACTTTTGGCCATGCACTGTGGCTCATGCCTGTAATCCCAGCAGTTTGGGAGGCCGAGGCGGGCGGATCACTTGAGGCTAGGAGTTTGAGACCAGCTTGGCCAAAATGACAACACTCCATCTCTACTAAAAATACAAAAATTAGCCAGGCTAATTTTAATTAAAAAATCCCAGCTACTCCGGAGGCTGTGGTAGGAGAATTGATTGAACCCAGGAGGTGGAGGTTGTAGTGAGCCAAGACTGTGCCACTGCACTCTAGCCTGGGCAACAGAGCGAGACTCCATCTCAAAACAAAAACAAAACCACTTTTTAAAAGGAAAGAAAAGCAGAATGATTTATTCAAAAAATTTTTAAATTAGATTTTCTCAATGATATGTTGTAGATGTCTTTCTATATTAAATATATATTAACATAATCCTTTGTTAATGGATGGTTTTTTAAAAAAATTTAGATTAGCAGGTACATGGGCATGTTTGCTACATGGCTGTGTTGCACAATGGTGGGGATTGGGCTTCTAGTGTACCCAACACCCAAATATAATGTAATCATTCTTACATCTGTATATTATTTTACTCTATTAACTGCAACAAAATTGTAAAAAAAAGTCCTTTGTTGATTGTTTCTAAAACAAACATGGAAGTTAAAACCTGTACATATATTTTTATATATTTGACTGATTATTTCCTCTAGGTATAGTCCTGTTTGCTGAACTGATAAGTGAGGTAGTATTTACATTTAAATTTTTGAAAAATTTTGCCAGGTCGCCCTCCTGAAAGGTTGAACCAATTTACACTTCTTGAGTCACATGTGATCTCTCCCACCCCCGCCACTGGCCCTGGGCACTAACAGACTTTTAAATCTTTACCAGCCTATTTGGTGGAAAGTGGTATCTAGTTGTTTTAATTTGTGTGAGTTGATTATATGTAAGCTGTACCTGTTTCCCTACATTTATAGGTCATATATACTGCTGCTTTAGTGAACTGAGATGTAAGCAGCATGGTAGATTTGAAACATCACGGGATCCACGTTCAGCCCTATTTGGACTATGAGATCCCACATTCCTGAACAGAGGTGACTGCATTAGGAGTAAGCACTTGATACAGACTGAAGAAAGCAGTTTCCCTTTTCCAAGAATTTGGAGTTGCGAACCAAGGCAAAGGTGTCAGTCCTTGGAATGACCTAGAACTGCAATATGTCAATTTAGGAGCTGAGAGGAAAATGCATTTCATCATTGGACATAAGAAATGCAAACATCTGACTTGGGGAGGGAATGTTAAAGGAAAAATGGTAAGGCATAGTATTCAGGGCCATCACTATAAATGTAGGGACCACTGCAGGGGGTTCTGCAGTTGGGGAGAGAGATTGGGCTCAACTGAGAATTCAACAAGGAAAAGTGGGGATTTATAGCCAAAGAAAAGGGTAGAGGGTCAGTGGATGGAAACTTACTAAGAGGAAACATCAGGGGTAAGGAGGCATTCTTGCTGAACTGACTTAACAGGATTCTTGCTGAAGACAGGTCACGGTGCTCACACATCACCTAGTGGGTGGTGGGGGATGAGGAGCCTGTTCAGATATAGAGGGTGGGGGATTCTGGTTAAAATGACTTAGCAGGACTCTTGCTAAAATTGGACAATGCAGAGATAAACACAGAAGCCTAAAATCAGGGCTTAGTTGAGAAGAGAGTTCAGGGAAGTCTGAGTAGAGTTTGGTCAAGGAGAGAAACTTAGTCGGGAGAGAGGGAAGGAGAGAAAGAGAGAGAGTGAAGCTAAACATCCAGAAAGAGTTGGTACCAATAGTTTTTTCAGTGCTGATGTACATTTTGGCTCCTGGACAAATGATGACTTAGCTCCTGCATTCATATAATAAATTTCCTTTTTTGAATGGAGTGGTTGATGCTTTGTATTTAATGCTTCAGATCCAGGCTCCACTCCTTCCCTACGCTTTGTGGGAGTTGGCCTTTGTGGAGTGCTTTCCTGTATTCCTTTGCCCTCATGCTTCTGGTTAGGATTGGCCACTGGAGATCTCTGTCAAGATTTCAATGAGCTGGAGAAGAATGAAGGAGGCCTGAATAACTCTGGCTCCCTCCTTGTGGCTTCTCTGGGGTTGGTTCTGGTCCCGAACCAAAGACTGGAGCACGTGTTGGTGGCCTGCTCCTATAGCTAGGTTCTGGAAGCTACCCTCTTTCCTGGGCCCTTCAGGCTCCAGGTTGATAACTGCTCCTGTATTGCTAGCCTGGGGTACTGTACCATGTCTTCTTAGTTTACCATTATCTCATCTAGGTCCACCCCTAAGGTTGGTAGGCCCAAAGCAAGAGTATAAATGGAGGCTCCTAAGCCCTTGGCTTACCCACCTGCTCATTCCACCCCAGCTCCATCCTGCACCATGGGAGCTCACAGTCTGCACATTCTTTACAGACAGCATCCCTTGTCCATCCTCTGCCCTGGAGTCAGGGTGCAGGGGAGTCACACACTTGTGGTGCCCTCCACCCTCAGGAACCAGGGAATGAACCCTGGAGGTGGACAGGAAAGTTGAAGGCATGGGTGTTGTAAGCATGGTCTTTATCCCATTGACCCTATGACTTCTCGCCCTCAGTGAGGAAGGTAGCTAGAGTGGGACCCAGGTAATAGGCATGGTTTAAGGGTGGTTCTGATTTTCCCACACTTAAAAAAAAAAAAAAGTAATCCCTTGATTGAACTCTCGTTGGTTAATCCATGTGAGTGCAATCTGTTTCCCATTGGAACCTTGAGTGAGACAATTGTGCTCTGGCACACTTGACCCAAGAGTCCTGACTGACACATGAGGATTTTCCAGAACCCTTCAGGTTTGTGATCTCTTTTGATTCCCTTAACACCTAAGGCTGGTGGCAGAAGGCTGGACCAGGTCTCCTGCATCCCTACTAGGTGCACAGCCTAAAGGAGGGGCCCATGCAGTGCAACCACAGGCTTTGCTGTAGAAACAAGTGTCAGGCCTTGGCCAGAGTCAAGGATACTCTCAGGGCTGGAAGGAGCCTTTTCATGATGGAGCCAAATACTGAGAATGGGATCCAGAGAAAATAAATGAACAAGGAAAAGTGTGGGAAAATCAAACTGCATGATTTATTTGCTTAATGGCTGCTGAAAAGTCGTCTGGCATTTAACCATTCCCTTCTCAAATCCTGTGTGAATGCTTTAAAATTCAACCTATGAGATAATCTAACAGAGAATCCTTTTGATTTCCACTTTGTATTTTTCATGTAAAAATAAGTTGAGGAGTAGGTGTAGCACCAGTCACAAAAGACCACATATCGTATGATTCCATTTACATGAAAAGTCCAGAATCAGCAAATCCAGAGGGACAGAAAGTAGATTCATGCTTGCCAGGGGCTGGGGGTGGGAGAATGAGAAATGACATTTAATAGATAAGGGTTTCTTTGGGGAGTGATCAAATTTTCTAAGATTAGATTATGGTGATGGTTGTACAACTCTGTAAATGCTAAGTGCAGTAAATGCTAAAAACAACTGAGCTGTGCACTTTCAGCAAGTAAATTTTGTGCTATGTAAATGATACCTCAACAAAACTCTTCTAAAAAACACAAAGCATAGGACTGTTCTAAAAAACACAACTCATAGGAACCATTACTGTTCTCTATTTTATAACTCTACCTTCTCATGTTAATAGAAAACACAGATAACTCTTATTTAATATCAACAATGTGCCAGTCGTGACACTAACATCTTTACATGCATTATATTACAGTCAGCCCTCTGTATCTAAGGGTTCCACGTTGATGGATTCAATCCATTGCAGATGGAAATTATTTGAAAAATAAATAACAATACAACAATAAAAGTAATAGAAATAAAAGAAAAAACAGAATAACAACTATTTAGAGAGCATTTACATTGTATTAGGGGTTATAAATAATCTAGAGATGATTTGAAAGTATACAAGAGAATGCCCATAGGTGATATGAAAATACTGAACCATTTTATATTAGGGACTCGGGCATCTATAGATCTTGGTATCCATGGGGTGGGGGTGGGGGAGCAGTCCTAGAACCAAACTCTTAAGGACACCGAAGGAGAACTGTATTTAATTCTCCCAACAATACTGTTATATAAGTGTTATTAATTATCTCATTCTACAGATGAAGAAACTGAGGCTCCGAGGCATTATAGCACTTGCTCAACATTACACAGCTATATAGGAGGTTGTATTGCTGGGGATCAAATTCAGACCTATCTGATCCCAAAAGCTTGGGCTTAAAAACATGGCTAATTCTTTGACAATGTGGTAGTTATTGTATGTACGGTAAAGACTGCTTACTGAAAATAGAAATGTCTTGTTTTCTGAAATACATATCTTGGTGAAGCAGTTATTCGTTGTGTCTGCTGCAACTACTTTATCAAAGGCTTTCCTTGTGGGTAACTAGAGACTAAGGGGATGGAATGATAAAACCCCCTTCCCCACCCCAATGCCTACCAGTTTTTAAAACTCAGTTCACTTGTCTAGTGTTTTCATCTGGAAGCCAGATTGCAGACTTGTGGGTCACCTGAGCTCATGGCTCTGGGTACCCAGTCTGGATAAAATTGTGTTCTAAGGCCTTTTTTAATTGAACACTTTGTCCAGCCTCTGCCTACATTGAAGACCCTCAGAGTTTTCTCCAGTACTTCAAAGACTAGCTGAATTGGAAATCACTGGAAAGTTTCCCCTGCAGTGTACATTTAAATGTACTGGTTATTTTTTTTTTCTTTCATAATGGAGACTTGGATTTACAGAATGTAAGAGATACTATTTGGCGGAAAGTAAAAACTGCCTTAACTCTCCCCATATTTGGCAATACAATTCTCTCTCTCTCTCTCTCCCAGCAGATTTCCAATTACACTTCATAGACAGATCTCAGCTGGTCCTTTTTTCCTGTTACATAAACTTGACAATGACTATTTGGACTATGTTTCAACCATTCTTTCTTGAACTTCAACCACCAAACACATTTAAGGAGTGAAACCCCCTGCCAAAATGCACCAGAAACTCTTTAACCCTATATAGTTATTTGCCAGGGTTGAGAAACCCACTTGACCCTTTCAGCATCAGCATTTTCATTCCTCTGTGTGTTGATTTTCAGACATTTTGGTTTTTTGAAGACAAGCTCGTTTCCTGTGCATGCCTTCAGTCTTTCCTTGCCTCACTGCTGCCAGCAATAGCAATGTAGCATCCTCTGAGAGAGAGGGCGAGCTGAGCCAGGAGAAAAAATGGACTTGAACAGAGAAACTCAGGAGCTATCTTTTTTTTAAAAGTATCTACCTTAGTGACCCAGAAAAGGGCAGAAAGACCCAGCCAGTGTCCACCAATAGGGAAGCCTCTCAGATGCAAGCCACTCACTAGTTACTGAATAAAGAAAGCTTATGGCCGGGCGTGGTGGCTCACGCCTATAATCTCAGCACTTTGGGAGGCTAAGGCGGGTGGATCACTTGAGATCAGGAGTTCGAGACCAGCCTGACCAACAATGGTGAAGCCCTGTCTCTACTAAAAATACAAAATTAGCCGGGCGTAGTGGCGCACCCCTGTAGTTCCAGCTACTGGGGAGGCTGAGGCTGGAGAATGGCTTGAACCTGGGAGGTGGAGGTTGCAGTGAGCCGAGATCATGCCATTGCACTCCAGCCTGGGCAACAAGAGGGAAACTCTGTCTCAAAAATAAATAATAAAAAAAAAAGTTTGTTGCAGCATAGTTGCTCAGCCAAAGATTTGAGGAGTGGCATCGGGGTGGGCGGGGGGTGGGGGAGGATGGGAGCTAGGAAGTTTGAAATATTTGATATCATTGAATAACAGCGCTCTCCGCCACTTGATGACAATCAGAAACTATTCGGTATAGTGGATCTTTCCAGAGAGACCATTCATACTTATACTTCATTACTTACTCTCTAGTATGTTTCCATGTGAGCATGACTTCTTGAAAACACTATAGATACTTAACATGTACCATGTTGTTTATCCCCTGGGATTACATGTTTCAATGAGCTAAACGAAAGCTGCTTTCGATGTAGATAAATAGGCATAAGAATATAGACCCATGGCTCTTTGGGGAGTGAAATTATTTGCAAATCGACTGTGGAGGGATTCTGAGAACAGAGTGTTTCAAACAAACTTCCCACATGATTATGTTTCCGTATCTTCTCCTGGCACTGAACAAACATTTTAAATTGCCACTTGTTCACTGAGGTTGACAATAAATCCAACCAGGAATGTTTAATATCCATATAGAATTTTCATACGAATAGCTTTTCATTGTCTGCTATTCCCATAAAGCCAAGCAAATTGGCATTTTAATATTGTTTTCTTTTCTATCATAGAAACTAAAACAAGTACCAAATAAAAGATACCAGGTGATAAATATAGGAAACTAGTGGAATTACAGAATGATACAGTGCTTTTTATTTTAGAGGTGAAGAAACTGCAACTAAGAAAAGTGAGGTGATTTGCCTAAGGTCGAAAAAATCAAGACTGGCCACAGAGGGGGGCATCATAATTCATTTGATTGTGTGATTGATCACCAAATTCCCACATGGAGTGAACGTGGCCTTTTTTTAAATGCCACCTAAAGTGGATCAACACTCAAGCCAATCAATACAGGCATCCATGCAGGGCCCTTGGATAATGAAGGAAGGAAATTTTGTTCAATGTTCACAGCAAGAAGTGGGGACCAAGAAAGAAGGCTTGGCAGCACCCTCAGAGTGGCAGAGAAGGAGTAAGGAGCAGGTCAGTAGATGTCAACAAGGTCTCTGAGATCCCACATATTGGCTGTCACTTAGTCTCAAAAGATGAGATGGTAGAAAATATAAAAAGGTCAAAGAAGCATTTAAGTTAGTGGCTCTCAACCTTGGCAGCACTTTTAAAATTATTTTGGGAAGATTTAAAACACCTGAATGACCAGGCCACAGCCCAGGCTGATTTCCTCAGTGTGTTTCCAAGATGGTCCCAATATGTATGCAAAGTTGAGAACCATGGCTCTAGATAAACCTAGTATGGGCCCATTGAAAGAATGACAGACGTAGCCTATCCCCAGATTCTTAAGGCTGACCAGGCTTTTCTCTCTAAAGTTTCTTAGTGCTGCTGTCAAAAACAAGGCCTTGTCCCTTCTTGCACTGCTGATTCTCTTTGTTAGTATTTATACGCAGTAGTGCCATATTGGCCATGGACTGAGGTTGGGACATCTAAGTAATGACCACCTCTATTTTTGTCTCAATTAACTATTGCTACATAAGAAATTGCCCAAAAACTTAGTGGTTTAAAAAAATGACTATTATTTCTCATGATTCTGTGGTTTGGTTGGGTGATTCCTCTGCTGACTTTGCCTGGGTTCACTCACATGGTTGCATTCAGCTGGGCTTAAAGACACAAGACAGCCTCAGTCACACATCTACAGTTGGTGTTGGCTATTGGCTGGGTGGCCTCAATGCCTATCCACATGGCATGGCATCTTTAGCAGCTACACCAGCTTCCTTGAATGGCAGTTCAGGTGAGCATTCCAAGAGAAGAAAAGTGGAGCCATAAATTCTCTTAAGGCCACACCTTGGAAATCATGTAACTTCACTTCTGCTGCATTTTGTTGATCAAAGCAAGTATGGTGGCCGATAGAATGCATCTCACAGACCTCCCACTACAGGACATGTAGTTGATTGAGGGTCCCAGCTACTGTGCTTTGAAGTTCATTCTTAAGTTTGTGCAGAGGCCACAGACTGGATACTGAGGTAGATCTTTTCCTGGGAGGCATGGGACTCCTTTTTTGGCCAATTTTGGCTCAAGGCTTCCCCAACGGTTTTGCTAAATTTTTCTTAGACACTTCTGCCCAACTTTCTTTTCCTTTCTCTCGCCTTCGCTCAGGATCAAACTTGCATCATGGCCTGATGGGTCTCCATTTTTTTCTTTTTCTTTGTGGTTTTTGTTTTTGTTTTTTGCGACAGAGCCTCACTCTGTTATATAAGCTGGAGTGCAGTGGCGTGATCTCGGCTCACCGCAACCTCCACCTCCTGGGTTCAAGTGATTCTCCTACCTCAGCCTCCCCAGTAGCTGTGATTACAGGTGCACGCCAGGTAATTTTTGTATTTTTAGTAGAGACAGGGTTTTGCCATGTTGGCCAGGCTGGTCTCGAACTCCTGGCCTCAAGTGATCCACCTGCCTCAGCCTCCCAAAGTGCTGAGTGATCCACCTGCCTCAGCCTCCCAAAGTACTGGGATTCCAGGCATTAGCCACCGTGCGTAGCCTGGCTCTCCCAAATTTGCCTCTTAGTTTCTTTCACACAGGCTCTAATAAAATCCTTGCACGTTTAGTCTTGCCTTGGCAACTGTTTCTCAGACAACCTGGATTAACCCAGCAACTTACAAGACCAGCCCAGATAAAAGGGGAGGGAAAATAAACTCTACCTTTGGATGGGAGGAGCAGCAAAGTCACATTGCAGGGGAGCTGGAGAGGAATATTTCCCCTTCATCTTTGAAAACAGTCTACCATCGCTTCCCCCAGGGAATGCCTCCTCCCTCACTCTCAGTCTTTGCGTTTCAAGTGGAGTTAATTCTACTTCCAGCTCTGTAGTGGGCATGTGATTCAGCCTTTGCCAGTCAGGTACCACATTACATTGGCCTATACCACTGGTTTACAGATGAGAATGTGACCGGATCAAAACCAGTGAGAAGCACTGAGACTTTTACTGGGGGACTCTAGTGAGAGAAGAAGATTAACCTTTTCTATGGGCTTTAAAACTGGTAACATGTGAGGCTGTAGCCCCTGGAATCCATGTAGATTCTGTGTTTTGATTTATCTTAATTCCATCCCCATCTGTATTTGTTTTCTATTGCTGTGCAACAAATTACCACATACTAGTGCTTTAAGATAACAGATTTATAGCTCACGGTTTCTGGGGATCAGGACATTGCTTAATTGGGTCTTTTGCTTAGAGTCTTTTTGTTTGTTTGTTTGAGGCAGAGTTTCCCTCTTGTCACCCAGGCTGGAGTGTAATGGAGCGACCTCGGCTCACTGCAACCTCCGCCTCCTGAGCTCATGCAATTCTCCTGCTGCAGCCTCCCAAGTAACTGGGATTACAGGCACATGCCATCATGCCTGGCTAATTTTTTATTTTAGTAGAGATGGGGTTTCACCACGTTGGCCGGGCTGGTCTCCAACTCCTGACCTCAGGTGATCTGCCTGCCTTGGCCTCCCAAAGTGTTGCTCAGAGGCTTATAAAGCTGAAAATCAAGGATGTCAGCAGGTCTGGTTCTCCTCTGGAGGCTTGATTAGGGGAAAAAAATCTGCTTTCAAGCTCATTCTGGAAAAAGTTTATTTCCTTGAAGCTATATGACTGTGGGCCCTGGCTTTTCACTTACTTTTGGATAGAGCCCGCTGTCAGTATCTAGAATCTGCTCATAATTCTTTGCCATGTGGCCCACAATATGCCACTTAACTTCTTCAAAACCAGCAGAACAGTAACATAATCATGGGAGTGACATCCCTTCACTCTTGCTATATTCTGTTGGTTAGAAGCAAGCCATGGGTTTTATCAGCATTTAAGGTAAGGGGGTTCTCCAAAGGTATGCCCAGTTGGGGGTCACCTTAAGGTGCATCCACCACTCCTGCCAAGGTTCAGGGTACACAAAGGAATGGTAGAGCAGGCAGCAGCTCATGGTTGCAGAGATTCTCTGGCTCTGCTCCTCTCTTCTCCCAGCAGATCATGCCAGTGCCTGTCTAACTGATGGCTACCTGAAATCTTCCTCTCTGGCAAGCCCTTTACAATGAGTAGACATTTACATAAAATGGTCACAATATTGAATTTGGCTTTGTCTTAAGACGTGCCTTTTGGATCAGCCCCAGAAATCCACCCACCAGATGATGGCTCTCTCTGCTTGTCCCCAAGTCTTAAGATATCTTACTCTGACTTGCATGCGGTAAGACAGAGCAAGTATTTCCTGGACTAGATTTTCTTCTAGTGATAGTGACAGAAATGATCACTAAGCAATGGCTGTTGGGTAAGGCAGGAGATTGGGAAACATGGGAAAATGTCACTTCCTCTGCCCTACTCTGAGTATATAATAAAATCTTAGCCAATATAGTCTTCATTGTGTGCCATGGCACCATTCCAAGTACTTTAATATATCAAGTCATTTAGTGCTCAGAACAACCTTATGAGGTAGTGCTATTATTATGCCCATTTTACAGATGAAGTTACTGAGGGAGAGAGACATTAAATAGCTTGCTAAGGCTGGGCATGGTGGCTCACGCCTGTAATCCCAGCAATTTGGGAGGCCGAGGCAGGTGGATCACCTGAGGTCAGGAGTTCGAGACCAGCCTGGCCAACACGATGAAACCCCACCTATACTAAAAATGGAAAAATCAGCTGGGTGTGGTGGTGGGGTGCCTGTAGTCCCAGCTGCTTGGGAGGCTGAAGCAGGAGAATCATTTGAACCCAGGAGGCAGAGGTTGCAGTGAGCCGAGATCACGCTGTCACACTCCAGCCCAGGAGACAAGAGCAAAATTCAGTCTCTAAATAAATAACTGGCCAAGATCGCACTGCCTGGAATCAAACCAAGGCAGTTGGGCTGTAAAGTTCTTCTGTGGTCTTATCCACTATGTCACGTTATCTCCTAGAATTCTATGAAAGGAGTTCTTTTTCAGCAGTCTCTAAAGTAATGCATTGACACTCCACACAGTAGCTTAGACTATAATGAAAAGACATTAGAAGCAGCACTTTATCCTGAGGGTCAGTCTGTTAAATACGTGACTGATACATCAGGAGTCCATCCCTGACACTCAGAAAGACCGTAATCAAAGGTGGCAGCTCTTTTATGCACTTTGTCTGCTGAAGATAGGACCTGATGTACCACTGGATCAAAATGGTCAGTTTTGTGCAAGAGCCACCTTTGCCCTGGGCTCTAAGACAACTTCATGCCTCTACAGCTGGACAGCTATGAATCAGAGCAAGTGCTCTGTTCATCTCACCTCTATGCCGGCGAGCAGCACTTCCCTGCCTGGGAAAAGACATTTGAACAAATTCACAACTGTGGTTGCTGAAACACAGTCACTCAGGGGAGGCCGCTGCAACAAAAGGAGATCCTTGCCCTCTCCTATCAGATGGGGGCCACTGAAGAGAGCAAGCGTAATGGTACATTTCCCTAGGTATCAAAAACCAAAATGATGGCTTTGAGGGTAAAGATGCCCCTTTATGAATTCTCTTACCCTGTGAAGGATTTAAAAAATCCTTTTGCCCAGTAATGAAGACCCACTGGATTTAGACCAGGGTGAAAAAAATAAATGTTTGTTCTTGGAAGATGTACTTAGTTTATAGGTTGAGTAATAATGCAACCCCCAGGCCACTGCTCCCACGGTAGAAATTCTGAGAGGAAAATTTAAGTCGAGGATGCCTGTTCTTCCTTAGACAGCTGAGATCCGTTTTTTTTTCCTCCTTCCCACTCAAGCCCCCATGGCAAGGAGAAATATTTCTGGGGATTTTCCAGGTTCTATAACAGCTTGCTCTTTTGGCATCCTGATTTGCAGAGATGATGAAACTTCCCCATAACACAAATGCATCCCTTTAAGCTGCACTGCCCAACATAGTAACTACTAGCCACACTTCACATTTAGCTAGTCCAAATAGAGATGTGCAGCAAGTATAAAGTACACAGCAGATGTCGATGATTTTGTACGGCAAACAAAAAGTTGTTCTGGACTGCATGTTAGTATCCCGTCAAAATTCATATGTTGAATACTGTCCCATAATACCTCAAAAAGGAAGTGTGGCTTTTGGGAGGTGATTGGGTTTAGATGGTGGAGCCACCATGCTGGGATTAGTGTCCTTATAAGAAGAGAAAAAGACTAGAATGTGGTCTCTTTGCCGTGTGAAGGCACAGCAAGGAGCCGGCCTTCTGCAAACCAGGGAGAGAGCCCTCACCAGACACAGAATCTGCTGGCACCTTGATCTTGGACTTCCTAGCCTCCAGAAGTGTAAGAAATAAATGTTTGCTGTTTAAACCACCCAGTTTATGGTATTTTTGTTACACCACCCTGAGCTAAGACAGAATGTAAAACATCTCACTAATAATTTTTATACTGGTTTCATGTTGAGATAATTTTTTGGATATATTGGGCTAAACAGTATAATTATAATTTCACCTTTTTATTTTGACTTTGCTAGCTAGAAAATATAAAGGTTCAATCTGTGACTATGTCTATTGGACAGCACTGCCTTGAATTATCAAGAGGCTCTCAAAAAAATCAGTATTTTTAATAAAATTTTTATTTTGAAATAATCAGATTCACCTACAGTTCTAAGAAATAAAGACGCCGAGCATGGTGGCTCATGCCTGTAATCCCAGCACTTTGGGAGGCCGAGGTGGCCGGGTCACCTGAGGTCAGGGGTTCGAGACCAGCCTGACCAACATAGTGAAACCTTGTCTCTACTAAAAATGCAAAACTTAGCCGGAGGTGGTAGTGCTTGCCTGTAATCCCAACTACTCAAGAGGCTGAGACAGGAGAATCGCTTGAACTCAGGAGGCAGAGGTTGCAGTGAGCCAAGATCACGCCACTGCACTCCAGTGTGGGCGACAGAGTGAGACTCCATTTCAAAAAAGAAAAAGAAAAAAGACTACAAATAAATCCCCTGTACCTTTTATGCAGTTTTCCCCAGTGGTAACTTCTTGCACATTTCTAGTACAATATCACAACCTGGATACTGACATTGACACAGTCTAGACACAGAATACATCCATCACCTTAAGGTTCCCTCATGTTGCCTTTCTAAGGTTACATCTGCTACCTGCCACTCCTACTCTCTTGGTAACCCCTGGCAATCACAAAGCTGTTCTCACAGAGAGCAGCATAAGTGGAATCACACCATATGTAACCTTTTGAGATTGGCTTTTTTCACTCAGCATAATTTTCAGGGGTTTCATCCAGTTTGTTGCTTAGCAGTTCATTCCTTCTTATTGCTGATTGATATCCCATGGTATGGTTATACCGCAGTTTGTTTAACCATTTACTCATGAGAAGAGACATTGAGTTGTTTCCAGTTTGGGGCTTTTACAAATAAAGCTGCTATAAACATCTTATAAAGCATTCTAATAATATAAAGCTGCTATAAACATGTTATAAAGCATTCTAATAATATAAACCTACTATCAACACATTTTTGTGTGAACCTACATTTTCATTTCTCTAGGATAAATGCCCAGGAGTGCAATTTCTGGGTAGTATGGTAGTTACATGTTTAGTTTTCTAAGGAATTGCCAAACTGTCTTCCAGATTGGCTGCTGTACCATTTTACATTGCCACCAGCAATGTAGGAGTGTTCCAGTTCCTCCACATTTCCCCTAGCCTTCGGAGTTGGCAATTTTTTTATTTTAGCCATTCTAATAGCTGTAGAGTGCTGTCTCTTTGTGATTTTAATTTGCATTTCCCTAATAGCTATTGAAGTTGAGCATCTTTTCACATGTTTATTTTGTGTCCTATAAATCTTCTTTGGTGAAATATCTCTTCATGTCTGTATCAGTCCATTTTCATACTGCTATGAACAAATTCCTGAGACTGCGTAATTTGTTAAGAAAAAGAGGTTTAGGCTGGGAATGGTGGCTCAGGCCTGTAATCCAGCAATTTGGGAGGCCGAGGCGGGTGGATCACGTGAGGTCAGGAGTTTAAGACCAGCCTGGCCAACATGGTGAAACCCCGTCTCTACTAAAAATACAAAAAAATTAGCTGGATGTGGGGACGGGCACCTGTAATCCCACCTACTCAGGAGGCTGAGGCAGGAGAATTGCTTGAACCTGGGAGGCAAATGTGGCAGTGAGCTGAGATTGCACCATTGCACTCCAGCCTGGGCAACAAGAGCAAAACTCTGTCTCAAAAAAAAAAAAAAAAAAAAAAAACAAAAAAAGACAAAAACAAACAAAAAAAAACAGAAAAGAAATAGAAAAAAAAAAGAGGTTTAACGGACTAACAGTTCCACATGGCTTGAGAGGCCTCACAATCATGGCAGAAGGCAAGGAAGAGCAAAGGCACATCTTACATGGTGGCAGACCAGAGAGTGTGTGCAGGGGAACTGCCCTTTATAAAACCATCAGATCTCATGAGACTTATTAACTATCATGGGAACAGGACAGGAAAACCTGCCTGCACGATTCAATTACCTCCTATCAGGTTCCTCCCACGACACGTGGGTATTACGGGAGCTACAATTTAAGATGAGATTTGGGTGGCAATACAAACAAACCATATCAATGTCTTTTGGCCATTTGCTAATGGGATTTTTGTTTGCATTTTTACTGTTGAGTTTTGAGATTTTAAAAACATATTCTAGATGCTAATACTTTGTGAGATATGTTGCTTGTAAATATTTTCTCCCAGTCTTTTCATCTCCTTAACATAATCTTTCTGAAAGTGAAGACTTGATGAAGTCGAATTTATCAATTTTTTCTTTAATGGGTCATGTTTTTGGGTGTCAAGCTTAAGAAGTCTTTGTAGAGATCTTGCAGATTTTATCCTGTGTTACTTTTGAAACATTTCATAGTTTTACGTATAAGTCTGTGGTTCATTTTGAGTTAATTTTAGTATAAGGTATGAGACTTATAGGTGGGGGTTTATTTTTTTTGCCTATGGATAGCCAATTGCTTCAGCACCATTTGTTGAAAAGACTATCTTTCCTTCATTGAATTTCTTTTGCATCTTTGTAAAAAATTAGTGGTGTGCATTTGTGTGGGTCTATTTCTGGATTTTCTACTCTGTTCCATTGATCTATGTGTCTGTTCCTTCACGAATAACATGTAATCTTAATTACTGCAACTGTATGATAAGTCTTGAAATCTGGTAGACTGATTCTTTATTTTTATTTTTTCTTTTTCAAAATTATTTAAGCTATTTCATTTTCTTTGCCTTTTCTTTGCTATTTTGTCAATCCATATAGAATAATCTTTATATCTACCCAAAAAGTTTAACTAGAATTTTGATAGGAATTATGTTAAATCTGCATATCACTTTCAGAAGAATTGACATCTTTACTATGTTAAGTCTTCCAACTTATGAATGTTGTATGTCTCTCCGTTTATTTAGATCTTCTTTTATTTCTTTTACCAGAATTTTGTAGTTTCCTGCATATAAGTCCGGCACATTTTTTGTTAGGTTTACACCTAAATAGTTTTCTTTCTGTCTCTCAATTATAAGTGGTATTTTAAATGTTGGTGTCCATTGCTAGTATATAGAAATACTGTTGACTTTCTTTTTTTATTATACTTTAAGTTTTAGGGTACATGTGCACAACGTGCAGGTTTGTTACATATGTATACATGTGCCATGTTGGTGTGCTTCACCCAGTAACTCGTCATTTAACATTAGGTATATCTCCTAATGCTATCCCTCCCCCCTCCCCCAACCCCACAACTGGCCCTGGTGTGTGATGTTCCCCTTCCTGTGTCCATGTGTTCTCACTGTTCAGTTCCCACCTATGAGTGACAACATGCGGTGTTTCGTTTTTTTGTCCTTGCAATAGTTTGCTGAAAATGATGGTTTCCAGCTTCATCCATGCCCCTAAAAGGACAGGAACTCATCATTTTTTATGGCTGTATAGTATTCCATGGTGTATATGTGCCACATTTTCTTAATCCAGTCTATCATTGTTGGACATTTGGCTTCGTTCCAAGTCTTTGTTATTGTGAATAGTGCCACAATAAACATACGTGTGCATGTGTCTTTATGGCAGCATGATTTATAATCCTTTGGGTATATACCCAGTAATGGGATTGCTGGGTCAAATGGTATTTCTAGTTCAAGATCCCTGAGGAATCGCCACACTGACTTCCACAATGGTTGAACTAGTTTACAGTCCCACCAACAGTGTAAAAGTGTTCCTATTTCTCCACCTCCTCTCCAGCACCTGTTGTTTCCTGACTTTTTAATGATCGCCATTCTAACTGGTGTGAGATGGTATCTCATTGTGGTTTTGATTTGCATTTCTCTGATGGCCAGTGATGATGAGCATTTTTTCATATGTCTTTTGGCTGCATAAATGTCTTCTTTTGAGAAGTGTCTGTTCATATCCTTCACCCACTTTTTGATGGGGTTGTTTTTTTCTTGTAAATTTGTTGGAGTTCATTGTAGATTCTGGATATTAGCCCTTTGTCAGATGAGTAGATTGTAAAAATTTTCTCCCATTCTGTGGGCTGCCTGTTGACTCTGATGGTAGTTTCTTTGGCTGTGCAGAAGCTCTTTAGTTTAATGAGATCCCATTTGTCAATTTTGGCTTTTGTCGCCATTGCTTTTGGTGTTTTAGACAAGAAGTCCTTGCCCATGCCTATGTCCTGAATGGTATTGCCTAGGTTTTCTTCTAGGGTTTTTATGGTTTTAGGTCTAACATGTAAGTCTTTAATCCATCTTGAATTACTTTTTGTGTAAGGTTTAAGGAAGGATCCAGTTTCAGCTTTCTACATATGGCTAGCCAGTTTTCCTAGCACCATTTATTAAATAGGGAATCCTTTCCCCATTTCTTGTTTTTGTCAGGTTTGTCAAAGATCAGATGGTTGTAGATGTGTGACATTATTTCTGAAGGCTCTATTCTGTTCCATTGCTCTATATCTCTGTTTTGGTACCAGTACCATGCTGTTTTGGTTACTGTAGCCTTGTAGTATAGTTTGAAGTCAGGTAGCATGATGCCTCCAGCTTTGTTCTTTTGGGTTAGGATTGACTTGGCAATACGGGATCTTTTTTGGTTCCATATGAACTTTAAAGTAGTTTTTTCCAATTCTGTGAAGAATGCCATTGGTAGCTTGATGGGGATGGCATTGAATCTATAAATCACCTTGGGCAGTATGGTTATTTTCATGATATTGATTCTTCCTACCCATGAGCATGGAACATTCTTCCATTTGTTTGTATCCTCTTTTATTTCATTGAGCAATGGTTTGTAGTTCTCCTTGAAGAGGTCCTTCACATCCCTTGTAAGTTGGATTCCTAGGTATTTTATTCTCTTTGAAGCAATTGTGAATGGAAGTTCACTCACAATTTGGCTCTCTGTTTGTCTGTTATTGGTGTATAAGAATGCTTGTGATTTTTGCACATTGATTTTGTATCCTGAGACTTTGCTGAAGTTGCCTGTCAGCTTAAGGAGATTTTGGGCTGAGACAATGGGGTTTTCTAGATATACAATCATGTCATCTGCAAACAGGGACAATTTGACTTCCTCTTTTCCTAATTGAATACCCTTTATTTCCTTCTCCTGCCTGATTGCCCTGGCCAGAACTTCCAACACTATGTTGAATAGGAGTGGTGAGAGAGGGCATCCCTGTCTTGTGCCAGTTTTCAAAGGGAATGCTTCCAGTTTTTGCCCATTCAGTATGATATTGGCTGTGGGTTTGCCATAGATAGCTCTTATTACTTTGAGATATGTACCATCAATACCTTATTTAGAGTTTTTAGCATGAAGGGTTGTTGAATTTTGTCAAAGGACTTTTCTGCATCTATTGAGATAATCATATGGTTTTTGTCGTTCGTTCTGTTTATATGCTGGATTATGTTTATTGATTTACATATGTTGAACCAGCCTTGCATCCCAGGGATGAAACCCACTTGATCATGGTGGATAAGCTTTTTGATGTGTTGCTGGATTCGGTTTGCCAGTATTTTATTGAGGATTTTTGCATTGATGTTCATCAGGGATATTGGTCTAAAATTCTCTTTTTTTGTTGTGTCTCTGCCAGGCTTTAGTATCAGGATGATGCTGGCCTCATAAAATGAGTTAGAGAGGATTCCCTCTTTTTCTATTGATGGGAATAGTTTCAGAAGGAATGGTACCAGTTCCTCCTTGTACCTCTGGTAGAATTTGGCTGTGAATCCATCTGGTCCTGGACTTTTTTTGGTTGCTAAGCTATTAATTATTGCCTCAATTTCAGAGCCTGTTATTGGTCTATTCAGAGATTCAGCTTCTTCCTGGTTTAGTCTTGGGAGGGTGTATGTGTTGAGGAATTTATCCATTTCTTCTAGATTTTCTAGTTTATTTGCATAGAGGTGTTTATAGCATTCTCTGATGGTAGTTTGTATTTCTGTGGGATAGGTGGTGATATCCCCTTTATCATTTTTTATTGCATCTATTTGATTCTTCCCTCTTTTCTTCTTTATTAGTCTTGCTAGGCTACTTGGGGGTCAGGGACCCACTTGAGGAGGCAGTCTGTCCATTCTCAGATCTCCAGCTGCGTGCTTGGAGAACCACTACTCTCTTCAAAGCTGTCAGACAGAGACATTTAAGTCTGCAGAGGATTCTGCTGCCTTTTGTTTGGCAATGTCCTGCCCCCAGAGGTGGAGTCTACAGAGGCAGGCAGGTCTCCTTGAGCTGCGGTGGGCTCCACCCAGTTCGAGCTTCCCTGCTGCTTTGTTTACCTACTCAAGCCTCGGCAATGGCGGGCACCCCTCCCCCAACCTTGCTGCCACCTTGCAGTTTGATCTCAGACTGCTGTGCTAGCAGTGATAGAGGCTCTGTGGGCATAGGACCCTCTGAGCCAGGTGTGGGATATAATCTCCTGATGTGCTGTTTGCTAAGACTGTTGGAAAAGTGCAATATTAAGGTGGGAGTGACCCGATTTTCCAGGTGCTGTCTGTCACCCCTTTCTCTGACAAGGAAAGGGAATTCCCTGACCCCTTGCACTTCCCGGGTGAGGCAATGCCTTGCCCTGCTTTAGCTCATGCTCGGTGCGCTGCACCCACTGTCCTGCACCCACTTTCTGACACTCCCCAGTGAGATGAACCTGGTACCTCAGTTGGAAATGCGTCGTCTTCTGCGTCGCTCAGGCTGGGAGCTGTAGACTGGAGCTGTTCCTATTCGGCCATCTTGGCTCCACGCCCCTGTTGACTTTCAAATACTGAGAATTCAGTGAACTAATTAGTTCTTATGAGGTTTTTGGTAGATACTTTGGGATACATAGAAATGATATCATCTGCAAATATTGACAGTTTTCTTTTTTAATTTATTGTCTGTATACCTCTTTTTTACTTTATTGTCTATTTCCTTTTTGCAATGCATTGGTTAAAATTTCCAGTACTATGTTTTGTTTGAGACAGTGTCTACCTTTGTCACCCAGGCTGGAGTACAGTGGCGAGATCTCAGTTCACTGCAACCTCCACCTCCCAAGCTCAAACCACCTCCCACCTCAGTCTCCCAAGTAGCTGGGACTACAGGCACATGCCACCATGCCTGGCTAATTTTTATATTTTTTATAGAGATTGGTTTTTGCCATGTTGCCCAGGCTTATCTTGAACTCCTGAGCTCAAGCAATCTGCCCACTTTGGCCTTCCAAAGTGCTAATATGATAGGCATGAGCCACCACACCCAGCTTCCAGGATATGTTGAGTAAAAGTGGTAAGAGTGGACATCTTTGCATTTTTTCCAATGTTAGAGGGCAGGTAAAATATTAGCTGTAGGTTTTTACAGCTATTTTTTTTTTTAGATGGAGTCTTGCTCTGTTGCCAGGCTGGAGTGCAATGGCACGATTTCGGCTCACTGCAACCTACACCTCCCAGGTTCAAGTGATTCTCCTGCCTCAGCCTCCCGAGTAGCTGGGACTACAGGCATGTGCCACCACGCCCAGCTAATTTTTGTATTTTTAGTAGAGACGGGGCTTTGGCATGTTGGCCAGGATGGTCTCAATCTCTTGACCTCGTGATCCACCCACCTCGGCCTCCCAAAGTGCTGGGATTACAGGTGTGAGCTACCGTGCCAGGCCTATAGCTACATTTTATCAAGTTGAGGAAATTGTCCTCTCTTCTTATTTGTCTGAGAGCTGTTATCATGAGTGAATCCTCAATTTTGTCAAGTGCTTTTATTGAATTTATTGATATGAGCTGGTAATTTTTCTTTTTTAACCTATAAATAGGGTATATTAGACTGATTGACTTCTAAATAATGAATCTAGTTTGTGTCCCTGGAATAAACTGGGATCATTACTGGGTCATAATGAATGATTTTTAAAAATATTGCTGATTTCCATTTACCAGTATTTCATTAAGAATTTTTGCATTTATATTCATGAAGGGTATTGTTCTGTAGTTTTCTTTTTTGTGCTGTCTTTGATTTTAGTATCAAGGTAATAATACCTTCTTATATTGAATTGGGACATGCTCTTCTGTTTTCTGCAAGAGGTTGTAAAGAATTGGGTTAATTCCTCCTTAAATATATGGAGAATTGCCCAGTGAAACAATCTGGGGTGAGATATTTTTTAGAGAGTTTTTAAATTATGAATTTCAATTTCCTTACTAGTTATAGAGCTATTTAAATTCTCTGTTTTGTATTGAATGAGTGGTGGTAATTTGTGGTTCTTGAGAAAGTGATCCATTTTATCTAAGAGGTCGAATTTATATGTGTAGCATTATTCAAAGTATTGCCTTATTTTATGTGTGTGTGTATGTTTAAATAATTTTTTTATTTTTAATTTTTGTGGGTATGTAATAAGTGTATTTTATTAGTCCATTTTTACACTGCTGATAAAGACATACCTGAGACTGGGCAATTTAGAAAAGAGAAGTTTAATGGACTTATAGTTCCACATGGCTGGGGAGGCCTGACAATCATAGTGGAAGGCAAGGAGGAGGAAGTCATGTCTTACATGGATGGCAGCCAGCAAAGAGAGAGCTTGTGCAGGGGAAACTCTCATTTCAGAAACCATCAGATCTTGTGGGACTTATTCACTATCATGAGAAAAGCATGGGAAAGACCCGCCTCCATGATTCAATTATCTCCCACTGGGTCCCTCCCACAACATGTGGGAATTTTATGGGAGCTACAAAATGAAACTTGGGTGAGGACACAGAGCCAAACCATATAATTCCACCCTTGGCCCCTCACAAATCACGTGTCTTCACATTTCAAAACCAATCATGCCTTTCTCACAGTCCCCCAGAGTCTTAACTCATTTCAGCATTAACTCAAAAGTCCACAGTCAAAAGTCTCATCTGAGACAAGGCAAGTCCCTTCCGCCTATGAGCCTGTAAAATCAAAAGCAAGTTAGTTACTTCCTACATACAATGAGGGTACAGGCATTGGATAAATACAGGCATTCCAAATGGGAGAAATTGGCCAAAACAAAGGGGCTACAAGGCCCCATGCAAGTCCAAAATCCAGCAGGGTAATCCAATCTTAGAGCTTCTAAATGATCTCCTTTGACTCCATGTCTCACATCCAGGTCATGCTGATGCAAGAGGTGGGCTCCCATGGTCTTGGGCAGCTCTGTCCCTGTGGCTTTGCAGGATACAGCCTCTTTCCTGGCTGCCTTTATGGACTAGTGTTGAGTGTCTGTGGCTTTTCTGGGCACATGGGGCAAGCTGTCAGCGGATCTACCATTCTGGGGTCTGGAGGACGGTGGTCCTCTTCTCACAGCTCCACTAGGTGGTGCCCCAGTAGGGACTCTGTATGGGGGCTCAAATTCCACATTTCCCTCCTGCACTGCCCTAGCAGAGGTTCTCCATGAGGGCCCTTTCCCTGCAGCAAACCTCTGCCTGGGCATCCAGGCATTTTCATACATCCTCTGAAATCTAGATGTAGGTTCCCAAACCCCAGTTCTTGACTTCTGTGCATTCACAGGCTTAACACATGTGGAAGCTGCCAAGGCTTGGGGCTTGCACCCTCTGAAGCCATAGCCCAAGGTCTACATTGGCCCCTTTCAGCCACAGCTGGAGTGGCTGGGATGTAGGTCACCAAGTCCCTACACTGCACACAGCACGAGGACCCTGGACCTGGCCCATGAAATCTTTTTTTCCTTCTAGCCTTCTGGGCCTGTGATGGGAGGGGCTACTGTGAAGACCTCTGACATGGCCCTGGAGACATTTTCCCCATTGTCTTGGGGATTAACATTCTACTCCTTATTACTTATGCAAATTTCTGCACACAGCTTGAATTTCTCCTCAGAAAATGGGATTTTCTTTTCTATCACATTGTCAGACTGCAAATTTTCTGAACGTTTATGCTCCACTTCCCTTATAAAACTGAATGCCTTTAAAAAGACTCAAGTCACCTCTTTTATTTTTATTTTTATTTTATTTTATTTTTTTTTGAGACAGAGTCTTGCTCTGTTGCCCAGGCTGGAGTGCAGTGGCATGATCTCAGCTCACTGCAAGCTCCGCCTCCTGGGTTCACGCCATTCTCCTGCCTCAGCCTCCCGAGTAGCTGGGACTACGGACACCCACCACTGCGCCCGGCTAATTTTTTGTGTGTGTTTTTTGTAGAGATGGGGTTTCACTGTGTTAGCCAGGATGGTCTCGATCTCCTGACCTCATGATCCTCCCACCTCAGCCTTCCAAAGTGCTGGGATTACAGGCGTGAGCCACTGTGCCTGGCCCCAAGTCACCTCTTGAATGCTTTGCTGCTTAGAAGTTTCTTCCATCAGATACCGTAAATCATCTCTCTCAAGTTCAAAGTTCCACAAATCTCTAGGGCAGGGACAAAATGCTGCCAGTCTCTTTGCTAAAACATAATAAGAGTCATCTTTGCTCCAGTTCCCAACAAGTTTCTCAATTCCATCTGAGACCACCTCAGCCTGGACCTTATTGTCCATATTGCTATCAGTATTTTGGGCAAAGCCATTCAACAAGTCTCTAGGAAGTTCCAAACTGTCCCACATTTTCTTTTCTTCTTCCAAGCCTCCAAACTGTTCCAACCCCTGCCTGTTACCCAGTTCCAAAATTGCTTTCACATCTTCGGGTATCCACAGCAGTGCCCCACTCTACTGCTACCGATTTACTGTATTAGTCCATTTTCATACTGCTGATAAAGACATCCCTTAGATTGGGCAATTTACAAAAGAAAGAGAGGTTTAATGGACTTAACAATTCCACATGGCTGAAGAGGCCTCACAACCATGGTGGAAGGCAAGGAGGAGCAAGTCACCTCTTACATGGATGGCAGGAGGCAAAAAGAGAGCTCGTGCAGGGAATCTCTTGTTTTTAAAACCATCAGATCTCATGAGACTTACTCACTATCACGAGAACAGATGGGAAACACCAACCCCTGTGATTCAATTATCTTCCACCAGGTCCCTCCTACAACCCATGGGAATTATGGGAGCTACAAGATGAGATTTGGATGGGGACATAGAGCCAAACCAAATATGATGTATATATGAGTTACATGAAATATTTTGATACAAGCATGCAATGCATAATAATCACATCAGGATTAATGGGGTATCCATCACCTCAAGCATTTATCCTTATGTTACAAACAATCCAATTATGCTTCTTTAGTTATTTTGAAATAAACAATTAAATTATTTTTGACTATAGTCACCCTGTTGTGCTAGAAAATACTAGAACTTATTCAGTCTTTCTAACTGTTATTTTGTACCCATTAACCATCCCCACTTCCCTCCCACCCACCCCCACTACCCTTCCTAGACTATGGTAACCATCATTCTACTCTCTGTCTCCATGAGTTCAATTGTTTTAATTTTTAGCTTTCACAAGTAAGTGAGAATCAGTGAAGTTTGTTTTTCTGTGCCTGGCTTATTTTGCTTAACATGATAACTTCCAGTTCCAACCATGAGGTTGCAAATGACAGAATCTTATTCTTTTTTATGGCGGAATAGTACCCCGTTGTGTATATGTACTGCATTTTCTTTATCCATTCATCTATTGATGGGCACTTAGGTTGCTTCTAAATCTTGGTTATTGTGAATAGTGCTGCAATAAACATGGGAGTGCAGATCTCTTCCATATACTGATTTTCTTTCCTTTGGGTATATACCTAGGAGTAGAATTGCTGGATCATATGGTACCGTATTTTTAGTTTTTTGAGGAACCTCCAAACTGTTCTCCATGGTGGTTGTACTAATTTACATTCCTACCAACAGTGTATGAAGGTTCTCTTTTCTCCACATCCTTGTCAGCATTTATTATTGCCTATCTTTTGGATAAAAGACATTTGAACTGGGGTGAGATGCTATCTCATTGTAGTTTTGACCTGATGATCAATGATGCTGAGCACCTTTCATATATCTGTTTGCCATTTGTATGTCTTCTTTTGAGAAATGTCTACTCACATTTTTTGCCCATTAAAAAAATGAGATTACTAGATTGTTTCCTATAGACTTGTTTGAGCTTCTTATATATTCTGGTTATTAATACCCTGGCAGACGGGTAGTTTGCAAATATTTTCTCCCATTCTGTGGGTTGTCTCTTCACTTTGTTGATTGTTTCCTTTGCTGTGCAGAAGCTTTTTAACTTGATGTGATCCCATTTTTCCATTTTTGCTTTGGTGACCTGTGCTTATGGGGCACTACTCAAGAAATCTTTGTCCACTCCAATGTCCTGAGGTTCCCCAGTGTTTTCATTTAGTAACTTCATAGTTTGAGGACTTAGATTTAAGTCTTTAATCTGTTTTGATTAGCTTTTTGTATATGATGAGAGATAGAGGTCTACTTTCATTCTTCTGCATATGGATACCCAGTTTTCCCAGCACCATTTGTTGAAGAAACTGCCCTTTATTCAATAAAAGGTGCTATGTTCTTAGCACATTTGTCAAAAATGAGTGTATTGTAGATGTATGAGTTTATTTCTGGGTTATATCTTCTGTTCCACTGGTCTATGTACCTATTTTTATGCCAGTATCATGCTGTTTTGGTTACTACAGCCCAGTAGTGTAATTTAAAGTCAGGTAATATGATTCCTATAGTTTTGTTCTTTTTGCTTAGGAGGGCTTTGGTTCTTCTGGGTCTTTTGTGGTTCCACATAAATTTTACTGTTGTTTTTTTCTATTTCTGTGAAGAATGTCATTGGTACTTGAGATTGCATTGAATCTGTAGATTGGTTGAGTGGTAATGACATTTTAACAAAATTGATTCTTCCAATCCATGAATATGAAATATCTTTTCATTTTTTGTGTCTTCTTCAATTTTTTGCGTCAATGTTTTATAGTTTTCATCGTAGAGATCTTTTGCTCCTTTGGTTAAGTTAATTCGTAGGTATTTTATTTGTAGCTAGTGTAAGTGGGATTACTTTCTTGATTTCTTTTTCAGATTGTTGCTGTTGGCATATAAAAATGCTACTGATTTTTGTATGTTGATCCTGCAACTTTACTGAATTTTTTGATCAGTTCTAATAGTTTTTTGTGGAGTCTTTATATTTTTCCAACATAGTATCTTTGAACAAGGATAATTTTACTTCTTCCTTTCCAATTCTAATGTCCTTTATTTTTTTCTTTTGTCTGATTGCGTTAGCTAGAACTTCCAGCACTATGTTGAATAACATTGGTGAAAATGGACATCTTTATCTTAATACAAATCTTAGAGGTAAGCCTTTCAGTGTTGATCTCTCATTATGATGCTAGCTGTGGATGTGTCATATATGGCATTTATTATGTTGAGGTAATTTCTTCTATATTCAGTTTCTGACAGTTTTTTTTTATTATGAAAGGATGTTGAATTTTATCAAATGCTTTTTCAGTATCATTTGAGATGATCATAAGGTTTTTGTCCTTCACTTTGTTGATATGATATATCAGATTGCTTTGCATATGTTGAATTGTCTTTGCATCCCAGGAATCAGTCCCACTTGGTCATGATGAATGATCTTTTTCATGTGTTGTGAATTTAGTTTGCTGATGTTTCATTGAGAATTTTTCATCAATATTCATCAGAGATATTGGCCTGTAGTTTTCTTTTTTAGATGTATCTTTTTCTGGTTTTGGTATCAGGATAATACTGGCCTCATAGAATGAGTTTGGGAGTATTCCCTCCCCCTATATTTTTCAGAATAGTTTGAGTAGAATTTGTGTTAGTTCTTATTTAAAGGTTTGGTAAATTCAGCTGTGAAGCCATTGGGTCTGGGGCTTTTCTTTACTGAAACTTCCAGTACTATGTTGAATAACAGCGGTGACAGTGTGCATCTTTGTCATGTTCTAGATCTTAGAGGAAAGGCTTTTCAGTCTTTAGCCGTAGTAACATTTGCTTTCTATATCTGGGTGCTCCAGTGTTGGGTACATATATATTTACAATTATATCCTCTTGCTGAATTGACCCCTTTATCATTATATGACCTTCTTTGTCTCTTCTTATAGTTTTTTCTTGAAATCTATTTTGTCTCATATAACTACTCCTACTCTTTTTTTTGTTTCCATTGGCATTGAATAGCTTTTCCATCCCTTTATTTACAGTCTGTCAGTGTCATTATGAGTGCAGTGTGTTTCTTTTAGACAATAAATCACTGAGTCCTTTTAAAAAAAATCCATTCAGCAAATCTCTCTTTGATTGGAGAGTTTAGTCCATTTACATTCAATATTATTATCGAAAAGTAAGGGCTTACTTCTGCTATTTTGTTATTTATTTTCTGGTTGTTTCATGGTCTTCTGTTCCTTCTTTTCTTCCTTGCTGTCTTCCTTTTAGTGAAGGGGATTTTCTCTGGTGGTATGACTTAGTTTCTTGCTTTTTATTTTTTGTGTATCTATTGTATGTTTTTTGATTTGAGGTTACTATTAGGATTGCAAATACTATTTTATAACCCATTATTTTTAAGCTGATAAAAACTTAACACTGCTTGCATAAACAAACAAGCAAAAAGAAAATTGGTAAAAACTACACTTTAACTTCATCCCCCCTACTTTAGAAACTTTTTGTTGTTTTTAGTTATATCTTATTGCATCGTCTATGTCTTGAAAAGTTTTTGTAGTTATTATTTTTTATTGTTTCATCTTTTAGTCTTTCTACTTAAGATAACAGTAGTTTGCACACCACAGTTACAGTATTATGATATTCTGTTTTTCTGTGTACTTACTATCACCAGTGAGTTTTATACCTTCAGATGATTTCCTATTGCTCTTAATGTCCTTTCCTTTTTGATTGAAGTACCTCCATTTGCATTTCTTGTAGGACTGGTATTGATGAAATCCCTCAGCTTCTGTTTGTCTAGGAAAGTCTTTATTTCTCCTTCATGTTTGATGGATATTTTTGCCAGATATACTATTCTAGGGTAAAAGTTTTCTTCTTTCAGAACTTTAAATATGTCATGCCATTCTCTCCTGGCTTGTGAGGTTTTCTCTAAAAAGTCTGCCGCCAAGCATATTGGAGCTCCATTGTATGTTATGTGCTTCTTTTCTCTTGATGCTTTTAGGATTCTTTCTTTATCTTTGACCTTTGGGAGTTTGATTATTAAATGCCTTGAGGTAGTCTTCTTTGGGTTAAATCTGCTTAGTGTAAAACTGTTTGTGCTTGGATATTGATATCTTTCTCTAGGTTTTGCAAGTTCTCCATTATTAATAAACTTTGTATTCCTATCTTTTTTTTCTACCTCACTTTAAGGCCAATAACTCTTAGATTTGCCCCCTTTTATGCATTTTCCTAAATCTTGCAGGCATGCTCCATTCTTTTCTATTCTTTATTCTTTTGTCTCCTCTCTCTATGTATTTTCAAATAGCCTGTCTTGAAGCTCACTTATTCTTTCTTCTGCTTGATCAATTATGCTACTAAGATATTCTGATGCGTTTTTCAATATCTCTACTGCATTTTTCAAGTCCAGAATTTCTGCTTGATTCTTTTTAATAATGTCAGTTTCTTTGTTAAATTTATCTGATGGAATTCTGCATTTCTTGTCTGTGTGATCTTGAATTTCTTTGAGTTTCCTCAAAACGGCTATTTTGAATTCTGTGTCTGAAAGATCACATATCTCTGTTTCTCCAGGATTGGTCCCTGGTGCCTTGTTTAGTTCATTTGGTGATGTCATGTTTTCCTGGATGATAGTGATGCTTGAGGATGTTTGTTGGTGTCTAGACATTGACAAGTTAGCTATTTATTGTAATCTTCACAGTCTGGGCTTGTTTGTATCCATCCTTCTTGGGAATGTTTGTCAGGTATTTGAAAGGACTTAGGTTTTGATGTAAGCTATATGTGTATTAAGGGGCACCTCAAGCCTAGTAACACTGTGGTTCTTGCAGACTTGTAGAGGTACTGTCTTTGTGGTCTTGGATAAGATCTGGAAGAATTCTCTGGATTACCAGGCAGAGACTCTTGTTCTCTTCCCTTACTTTCTCCCAAACAAATAGAGTCTCTTTGTGCTGTGCTGCTTGGAGCTGGGGATGGGGTGAGAAAAGCACCCCATGGCCACCACCACTGGGAATGTGCTGGGTCAGACTTGAAGCCAGCACAGCACTAGGTCTTGCCCAAGGCCCACTAAAGCACTACCTGGCTACTGCCTAGGTTTGCTCAAGGCCCTAGGGCTCTACAGTCAGCAGGTGGTGAAGTCAGCCAGGCTTGTGTTCTTCCTTTCAGGGCAGCAAGTTCCCACAGGCCAACAGGCAGGTCCGGAGATGTTATCCAGGATCCAGGAACTGGAGTCAACAACCTTAGAAATCTACCTGCTATTCCATTCTACTGTGGCTGAGATGGCACTCAAACCATGAGATGCAGTCTTTCCCACTCTTTCCTCCCTTTTCTACAGGTAGAGGAGCCTCACCCTGTAGCCACCACCACCGTAGGCCCACAGGGAGTAGTACTGCCAAGCTACCAACAATGTTCAGTTAAGCTCCCAAAGGCTCTTCAGTTAGCTTGTGGTGAATGCTGCCAGGCCTGGGACTTACTTTCAGGGCAGTGGGCTTCCCTCTGGCCCTGGGCAGGTCCAGAAATCATGTTCAAGAGCCAAGGCCTGGAATTAGAAACCTCCAAGAGCCCACTTGCTGCTCTACTTCCCTGTGGCTGACGTGGTAGCTAGAGTGCAAGACAAAGTCTCCTTTTCTTTCTCTCTGCTTTTCTCAAGCAGAAGGAGTCTCTCATCATAGCCACCACAACTGGGAATGCTCTGAATCTCACTTGAAGTCAGCATGTCTCAAGAGTCCCACCCAAGGCCCACGGTGTACTACCTGGGAATCACATCTCATGGTTTGAGTGCCATCTCAGCCACACCAGAATAGAACACCAGGTAGATTTCTCCAGGCCTAAGGGCTCTTTAGTCAGTAAGTGATGGATCCTTCTAGGACTGGGTCCTTCCCTTCAAGGCAGCAGGTTCCCTCTGGCCCTAGATATGTCTAGAAATGTCATCTGGGAGCTAGGGCCTGGAATGGGGTCTTCATTCCTCTGCCTGGTGCCCTGTTCTACTGTGGCTGAGCTGGTATCTATGATGCAAGACGAAGACCTCTTTGTCCCTCTTCTCTTCTCAAGCAGAAGGAAGGGGTCCATTTTAGAACCACAAGCTGTGCTTCCTGGGACTGTGGGAGGAGTGGCACAAGCACTCCCTTAGCTGCCCCAGCTTGTGTCTCAGTAAATTGTATGGCCCTCCAAGTTCACTGTCTCCAAGCCCAACTCAGCACCAGCACTTGCCTAGGAGTTGCAGTACTCCTTAAAAGGCCTAAACTGCGTTTTAAGTTTATTTAGGGACCCAGAGCGCTTTAGCCCATGGTGGTGAGGCTTGCCGAAACTCAAGTTCCAACTGTTGGAGTGGGCAGTTCTCCTCTGGCTAGGGCTGGTGTAAATGCTCCCTCTGTGGGCGGGCATCAGCTGAGTTTAGCCTGATTTTGCTTTCCACTGTGACAGGGCAGCACTGAGTTCAATGCCAAGTCTCACAATTGCCATGCTCTCCCTCTCCCAAGTGCACAGATTCTCCATGCCACATGGCTGCTACCAGGGGGTAAGGGAGGGGTGAAATTGGCAATTCAAGACTGTCTTTCCTCCCTCATTCAGTGCCTTTTTCAGTGATATGAAGTTAAAATCAGGTGATGTGAGTGCTCACCTGATTTTTTTGTTGTTGTTCTTATGAAGGCTTTTTAAAAATGTAGATAGTTGTTAAATTTGGTGTTCTTGTGTAGAGGGATGATCAGTGGAGCCTTCTATTTGGCCATCTGGTTCCACCCCTCCTCTGCCTTATTATATTTTGATGTCTGTAGTGATATTCCCAGTCTCACCCCTGATATTGGTAATCTCTGTCTTCTCGTTCTCTCTCTCTCTCTTTTGTTTTGCTAGAGGTTTGATTTTTTAAAAAAAATTCTTATTTATTTATTTATGTCTAATATTACTGTCTAGCTTATCCTGGTTGCAGGTTTGTTGATTTTATTAGTCTTTTCAGGGAACCAGTTCTTTGTTTCATTGATTTTTCTCTCTTGTTTTTCTATCTTCAATTTGATTCTTTTCTACTTTCAATCATCATTATTTCCATCCTTCTGCTTACTTTGGGTTTCTTTGGCTCTTTTTTACTCCTCAGCACTTAAGGTGGAAGGTTAAATCATTGACTTGAGACTTTTCCTGTTTTCTAAGGTATATGTTTAATGTTACGAATTTTACTTTCAGAACTCATGCATTTCGATAGGCTATATTTCTATTTTCACTCAATGCAATGTATTTTGAAATTTTATTTGTGGCTTCCCCTTTGACCCATGGATTATTTAGAAGTACGCTCATTAATTTCCTAGAAGTTTTCCTGTTACTTTCTGTTATTGATTTCTATTTTGATTCCATTGCAGTTCAAGAATGCACTCTATGTGATTTTGGTTCTTTTAAATGTGTTGAGATTTGTTTTATTGCCCAGAATATGGTCTATCTTGGTATATGTTCTGTAGATACTTGGAAAAGAATGTGTTCTACTGTCATTGGGTGAAATATTCTATAAATGTTAAACTGTTAAGATCCTATTGTTGATAGGTATTGTTGATTTCTTATACATCTTAGCTGATTTTTTGTCTAGTTTTGTTTTTTTTTTGTTTTGAGACGGAGTCTTGACGCTGCTCTGTTACCCAGGCTAGAGTGTAGTGGCGCAATCTTGGCTCACCGCAACCTCTGCCTTCTGGATTAAGGTGATTTTCCTGTCTCAAAGCAATTCTCCTGCCTCAGCCTTCCGAGAAGCTGGGATTGCAGGCACGCACCACCATGCCCAGCTAATTTTTGTATTTTCAGTGGAGACAGTTTCATTGTGTTGGCCAGTCTGGTCTTGAACTCCTGACCTCAAGTGACAGGCGTGAGCCACCATGCCCGGCCGATTTTGTCTAGTTTTTGTACCAATTGTTGAGAGAAGGTTTTTGATATCTCCAGTTATACTTGCAGATTTGCCCATTTCTCCTTTCAGTTCTGTTTTTGCCTCACATATTTTGCAGCTTTGTTTGGTACATACACATTTAGGACTGCTATGTCTTCTTAGCGAACTGTTCCTTTATCATTATATTGTGTCCCTATATGTCTATAGTAATTTTCTTTGCTGTGAAGTCTACTTAGTCTAATGTTAATACAGTTACTCCTGCTTTCCTTTGATTAATGTTTGCATAGTGTATCTTTTTCCATCTTTTAACTTTTAACTTGTCTACATCATTATGTTTGAAATGTGTTTCTTGTAGAGAGTATATGGTTGGGTCATGCTTTTTAATCCACTCTGCCAGTATCTGTTTTTTTCCTTGGTATATTTAGACTATTTACATTTAATATAATTATTGATATGTTAGGGTTTAAGTGTGCCATTTATTGTTTGTTTGTTTTCTGTTTATTCTCTTTGGTTTTTATTTCTCTGCATTCTTTTTTTTGATGGAGTCTCGCTTTGTCACCCAGGCTGGAGTGCAGTGGCATGATCTCAGCTCACTGCAATCTCTGCCTCCCGGGTTCAAGTGATTCCCCTGCCTCAGCCTCCTCAGTAGCTGGAATTTCAGGTGCCCACCACCATGCCTGGCTAATTTTTGTATTTTTAGTAGAGATGGGATTTCACCATGTTGGCCAGACTGGTATCAAACTTGTGACCTCAAGTGATCTGCCTGCCTCAGCTTCCCAAAGTGCTGGGATTACAGGCATGAGCCACTGGACCTGGACTTTCCTTTGCATTCTTATGGATTACTTGAGCATGTTTTAGAATTACATTTTTATTTGTCTATAGTGTTTTTTAGTATATCTCTTTGAATAGCTTTTTCAGTGGTTGCTGTAGGTGGCACTGTTTGTGTGTGTGTGTGGATGTGTGTGTGTCTATGTGTGTATGTGTGTGTGTGTATGTGTGTGTATGTGTATGTGTGTGGGTGTGTGCGGGTGTGTGTGTATAATTTATCCCATTCTATTGTTGTTGTCAGTTTACAGTTTGAATGAAGTATAGAAACCATACCTTCCATTATATCCCTTTACTCTTCCTCATTTAAAATACAGTTATCTTAAATATTTCCTCTAGATCCATTTAGAACCAAGATGAAACAATGTTATAATTTTTGCTTCACCATCAAAGAAACATTAAAAACCTGAAGTGGTGAAGAAAAGTATTTTATTTATTTCTATTTTTTGCTTACCATATTCTTTCTTTCTTCCTGATGTCCCAAGATTACTTCTTTTAAACCTTCTCTTTGACATTCTTTCTGTCTAGACAACGTCCTTTATACATTATTTTCGGGCAGGTCTGTTGCTGATGGACACTCTTAGTGTTTCCTCATCTGAGAATGTCTGAATTTTGCCTTCGTTCCTAAAGGATATTTTCACTGGATACAGGATTCTGAATTGACATTTACTTTGGCAATTGAAAAATACTGTGCTAATTCTCTCTGGCTTCCATGGTTTCTGATGAGAAATCCAGGGTCAATATAAGTGTTTTTCCCCTATAGGTAAGGTATCATTTTTCTTTGGCTGTTTTTTTTTTTTTTTTTTTTTTTTTTTTTTTTTAGTATTTATTGATCAGTCTTGGGTGTTTCTCGGAGAGGGGGATTTGGCAGGGTCATAGGACAATAGTGGAGGGAAGGTCAGCAGATAAACATGTGAACAAAGGTCTCTGGTTTTCCTAGGCAGAGGGTCCTGCTGCCTTCCGCAGTGTTTGTGACCCTGGGTGGTTGAGATTAGGGAGTGGTGATGACTCTTAACCAGTATGCTGCCTTCAAGCATCTGTTTAACAAAGGACAACTTGCACCGCCCTTAATCCATTTAACCCTTAGTGGACACAGCACATGTTTCAGAGAGCACGGGGTTGGGGGTAAGGTTATAGATTAACAGCATCCCAAGGCAGAAGAATTTTTCCTAGTACAGAACAAAATGGAGTCTCCTATGTCTACTTCCTTCTACACAGACACAATAACAATCTGATCTCTCTTTCTTTTCCCCACATTTCCCCCTTTTCTATTCAACAAAACCGCCATTGTCATCATGGCCCGTTCTCAATGAGCTGATGGGTACACCTCCCAGACGGGGTGGCGGCCGGGCAGAGGGGCTCCTCACTTCCCAGTCGGTGCTGCCGGGCAGAGGGGCCCCCCACCTCCCAGACAGGGTGGCAGCTGGGCAGAGGGGCTCCCCACTTCCCAGACCGGGAGGCCAGGCAGAGACGCCCCCCCACCTCCCAGACGGGGCGGCGGCTGGGCGGGGGCTGCCCCCCAGCTACCGGACGGGGCGGCTGGCCGGGCGGGGGCTGCCCCCCAGCTCCCGGACGGGGCGGCTGGCCGGGCGGGGGCTGCCCCCCAGCTCCCGGACGGGGCGGCTGCCAGGCAGAGGGGCTCCCCACTTCCCAGAGGGGCGGCTGCTGGGCGGAGGGGCTCCTCACTTCTCAGATGGGGCAGCCGGTCAGAGACGCTCCTCACCTCCCAGACGGGGTGGTGGCGGGGCAGAGACACTCCTCAGTTCCCAGACGGGGTCACGGCCAGGCAGAGGCACTCTTCACATCTCAGATGGGGCGGCGGGGCAGAGGCGCTCCCCACATCCCAGATGATGGGCGGCCAGGCAGAGACGCTCCTCACTTCCTAGATGGGATGACGGCCGGTAAGAGGCGCTCCTCACTTCCCAGACTGGGCGGCCGGGCAGAGGGGCTCCTCACATCCCAGATGATGGGCAGCCAGGCAGAGACGCTCCTCACTTCCTAGACGGGGTGGCGGCCAGGAAGAGGCACTCCTCACTTCCCAGACTGGGCAGCCAGGCAGAGGGGCTCCTCACATCCCAGATGACGGGCGGCCAGGCAGAGACGCTCCTCGCTTCCTAGACGGGGTGGCGGCCGGGCAGAGGCTGCAATCTCAGCACTTTGGGAGGCCAAGGCAGGTGGCTGGGAGGTGGAGGTTGTAGCGATCCGAGATCACGCCACTGCACCCCAGCCTGGGCAACATTGAGCACTGAGTGAGCGAGACTCCGTCTGCAATCCCAGCACCTCGGGAGGCCGAGGCTGGCAGACCACTCGCGGTCAGGAGCTGGAGACCAGCCCGGCCAACACGGGGAAACCCCGTCTCCACCAAAAAATACGAAAACCAGTCAGGTGTGTCGGCGCGTGCCTCCAATCCCAGGCACTCAGCAGGCTGAGGCAGGAGAATCAGGCAGGGAGGCTGCAGTGAGCCGAGATGGCGGCAGTACAGTCCAGCCTCGGCTTGGCATCAGAGGGAGACCATGCAAAGGGGAGACGAGGTCCGTGCAAAGGGGAGAGGGACAGGGAGAGGGAGAGGGAGAGGGAGAGATCTTTGGCTGTTTTCAAGATTTTCTCTGTCTTTAGTTTTTAGAAGTTTAATTATGATGTGTCTTGGCATATGTTTCTTTGGGTTTGTCATTTTTGGGGTTCACTGAACTTCTTTAATCTGTATGTTTATGTCTGTTTCCAAACATGGGAAGTTTTCACCCATTATTTCTGTGAATACTTTTTCAGTCCCACTCTCTTTCTCCTCTCCTTCTAGGACCTTAATGACATAAATGTTAGGTCTTTTGTTATATCCCCATAGGCCCTTGAGGCTCTGTTCTTTTTTTTCCAGTCTGTCTTCTTTTTGTTGTTCAGATTGGTTATTACCATTACTCTTTCTTCCAGTTCCTTTATTCTTTCCTCCACCCCTTTAATTCTGCTGTTGAGTTCATCCATTACATTGTTTAGTTCATTTCTCATAGTTTTCAGCTGTAAAATTTTTATTTGTTCCATATATTTTATATTTACTTACTAAGACATTTAATTTTATTCCTGAGACTTGATCTTTTCATTCGTTTCAAGCAGGTTCATAATTGCTCACTGAGCATTTTCATTTTTATTGCTTTAAAATTTTAGTCAGACACATGGACACAGTGAGAGTAACAACACACACCGGGGCCTGTCGGAGGAGTAGGGGGAAGGAGAGCATCAGGATAAATAGCAAATGCATGCAGGGCTTAATACGTAGGTGATGGGTTGATAGGTGCAGCAAACCACCATGGCACACATTTACCTATGTAACAAACCTGCACATCCTGCACATGTGTCCTGGAACTTAAAATTTAAAACACATGAAAGCACCACCCAAAAAATAGATAAAATAAAATTGTTGTCAGATGATCATAATATCTCTAGCATCTTGGTGTTCGCATTTTTTGATTGTTATTTTTTAATTATTTTGATATCTTCCTAGTTCTTAGCATGATGAGTGCTTTTTTTTTTTTTTAGTTCTTTTCTTGCTTTGACCATTTCTTTATTATTATTATTATTATACTTTAAGTTCTGGGATACATGTGGAGAACGTGCAGTTTTTTTACATATGTATATATGTGCCATGGTGGTTTGCTGCACCCATCAGCCTGTCATCTACATTAGGCATTTCTCCTAATGTTCTCCCTCCCCTAGCCCCTTAGCCCCCAACAGGCCCTGATGTGTGATGTTCCCCTCCCTGTGTCCATGTGTTCTTATTGTTCAACTCCCACTTATGAGTGAGAACATGCACTGTTTGGTTTTCTGTTCCTGTGTTAGTTTGCTGAGAATGATGGTTTCCAGCTTCATCCATGTCCCTGCAAAGGACATGAACTGTGAATGATTTTTAAGTGTAATCTGGACAGGTTCATATTTTGCTAGGCAACTTTGGAATCTTGTCTAAATCAATGTTAGCTGGATCCCACACAACTCTGGCAGGGTAAGGAGGTACCATCTTCTCCTTCCAGGCGCAGGTAGAAGTCCAGGTTCTCTGCTGCTCCTTTGTTGACACCCAAGGATGCAGACTTCTGCTTACTGCTGGGCAAAAGTGGGAGTTCTGACTCCCCATATGATCATAACTGACAATCTGTTGGGTGTATCCTCATTACTGTTGGACAATAATGAAAGTTCCGACTCTCCAGGGTTCCTCCTCTGATACCACCTTTGCAGGGAGAGGGAGCGGCATTTTGTTACTCTGGGTAGAGATGGCAGTCTAAACCCACCATGTGCTTTCCACTGAACTTGTGAGGGTTGTAAACGACTTATTACCAGCCAGCAAGGATAAGAGTCTTAGCTCCCTACTTGGCCTCTCTGATGCCACCTTACCAGGGATGTTGGGGCACCTCATCACAGCCTCATGAGGGTGGAAATCTGGGATTCCCACTTGACATCTGCTGGCATGAGTGGGAGCTGGGCCACAGTTTGTCTAGGGTGTTTGGCTGAAGTAGAGAAGTTACTGTCTAAAGTTTGCTAGCTTCCCCTTTCTTGGTCCTTTAGCTAGAGAGAACCAACTTTTGTTAGGGCTTTTAAAATCTGGGTTGGTGTTTCTGGGTTGCCAGCTTCTTTAGCTCCAAGCCTGGGTTATATGGAGCAAAAAGAAATTCAGGGAATTCAGCACCGCATCATTTCTCAGGGCCTGACATCTAGGCAGTCTGCTTTCTCTCCACCTCTCAGATTCTTCTGTTTATTCTGTAAATAAGGTGCAGTGTTTTTCATTGTCCTTGTTGAGAATAGGGAAAAAGTTGGATATTCCATCTTCCCAGAAACAAATACCTAATTAAGTAGATTTTTATTAAACTTCAAGGATGTTTTATTTTATTATAATTGAGTTTATTTTTTGATAAGAAAAATAATACATTGAAGAAATTTTCTAACATTTCTATCATCTTAAAAAAGTTGTCTTGAGGATCATCTAAGTTTTTCTTAATAACCCTGATTCTCCTCATGGAAGCTGATTATCATCTTTTGTGCCAATACATTAATTACATCAGTGATCACAGGACTATGAGAGATACTCCTGCTGTAATAAATGCCTCAGTCTGCTGTGGCCTTTTAGTTCTTTTATAATTTTTCTTCTCCATTTCTTTAGCTATAATAATAACTGGAAATATTTATTGAGCAATTACCATGGGCCACACACTGTACTAAACACGTCTTTTCTTATATCTCATTTGATCTTAAGATGTTGGCACCATGATCATCCCCATTTTACAGTTAAGTAGAGGTTTAGAGAGGCTGCACATACTTACCCTGGTTGTTGATTAATTAGAAGCAAAGCCAGGAATCCAATCTTGCATGGCGTGACAGCAGTCAAAGTTCTTCACCATGCAATTAGGCATGTTAGATTGTATGTAGAGTAAGAGTCAATAGGATTGAGAACCCTAAAAACTCAAGCTTTAGTGCATTTCCTTTGTGATTTGTCTTATGGCTTCAGTGATTTTTCTTTTAAATTTGAGACTGTGTTCTGTATAACTGAATTTGCCAGAAATGTGACTTCTTCCTGTTATCATGATGTAAAGTCATATGTAGGATTTGTACCAGTTTGGCTGGCAGAGAAAAGTGATATATGACATAAGGTCTGTTCCTAAAACTCACAAGAACCCTTGGTTCATCCCAGAGGGTCTATTCTGCTATCTGTGGACTGAAGGGATCACAAAGTTCCCTCAAGTTTTCTAAATGCCTCAGAATTGGTTATAAGAAACAATTTTAACCACAAACACATTTAATCTTCCTAAATTTTGCATTCGCAAGAGGAGAGGATCATGCCTTTGAAGATATAATCTATGTGAAACAAATATGGGAAAAGATTTGTTTTGGACAGGAAACAAACATATCTACGTCTAGTTTCCAGGTTCCCCAGTGGTCTTTCTGCTTTCCACCCCCTAATTCCCCAGTGCTATGTAGGGGTTCTCTGTCTATGCTGGCTGGCTTTCTTTAGAAAACAGAGGAGTTAGGATGAAGAATGACCCCTTGCCATCACCATAAGTATGTCCCAGGCTCCTTTTACCTTTTTCTCAACCTTCATATGCCCCCTAAATAGAACTCGGTTTGGGAAGTTGATATTTGAGTCGCATTTGTTGAACACATGTTCAGTGCAAAATTTGCAATCATAAAAATTCCAACTTTCTGCTCAGTAGGAAGTGGAGAAATTTGGAAAAATTTAGTTCACTGGGCTAAGATTTCCCTGCCAAAGAGTTAGATTGTTGGCTGTGTGAACTAGGGGAATGACTGAGGAACAAAATCTTTAATATTTGTATTCAGGATCACTGATTCCGAGAGACAATACAGGGTAGAAACAATATGTCCACGAAAGGAAGGTATTAATTTTGATATCCACTTGAGTATTATTTTACTGGATAATTGACATCAGGAAGGTTAGGGTTACAAGAGCAGCTTGCAGGCTTAGCTGAAAGCAAGGCCTGTGTCATGGTGGGGCAGGAAGCCAATAGGTAGAAGTCAGTGTGCACTTGGTCCATTTGGTGTTTCATCATCACTCGACTGCACTAATGCTTTAAGAATGTGCTTTGCATAGTTTGCTGTCCACATCATTTATTTTCTCAAAACACATCTATTTCTTGGAGAACTCATGATTTCAAGTATCTGCTTTTGAAAGTCTTGAGCTATTTATGAAACACAAGTCATTCTGCAGAAGATTCAGACTAAGGGACAATTATTGCTACTCTGTAGGTAACATCTTTTTTTTCCTCTGGATTCTTTCAAGATTTTTTCTTTACCTTTGATTTTTCACAATTTGAATGGCATATGTGTATGTGTAGTTGTGGGGTGTTTTTTGGCATTCATCCTGCTTGGTGTTCTCTGAGCTTGTTAGATCTGTGGTTTGGTGTCTAACATTAATTTGCAGAAAATGGGGAAGTATCATTCATTACTTCAAAAACTTCTTCTATTTCTTTCTCTCTTTATTCTCCTTGTGGTATCCCCATTATACCTATTATAACTTTTGTAGTTGCCCCACAGTTCTAGGATATTCTGTTCTTTTTTTCTTAGTCTTTTTTTTTTCTTTTCAGTTTCAGAAGTTTCTATTGAGATATTCTCAAACTCTGCATCTTTTTCCTCGTCTATGTCCAGCCTACTACTCAAAGGCATTCTTTATTTCTGTTAAAGTGTTTTTTATCTCTATCATTTTCTTTTCATACTTTCTTGGAATTTCAGTCTCTGTGCCTACATTTCCCATCTGTTCTCACACACTGTCTACTGTGTATCCACTAGAGCCCTTAGCATATTAGTCATAGTTGTTTTAAATTTCTACTCTGAAAATTCCAACATCCCTGACATATTTGAGTCTCATCTTGCTTGCTCTGTCACTTCATACTGTGTGTTTTTTTCCTTCTAGTATGCCTTGTAATTTTTTTTCTTGATATCTGTTCATGATGCAGTAGATGAAAGGAACTGCTGCATAGAGGCCTTTAGTAACATGGGGGAAAAGGAGGCTTTTTATGTTCCTATGATTAAGTGTCAGTCTTACAGAGAGTCTGTACCTCTGGACTCTGAACTTTACACATGCTTCTCAATCTTCTTCCCCTCCTTCAGCAGGACAGGATGGCCAGTGTGTGCTGCAGTTAGGTATTTCCCTTTCTCCAGGTTGGTTAGACTCTGGTAAAATCTGAATAGTTTAGGCTCTGATAAAAAGTTTCTCTTGGTTGGGCGTGATGGCTCACACCTGTAATCCCAACACTTTGGGAGGCTGAGTTGGGTGGATCACGAGGTCAGGAGATCGAGACCATCCTGGCTAACACGGTGAAACCTTGCCTCTACTAAACATACAAAAAAAAAATTAGCCGGGCATGGTGGTGGGTGCCTGTAGTCCCAGCTACTCAGGAGGCTGAGGCAGGAGAATGGCGTGAACCTGGGAGGCGGAGCTTGCAGTAAGCCGAGATTGCGCCACTGCACTCCAGCCTGGGTGACAGAGCAAGACGTCGTCTCAAAAAAAAAAAAAAAAGTTTCTCTTGAGGACAGGCCTTGTTAACACAAACAGGATGGTCTGGCATATTTCAAAATGCTTCATTTCCCCCTCCTTCTACCAGAAGCATGAGGAGATTTTCCCCTGATAATCACTGTGAGAGCCTGCTTGAGCTCCTGGAATTAAAACTCACCAAAGTATGAGTGTCTCCCATGACTGGGTAGTCTGGAGTTTCAAGTCTCAGAGTTGTACACATTGAACCTTCCAAAATGCATCAATTACTGTTTAGGTTTTTGTATCCTGGCACTGGTTTTGGTAGAGGCTTTTTCTCCTGGGTTTCTGCTTCCATAAGTAGTGATTCTCTGTATTTGCCTGTCTCTCCAGTTTGAGGACCATGGTTTACCCTGTGACTTCACTTCTCTGAGGGATCTAAGAAGAGTTATTGGTTTTTCAGTTTGTTCCGCTTTTTAGTTCTTCTTAGGGTGGAGTTGTTAACTGCCAAGCTCCTTATATGCCAGACCAGAAAGCAGAAGTCACTACTATCTGAGTTTAAGGATTTTTATCACCCCAAAATGAAACCCTTTGTTTTGTTTTTTAGCGTTTTTTTTTTTTTCTTCTCTCTCTGCTTTTCAGTTTTGGAAGTTTCTACTGACATATCTTCAGGCTTAAAGATTCTTTCCTCAGCCATGTCCAGTCTACTAACGAAGCCATCAAAGGCATACTTAATTTCTATTACAGTGTTTTTGATTTCTATTATTCCTTTTCTTTTTTCTTAGAATTTCTTCCTCTATGCTTTCATTGCCCATTTGTTCTTGCAGGTTGTCTACTTTTTCCATTAGAGCCCTTAGCATATTAATAATAAATGTTTTAAATTCCTGCTGTAAGAATTCCAGCATCCCTGCCATATATGAGTCTGGATCTGATGCTTGCTCTGTCTCTTCAAACTGCGTTTTTTTTGTTTGTTTTTTTTGTTTTGCCTTTTAGTATGCCTTGTAATTTTTAAAGCTGGATATGATGTAGTGGATAAAGAGAAATCCAGTAAATAGGACTTCAGTAATTAGTGGTAAGGTCTGAGGGAGGGAAGATATTCTACAGTCCTGTGCTTAAGCCTCAGTCTTGTAATGAGCCTGTGCCCCTGGGCTGTGAATTTCACAAATGGCTCTCAGTTTTTTCCTGCCTTACATGGGACAAGACGGCTGGAGGAGACTGGTATTTGGTATTTCCCTTCTCCCATGGGGAAAGCTAGAGAGAGCTGCAGTTGGGTATTTCCTTTCCCATAGGTTGATTAGGCTCTGATAAAATCCCAATAGGTTAGGATCTAGGAAAATAGTTTCTCTCGAGGGCAGCATTTGGTTTTGAATACAATTTGGGTTTGAATACAATTTTATTTAGTTGTGGACCATCTCAAAATATGCAAACATGCAATCCCCACTCAAAAAGTCATTCCTTCACCATCTAGTCAAAGAACTTAGTTAATAAATTAGACAGTTAAATACAATTTCAGTACATTCCAACATATTTTAGAACAATATATTCAGACATTAGTACTAACAAAATAGTGTCCTAATAGTTTTTTTTTTGCATTGGCAGAGAGCTTCTCATTCTAAAGAGCTGTTTCTAAAGTCTTGTTTCATGAAGCTTTGCAACATAGTCTTATTTTTCCTAAGGACATCTTTTACCAGCCATAAAAAATTGGAGAAAGTTTTTCTTCTTTCTTCTTCTCCCTCCTCCTCCCTCTCCCCTCCCCCTCCTCCTTCGCCTCCCCATCCCCCCTCCTCCTCCCTGTCCCCCTTCTTCCCCTCCCCTTCCTTCTCCCCCTCCTACTCTTTCTCCTCCCCCTCCTCCTTCCCCTTCCCCTCCTCTCCCTTCCCCTTCCCCTCCTCCCCCTCCCCCTCCTTCTCTGAAGGCAGATGCTCTTTCTCAGAACATGGCCCAGATAATGCTCCTTTACTTTTGTGATAGTTTTAAATATATGTTCTCTCTTCTCTGATTTTCTCCCAATGATTAAATGTCACCATATGTGCCAATTCTCTGATGGAAGATTCTTTCCTCTTTCCTTTCTGCCTCTATGTCAGCACCATCCTCTGGCCTGAGGAGCAAGAATAAAAGTCCATGGGTGTCTCCCAGGAGGCAGCCGATCTGAGCATCTGGAATCAATTACTCAGGGCTGGTGTGGATGCTCATCCTGGGAGTCAATAGACAGTGCTGGGCAGGTGGAGGAAGGGAGTACAGGGTCCCTCTTAACAGATGAAAGTAAAATAAAAATGTCTAAGTCACTTTTCTTCAACAATTAAAAGTTACTATTAGTTGGGTGAGGTGGTGCATGCCTGTAGTCCCAGCTACTGGGGAGACCAAGTTCCTGGGGAGATCGCTTGAGGCCAGGAGTTCAAGACCAGCCTAGGCAACATGGTAAGACCCCCATCTCTACCTCTAAAATAATGATTATTAACTATTAACTTATCTCTTTAAAATGCTGTAGAAGTAACTTTTTTTCTTTTCTTTTTTTTTTTTGAGAGAGTCTTACTCTGTCGCCCAGGCTGGAGTGAAGTGCAGTGGAGTGATCTTGGCTTAATGCAACCTCTGCCTCCCGGGTTCAGGCAATTCTCCTACTTTAGCCTCCCTAGTAGCTGGGATTACAGGTGTGAGCCACCACGCCCGGCTAATTTTGTATTTTTAGTAGAGACAAAGTTTCATCATGTTGGCCAGGCTCATCTCGAACTCCTGACCTCAAATGATCCACCTGCCTTGGCCTCCCAAAGTGCTGGGATTACAGGCATGAGTCACCATGCCCGGTCTCTACATGTAACTTCTAAGAAACATAAATTTTTTCATAAGTATATTATTGTATAAATTTGTATTGAATAAGTTGTGTCATATTGTATAGATTATATTAGTACAGGTGTGTGTCTGTGTATCTACATATCTCTCACCACAGAATCTCCCACTGTGGGCCTTTGTGGCAAATTCATGTTATGCTAGGGTTCCAGGTACTAATCGTGAACCTTAACCATCAGCTGCAGCTGGTAGTCCATTCAAGGCAAAGTGTTTACTAGTCTCAGTTATGGCCTGTTGATTATTCCATTGTCTTTGACAATGAAAGCCATCCGTTGATCCTGTCTTAGTTGAGATTTCCCCCAGAGTAGGTCCTGTGTTAGGAGTTTGGGTGCAATGAATTTGAGAAGTGATGTCATAAAGAACCACAAGAGAGTGCACAAGCAAGACCACCAGGAGAGAGAAGCCAATAAAGGGTACATTCGCGAGCAAGTTTCACTGATAACAGCTGGGGCTGAGTCCTGCTCTGGGGGCCCTAGAGAGACCTGTAGGATGAAACTCAGGTTTATCTACTGAGGGCCAACAGCAGAAGCGTGTATCCACGGACTCCTGTCCCCCACTGGTCATGTCACTCCTGAGGCATCAACTCCTGGTTTTTGGCTGGTGGCCAGGGAATGCTAGAAGGGTGCAGGGGGCTCCTGCCCTGAACTGCCTGCAGCAACCCCCTGGGTGGACCAGTGGGTATGGAACGTGCAGTGAGGCACCTCCAGCAGGTTGAAGAATAATTATAGAAGAACACAGTCCCCAAACTGTCTGTTTTGAGTTTGTAGTTCTGTACAAGCTGTGTGGTATGTGCCTGGTGTTCTGGCAATTCATCATCTGTAGTAGGAAGTGAGCAATCTACACAGAGAAGACTTAACTCAGGAATGGAAACGATAACATCTACAGGAATGTGCACCTAAAGTGTGGCTTTCATAATGAGACAGACATTTCATCCAGTTTTTGTACCTGGTCTGAGACTCTTCCTGTCTGCTGGAAATACATCCCCTCATTGCCCAGAGACAGAGAAACCCCAGTCTAAGTTCAACTCTCCTAAAACAATTAAAAAAAAAAAAGTGCAATAATTAGGTATTCTTTCCTAGATTAAGGCAGAGTTTTGAAAAGAGTGGCGAGAGAACAGTTTTTTAAAAAAGAAAATGTGAGCTGTGGATTTTATGATACTTTTTAGTCTCAATCATGTCAATATGAAGAATTACCTTCCATGAGATAAAATGCTTATAACCATAGGGATAAGCAAGCCTCACTGTATAGATGTGCGGATATTTGTACGCATGTATCTGTGTACACAGCGTCAAGATAAAACCATTTTGAGATTTTACATGTGTACCCACGTATGTGTAGAGACTATGTTTTTAAAAATATTAGGATTGATTTTACCCAATTGACATAAACATTTGTGTGGGGTTTTCCTCTTTATTCAGCAATGATTGAGTTGGTTGGAGATGCTGAGACATTAAACACACACACACACACACACGCACACGCACACACACTTATTAGTTAAATTTGCTACCCAAACTGATTCCTTTTGAGTTTAAATATTTTGTATTTCCAGCAGAGCCGCCACTTGTCAGAGCCCATCATGGGTATGGGGCCAGTTTGCTTTTTGGTCATTGGGTCTGAGTCACAGGGGAGGGAATGCATATGTTTCTGGTGCAGTAAGCCAGGGTGGTCTTTCCTGCTGACACTCTCCAGGTTTACAGAAAGGCATCACCTAAAGCACCTGAGGATGGCATGCAGGGCACTTTGAGAGCCAGGTGTCAGCATCTCTTCTCAACTCCAAGTTCAGTGACAAAAGCAAGCCAGCCCCTTTTGCTAAGACTGCTCAGATTCCTAGAATATAACCATTGATGCTATAACCCCTGACATGGCACCTGTTCTTCAGGCATGACTGGCTGGTGCCCTGACTGGACAGTAGGTTGGCAGGCAGTGCCAGGATTCCTAACAGATATGCCCTCCTAGGTGAGGTCTGCCTCAGGGCAGACACAGTCTTAGCAGCAGCTACGTTAGCGTCCTGGCAGCTGGACACAGTGTGGAATCTCCATTTGCAGACCTTGTCTCTTCCTGGTCCTTTTAAGATGCTTTTAAGACCCAACATATAAGCACATGGAGCAAACTGGAAACAGATGGAGAGTCCCCAGGGCCCTTTAAGCAGTCTATCTCTGTGGGACAGGCCTAGTCTCCTGAGTTGCAAAAACATCTCTAGGGCTACGAAAGGGCTGAAACCTGGGAGCCCTGCCTTCCAGCTCTCTGTTAGTATGGTTCAGTGTGATTACTCTTAATTAAAGAGGGTAAGTTGCCTTATTTTATCCACAGGCTTATGAGACAGAAAAATAGTCTGGCCTTTGCATTCTTGAGGAAAACAGGAAGAGAGAAAAATCAACAGAGATCAAATTTCAATAGTCTTGAGGCATAAGAATTCAAAGGGAAAATAATCTTTTCAGTACTCTCTATGCATCTTAGATTTTAAAGAGACCTACATTTTATAACCAGGGTCTTGTTTTGCAGGAATCTATGGGACTCCCTTAAAACAGACTGGGTATAGCTCCTTGTAATAGCTGGATCCATGTTTTAGTTAGCCATGGCAATGAAACAAAAAAAAAATAATGATAATGCGTAATTTAAAACAAATCAGCCAGAAAGCCACTTCTAACCACTGCCTTTCACTCTCCACCCCTGATCAAATTTCAATAAGAGCTTCAAATATGGAGAAACTCATGAGTATGACAATCATTTGAAATCAGACAAAAAAGCAAGAAACTGGCTAGTTTACCATCTGAAATTGCTCTGCACACATTATGCAGTGTACCTGGTTGTTCCTTAGCATCAAGTTCCACCTTTTTGCTATGGCTTGTCTCTCAAGAGGCAGGACTCAGGGCATCACAACCTGAGAGAAAAATGTGAGAAGGCAGGAAAGATGGGGAGTAAAGCAGAGAAGCTTTCAAGCCAACTGTTTTGTTACCGTTTCCAGAAAGACAGGACAGAAGACAATCTGATGGCGTAGGCTTGCTCTATGAGCCAAAAAGTCAAGTTAAATATTTGGCCCAATGACTGTTCAGTGAGTTTGTGTTTTTTCCTCTGGGTGGGGGTCTTTGGAATGATGGTACAAATAGATCATGGTCCTGAAGGGGTCAAACTCAGGTTAGAAGGCCAAAGAGAGGGGAGTGCTCCTGTATAGCTTAACACTCCAGTGTCTCTGCAGAACTAGGGTGTGGGAACCATCACTCCAGGCCTGTGCTAGATGACAGTCGGTGCCACGCCATTCCTTGAACAGTTAAGACAGAGAGAGAGAATACCATCTACTGGAAATGGTCTCTAAATCACACAAGGAGAGCTGAAGGCCTTTAAGCAAAAATGACACTCTCATCTCTTAGTATTTAGAGAGGACATATTCTGAAAAACAAAAATCCATAAGCAAGGGCTGGCTGCCAGTTGGAGTAACAGGAACAGGTTTTGCTTTTGCTGTGGCTTAAAGTCCCCACAAAAGTACCTATTTTCCAGAAAGCCACTTGCCACCATCACCTCCACTTAATAAAACTCCCAGAAGCAGCTGATTTTTAGCTGACCTCGAAAGCCTGGATGTGTTTCTAAAACTCACAGAGGACACCTGTGACAGGTCATTTTTCCCATGTGGAGTCTACCTATTCACTGCCAGTGTTCAAATGGGCAAAACTCTTAAGCCAGCCATTGGCCTGAGTACAGTGTGCTACCCAGCAAACCAGGGCAGATGTGTGGATTCTTTTTGCTGATTGGGAGACTGCCTCAGGTTGAAGATTGCTGGCTCCTTTCAAGTCTTTATTGGACAGGTATTTACTTTTTTTTAACCAGTTAATTATAACCTAAATTAAGGCAAGTTTTTTAAAAGAGCAAATTTGATAAATGCTACCAATATGTGTATTTCCACTACAGGAGACTCTTATTTCTGATTATACACAGAAGGGAAAAGGTTTTTTGGTGTTTTTTTTTTTTTTTTTGAAACCATTAAACTTGTTTATTTTGGAAAATGCAATATGCACAACAAGGTGTGTTAAGGAAGGAAAGATGTATTTCAGTACTCCTGTTAATACAAAACATTCTGAGAGGGGCTCGGGCAACTTTAACGGAAGCAAAACTCAACAATGAAGAATACTATAGTACAAAATTATGGCCAAAAATACTGTATTTTTAACCAGCAAGATCACTGGGGCATTATTATACAACATTAGGTGTTTTTTGCAAAACTAGTTCCCATCCCCAAACAATAGACAATACATGCATTTGAATGACATTTTAGGAACAGTAAATATTCTTTTAAATACTGCAAGTTAAAAATGTTTTCTGACAAAACTCCCTAAATACATAGGTCTAGTAAGGGTTTCCAACAGGATGATGGGTGAGGAATCCAGCAAGGAGTTGCATTTAGAGAGTTCTTCGAGGAAAAGAAATCCACCAAAAACGTGTTTCAGTCAAAGTAACCTGGACAAAGTTACATAGTATTATTCCAGCTTTCTTTCCTGAACTTAAAAATGTTCTACCAACGAATACCTTCCTGTTTTTTCTGTCTACCAAAAGCTTATATAAAAGTCAGAATTTCTTTATCCAAGATCTGATTTTACCCAATAGATGTTTTCATAACATGTAAATGTCATTTGCTATATTGGGTTGGAATCATACGGGGAAATGGAGGACACAGGGTAGATAAGGAAGGCAAGGAGGAAATTAATATTTGAGCACCTACTATGTGCTAGGTGTGTATTCATACTTTGAACATATTCTAGAGGCAAGAGTGTTATTGAAAGGGCAGTGATCATTGGGAAGACAGCAGGAAATGGCTATTCTGTGAGAAAAACAAATGACAAGTTTAGGGTCTGTACTAAGTTATCTACTAAACAGCAGGTGTCTGGCTCCAAAAATCTCTAGCTAATCATATACAACTAAGCCATTTCTTTTCCTAATTTGATGGAACCAAAATGAAATCCCAAAGACACAGTTACCAGGACAGATCTATTAACGCTACATATGCTGGAAATATGTAGAGATAGATAAACATACAATATTACTAGTTTTATTTTTTTGTGTTTCTAACCAAAGATATATCTTTGGAAGAAAATATTAATGTATACCAAGCACACCTTATTTGTATCAATTGAGATGTTGATTACCAATTAAGTGGTTTTAAACCCTTATTTAATTTGAAGAAGAGCAGCAATATACATTACAATATTTGGGTACACTTTATTTTTATATGGGTTAACATTCTGCTATATTTCATTTCATTCGTTTTGAGAAACTGAAAACAAAGGGAAATCAAGGGTAATCGGTAGGTGATTTGAGGGAAATTTCCAACCAATATGTGAGTCTTGCAGTATTTCATTATACAGCCCTTTCTTCCCATTATTTATTTATTTTTTTTGCAAATAAGTCATTTTGACCCAAATCCAGCATAAATAGCTTTTCACCAATTCCTAACTTAAGACAACTAAAATTTACAATCATGTGGCAGTATAAATTTTAAAATTACAGTTCGTACACTTTGACAATCAAGATAGTCTGAAGTACAAAAAAGTAAATTGCCCTTTAGCTGAATTACCTTTTTAAAATAGGCCTGCTAGTTAATCTACCAAAAAAAAAAAAAAACAAAAAAACAAGTTTTACGTGTTCTTCAAATTCCTTTTGTAGTTGTCATCTGCTAGTAAACAACATATGCAGGTTCTTAAAATTTTTTTTTCCAGTCTATTCATGACATTCAACAGAGCTCTTTATATGGAAATGTTAAAAACTTCTAGAGATTTATTTACTTTTGAATGGGTGTTTTATTTCCCTTTGTTTCAGATATGAGGCACAAACTTCTGAATTTAAGCTCTGTAAGGCATAGTAGAAACTTCCAATTTACAAATAAGGAATTCTCTGGGGGTTAGAACTGCCATGTCACGCAAAAAGGGAAAAAATCATCTGTAAACTGGTACACTGCAATGTGTTAAGTGAGTCATGAAATGGCTGCTTGCCTTGGTATGCTGAAGAAAGGTTTCTGTGTTTTATGTTTTTGTTTTTGAATAAGACATGCCCAAGTCACCATAAAACTCACCACAGGCCTCCATTACCTAAGCATCAACAATAGGAGGCCAGTGGCACACGCTTATAACGCTTGCAATCACAATATAATATAAAGCATGAGTAAACTTTGTTTTTATACAAAACTGAAAAGAATCCCGTCCCGCCCCTAGCCCCTTCAATAAAACCCCGAAGAAACAAAAAAGAAAATCCTTTAGCTTCGATTGACTGGTGTGGCTAAAATTAGGTTTCTATGCATCACTGCTGCTAGGGTGATCAATTTTTTCCTTTCTCAAGAGAAGGGATCTTGTCATGCACCCTACAGGAACAGTGAAGCCACAAACCTCAATTCTGCATAGCAAATTCCATCCCAATTTCATAAAGACAAATATAACAATCTTTCCCTGTTTTGCTCAGCTTCTTCAAGCTTTGAGATCAGGTTTAATTGACTACATCTACTATAGCTCTATTAAATAGAATATCTTGATTCCCTAAAACTGTAACACTTATGATCTTGTGATGAGGTTTTCTCTATACACACTGTAGGCCTTCAAATGTTGTTGTTTAATTTTTTTTTTTTTTTTTTTTTTTGCTGCACCAAATTTAAGAACGCCCTTTCAGGCAAGCAGTGGTCTCTAGCTGTTAAAACATTTCCTTAGTGGATCACAATAGCTTCTAAAACTGCCTTTCTAGTAAAGGCCATCAGAGAGGTAATACTAAACTGTGCATTTGCCAAATAAGAATATGAATTGTATAAAAGCTCATATTCCAATCCTAGATCAAATGGCAAAAGTTCTACAAAGTTGGTTTCCATGTTTGTATAAAAGCTCCGACTGATTTTATGTATTTTGCTATGAAATTACCTTTGGGTCTTATAATCAGTATACCTCTACTCAGGAATGTGCAAATGATTTTATACAGCACGACGCTAGTACCGCTCTGTACGACAGTAAGGTTTTTTTTTTTTCTTCTTTTCTAAATGGAAAGAAAATATCCCTAGTCAGAAATAAACTGACAAATTTACATTCTCCTCTCTTAAAAAAGTAAATAAAATAACATTATTCAAAATGTGAATTAGCTATAGACATACAATACAATTACATAGATACATATCAATACAGCACATTCAATCTGCCAAAAAATTGATGATTACAAAGCCAGTATGGATGCTGCAATATCAAGAGAGATGTATGTACAATGATTAGAGCATTTGTAATTGCACTATACCTACAGGCAGTCTGTTTGTTAAATTACAGGTGCTTTCTGAGCAAGGGAAAAAAAAAAGTAACCTGTGTTGTTTGAGGCTGGGAGGATCAAGGATGAGAACATCTCATTACTGTTGGGTGGCTTTGGTACTCATTTAACAGGCCGTGATTTTTCTCCCTCCCCCTTTGTTGTTCCAAAAGAGTGATTTATATGGAAGTTTAGACTAGTGCCAAATACCACTATAGTTAAAATGAGACCAGTATCATGGCCTAATTCTAACGTCCCAGCAGCTTTGAACAATCATGATTCATTTTCTTAAATCAAATTTCAACTCAAGCTGCTTGACAGAAGCTTGTCAATACATGTGCTGTATTTTTTTTGCATTTGTTGAAAAATTGCACAGTTAGAATTCCAAACATTTCTCCTGGTAGGTTCAGTTACACAAATACATGTTCTATAGAACACTGAGAGGTTACTTTTGAGTTAAGTCCACAAATCTTCCATAAGTTCAACCTAATCAGTTACCAGTTCAAGAAGATCTTGAAGGTGGTAAACTAGCAGGAACTTCAGATTTTGGAAATTAAAGGTGTCGGAATAATACTACCAACCAATGTTCCTGGCAGACTTCATTGAACTTAAAGAACCACTGAGAGTAAAACTGGTTTCAAATAAAGAGGCATAAACAGATTTCCTGTTAAACCACACAGGATACTTTTTACATTGCCGGTTTGGACACTGAACATGGGACGTGAACACTAACAATGTCATCTTAAGGACAAAGAAAAGAATGGACCGTGAGAATCAAATTTCTAGTTACAACTGTTTGGCAAATGGCATTTCTGGTTCATTCTCAGCCAGTCATTTTAGGCTTCACAGTCTTACTCTCTTACATTTTAAGATACCAGCTTTTATTTTTTAAGTTCGTATTCATTTTATTTGACAAAAAGCCAGCTTTGGCAACACATACCCATAATAAAAGTCATTTTAAAATTGTGGCCCAAACACTAAGAAAAAAAAGAAAGGAAAAGCTTGAACAACAACAACAAAAAAATTAAGAACAACCTATAAAAAGGTCCTGGGTAGCAGCCATTAGGGTAATGTAGTGTCTGTTGGCATCTTTTTTGGCATCTGCAATTGAAAGAGAGGGTAAGAAAAAGAAGCAAAGAAGGGAGGAAAGACAATGGCACGTGGCATTTCAAAAGAAAGGACTCCTGTGTGTCTCTGATCCTGCCTTCTGCATATTTCTCTGAGCAATCAAGCTATGGCTGAAGGTAAACATCTAAAAGAAATGACACTTAACTGTTAGATGGGCATCCACTGTCCCAGTCCAAAGTGAGACAAGACAGTATATTCTATTAAAAAAGAAACTATGTGTGTATCCAAAGCAACACATTTAAAACCATAAGTATTAATACATGTAATCCTTCAGCAAAAACTACAAACTTAAATTAAGCTGATGATGGCTTAAATCGAACGATGTGTCCTGACTGTATCATTTGAGAGAAAAACTTGACCAAGAATGGAACTAGGATAAAGGCCATTGTAACCTGGGAAAAACATCAGGAGGGAGGTATGAATTAGAGGGGGAAAAAAAAAGGGAAATCAGCTTTGTTTTGCTCCATAGAAAAGAAAAAGAGAGAGAGAGAGAGAAAGAAACAAGTCTTATCTTTGTGAGTGCATGACTGAGAATTTAAAATACACTGAGTCACAAGGTTTTGCCTAAAAAAAAGATAGAGAGGAAATGTGCTGGGACTGTACTTCAGCATCCTCTGTTTTTCCTCTGAATAGTTTAAATAAAATCATAATATTTACTACAAACTCTGTGGACACGCTCACACAGAGTCCAGGACGGCAATAAATTAGTATTATGCAAATTGTTTTCCACAGAAATACAGTCCCTCTTGTGTATCTTCAATAGCCCACCAGGGAAGGGCAGGGCGGGTGTCTAGGAGGCACAATTAGACCAGATTGTACTCCTTCAGGTTCAACTGGAGGATGGTGTCCTTGACGGCAGCAAAGACAAAGCGGATATTCTCGGTGTCTGTGGCGCACGTGAAGTGGGAGTAGATAATTTTGTCACTGTCTGGGTTCAGGTCCACGAACATCTTCAGAATGAATTCTCGGGCTGCCTGGGCATCTCTCTGGGGTCCTTTCGGCCAAGAGACAAGAGGGACACTTTGTTACCTAATCTGCTAATGTATTCAATCATCATTGGTTCAATAAATACTGTGTCATTGCTCATGAAGCCTACATCTGCACTGCAGATTTGATCTGTTATAATCATTTTCCCTAACACTGCTATGTCTGACCATCCATCCACCCACCCAGGCACCCACCCATTCACAAAATGTGGATAGGTGAAAGCAGACAGATGACCTGAAAGCCAAGGCTAAGTTTATTTCTTAGCTTGGCCTTTCACTCTGATTCCCTGAGTGATTGGGAGCCACTGTAGGCTCTTCATCAGGGGAGTGATAGCTTACTTCTGTTCAACTGAGTTAATTATGCTTGTTTCAGCTATATAATAAGTGTGCACAAAGACACAGCTGCCTCGGGCTCTCCTGTCAATCTGTCCTCCAAACGACCCAACATTATGGATCATTTTACATCTTCCAGACTGACATCTCTCTTAGAACACCTGTTTGTAAGGTCAGGTCTATCTACAATGGGCCTCTCTAACAGTCTCACTTCCATAGATGTCTGGTATTTCTGAGCACACTACATTTGTGTAGCATTCAGTTCATGTGTGATGATAAAACAATTGGTTTATATTTTCTTTTCTTTTCTTTTTTTTTTTTTTTTGAGATGGAGTCTCATTCTGTTGCCCAGGTAAGAGTGCAGTGATAAGAACTCAGCTCACTGCAACCTCTGCCTCCCAGGTTCAAGCGATTCTCTTGCCTCAGCCTCCTGAGCAGCTGGGATTACTGGTGCCTGCCATCATGCTTGGCTAATTTTTGTATTTTTAGTAGAGACAAGGTTTTGCCATGTTGGCCAGGCTGTTCTCAAACTCCTAATCTCAGGTGATCCACCCGCCTTGGCCTCCCAAAGTGCTGGGATTACAGGTGTGAGCCACTGTGCCCAACCTATATTTTCTTACATTGATTTAAGAAGGAGTCTCTTATGTACCAAGAATTGTCCTAGATGCTTTGAAAAAGGATTGTGACATATCTAGCAAGATAAACTAAAAATGTAATTTTGCAATGGATTCTTAGATATGACATCACAGCACAGGTCATATTTTTCACAAAAGAAAAAATAAATTGGACTTCATCAAAATTAAAAACTTTATGTATCTAAGGACTTTTTTTTTTTTTTTTTTTTTGAGACAGGGTCTTGCTCTGCTACCCAGGCTACAGTGTAGTGGAATGATCATGGCTCACTGCAGCCTCAACCTTCTGGGTTCAAGTGATCCTCTTGCCTCAGCCTCCTGAATAGCTGAAACTATAGGTGCCACCAAGCCTGGCTAATTTTTAAACTTTTTGTAAAGATGGGGGTATCACTATGTTGTCTTGAACTTCTGGCCTCAAGCAATCCTCCCACCTCAGCCTCCCAAAGTGCTGGGATTATAAGCATGAGCTACCACACCTGGCCAAGGCCATTATTAAGAAAGTGAAAAGCCAATCTATAGAATGGGAGAAAATATTTACAAATCATGTCATCTGATAGGCGTTTAGTATCCAGAATATATAAAGAGCTCCTACAATTCAATAACAAAAAACCCAATTAAAAAATAGGCAAAAGACTTGAACAGACATTTCTCTAAAGAAGATATACAAATGGTCAATAAGCACAGGAAAAGATGCTCAATAATGGTAATCAATCATTTAGAAAAATGCATATCAAAACCACAGTGACAGACCTCTCCACATCTACTAGCATGGCTATAAAAATAACAAGGGTTTGGGAAAATAGGGAGAGATTTGTACTCTTGTGCACTGTTGGGAATGTACAAAGGTGCAGCTGCTGTGAAAACAGTTTGGTGGTTCCTCAAAAAGCTAAACATAGAATAACCATATGACCGACCCTGCTAGTCTACTCCAATGTATATATCTAAAGGAATTGAGAGCAGGGGCTCTGATAGACACTTGATCTTAGTCAAAAGGGCAAGAAGCAATGTACATCAATTTTAATAGCAGCATTGTTAACAACAGCCAAAAGGCGAAAACAATCCAAGTGTCCATCAACAGATACATGGAGAAACAAAACCAAACCAAACAGAATATTAGAATATCAGAAACAAAAAGAATATTATTCAGCCATAAAAAAGAGTAAAGCTCTGACAGATGCTGTAATATGCATGAACTGTGAGAACATTATAATAAATAAACCCAACATAAAATAACAAATATTGTATGCTTGCACACATATGAGGTGCTTAGAATTGGTAAACTCATAAAGACAGAAAGTAGATTAGAGGGTTCCAAGGGTTAGGGGGAGGAAGGAAATGGGGTGTTGCTGCTTAATTGGGGTGGTGAAAATATTTTGAAAATACTGGTGATGGCTGCACAGTATTGTGAGTGTAATTAATGCCTTTTATGAATTGTGCACTTAAAAATGTTAAAATGGCAAATTTTATAATTAAAAAAAGTACTATATCAAAACCCACTGAATTGTACACTTTAAATAAGTGAATTACATGGTATATAAATAATCTCAATAAAGCTGTTTTAAAAGTGTATTTAATAGGTACTGATATATTAATTTAAAACTTAGTGTAAATAACATCAAAACACCATCACCTTTCAAGTATTGGATACGTATCATATATCTGTCTTTGTGTTGCTTTATATATGCATTTCCTCCTATTTTTTCAAGTTAGTTCTATACCAAACAATAAGAAACTTTTTTTTTCCTTGAGACAGAGTTTCACTGTGTTGCCCAGGCTGGAGTGCAGTGGCATGATCTTGGCTCACTGCAACCTCCACCTCCTGGGTTCAAGCGAATCTCCTGCCTCAGCCTCGTGGGTAGCTGGGACTACAGGCGTGCACCACCATGCCCAGCTAATTTTTGTATTTTTAGAAGAGAAGAGACAGGGTTTTGCCATGTTGACCAGGCTGGTCTTCAACTCCTGGCCTCAAGGGATCCGCCCACCTTGGCCTCCCAAAGTGCTGAGATTACAGGCGTGAGCCACCACACCCAGCAGGTTTTTTTCTATCATCAATATTCTTGTTACCTACTAGTAGGGATAAAGAGATCTTGCAGAACTCTATTGAGGGCTTGACCACCATTTCTAACAAAATGCACCCTGAGCTTCAGACAGCTGACTTGAATTATTCTCAAACCAACCTTTTTATAAATTGGAGATTACTCCAATAAACTTATATCTGATAATGCCAGAAGATGGGAGGAAAGAATTATAAAAACAAATAGACTATCCTCATTTGTACAATTTAAAAAAGTAATGTTGAATTTTTGATGTAGGTGCCCAGAATTCAATTTTTTTAATGACTAAGAGGGCTGGCATCATATTTAATAGATAAAAAGTACAATTAAAAACAATATGTAAAGTATATATACAAGCAAATATATATATAATTAATGTTCCATCTTTTTCAATGTACTATTAACTTATTAACTCCAGAGATGTAATAAAAACTATTCAAAACCAGAAAGTAACAGATTACCAGAGCTGGAGAAGTCTCTCATTTCATAAAAAGAACATTATATTTCTGGCTTCTGAATGAACTTCTGTATGATTTTGTACTTAAACTCTATTTGGGAAGGAAGGGACTATACCTTTTTTTTTCTTTTTTATTTACCCTACAGAATATAAGAACTAGATCCAAGTTCACTGAAGTGTACTTGAAAAGTGTTATGTTTTTAAGCATAAATTGTTATCTGAATAAACATACACTACAAAGAACTCATTACAGCCATCACAGCAGGAGCAGAATTCCACAGTCTCTATGAACAATCTTGCAATTCAAGTCCATGTGGAAATGGTAATTTCCTTTCTTGAAGAGAAATACAGAAATGGCATTCATTATGATTAAGACCTTGTAAGTACAGAAATGTGGAAGTATGAAATTTATAATACTATAAACATGCTTATTACAAAAACATCACTGCAGAGTGGGCCTCAATTTTTTCAGTGTTTGCTCATCTTACAAGGGCTTGGAGTTTCATGTAATGACTGCTGCACTGGCTTTGTAATAACAAAATCAATGTCTTTTTTCTTTTTCTGTGGCCAAGTTTCCTCTGTGCATTATATGTATACTGGGGTAAGGTAACAGTAAAAAAAAAAAGTCTTCAGATTTCAGAATATTCACAATGGGCACATGCTGGAAGGAAAATGCTTGTGGTGGTGGGGAATCTGGGGAAATTATTGGAGAAAGGAGGTATGTGAAGAGATTAGGAAGATGGTGCAGAGATCAAAAAACAGCACTGCAAGCACTGATCACAAACTAAGTCTTTTATTGCGGAAAAATCAGCAACTGCGAAGTGTGGCTAGGTATGCTGCATCTGAGAAGTTTGAATGAACCCCTCAGAAGGGTTCACCTCCGTGGGCACCATGCTCTATCTATCTGTTCTGCATCCTCCCTTATGCAAGCACATCATGAAAACGTGCCAGCCCACAAGATGGGGTGTTGTGTATGGTGTGGCAATTTCTCACACGCTGATTCTTACCAAGTTCCAAGAAAAATTAAGAAGAACCTCGAGTGTGTGTGTGTGTGTGGCAGGCAAGCGTGTTTAGATCTAAGCCAGATGTTTCATGCCTACTGTATTCAGGTAGATGTGTTTGAAGCTTGAGGTGGGAAAGCAAGTTAACTACCCACACAGTCACTTCCTTCCATAGTTTTCTGAGCAACACTGAGAAGTGCAGTCTCAGGCATTGATGATTTGTTTCCGGGCTAGTGCAAATTAAAAGGAGTGAAAGAGAAAACACTGTTTAGACTGAGAAAGTGTTTTTCAAAGAACAGCAAAGCACAAAGGAAAATGTACTTGAAGAGAGGATATGAACACAATGCTAACAAAAGGTACCATTTCTAACATCTGGTGACATCCACAAATGTTTATATTTTCAATTCACCAACCTTCAGGATCTTACATGTATTTGAGAAGGGAACTTCAATTCATTTAACATGTAACATTTCCCTTTCACGAGCCAGGACTGTACCACATTCCATGTGGGATGAAAAGATGACTAAACCTCCATCCCTGATGTGTTTGTATCATCATAGAAAGCTATGAAGCTAAATTTAATCTTGGTTTTTAAAGTAATTACTTTTCTGAGGAAGCTTTTAGTAAGTACAAAAACACTGTGGAATGATATCCATCCTGGATATCATATGTTGACAATGTAATTTTAAAAATAGTCTCTTCTCTTGTTGTTACATCACCTCTATGGTAGATACTTTTGGGTTTCTGCTATGTGATATACATATGATTCCATTCAATTCTTTCTTGCCCAGGGATAAACTGAGTAGCTAAATAAATTTGTCTGAGGCAACACAGACAGTGAGTGGCAAAGTGGAACTTTTCAGAGCTTGTGCTCTTAACTGTCTAGACCACGGCTTGGCAAACTTTCTCTGTAAAGGGCCACAGAGTAATTTAGGCTTTGCAAACAATTCTATCTCTGTCACAATTATCCAATTCTGCTGTTATGGTGTGAAAGCAGCCATAGACAGTGTATAATGAATGGGTGTGGCTATGTCTCAATAAAACTTTATTCATAATACCAGGTGGTGGGCCATAAGGGAGAGATGTGATTATCTTGCCAAATAAATAAACTTTTTTTTTTTTTTTTTTTTTTTTTTTTTGAGACAGGGTCTCCCATCACCCAGGCAGGAGTATAGTGGCAGGATCATGGCTCATTGCAGTCTTGACCTCTTGCCTCCCAACTCCTGCCTCATTTTTTGTAGATAGAGGTCTCATTACATTGCCCAGGCTGGGCTTGAACTCCTATGCTCAAGTGATCCTCTCACCTCAGTCTCCCAAAGTGCTGGGATTATAGGTGTGAATCACCACACCTGGCCACATAGACTCTTATAGGGCAGCAGTCGTGACTCTCACTTGTTTTACATAGTGGCTACATGTGGATGCATTTTGTTACCAATCACCAAGTGTTCAAGTGTTTCTCAGAATGGGTTGGGTGTCTGGTTGTCCAGGATTTCACAGTCTAGTTGGGGAGGGTAAGATCCTTTTCTAAGAACAAAGCAAATAATGCAGAGCCATAGGAGTAGTGAAGTGGATGCTATAGATTCTAAGTGCTGCACAAAGAGCTTAACACTGGGTTACTATTAGTAATGGTGGTGGGACTTCATTGGGCTATGACGTTTCAAAAAAGGAAGTATTTCCTGAGTATTCAGTAAGTGTCCTACGTGTCAGGCATCATGCTAAACGTACACATATGTTATATACTACAGTGCACAAAACAATCCTATGAGTTTGGTCGTAAGGCCCAGAAAAATCAAGTGACTTGATGGTAGTTCTACAAATAGGAAGTGTCAGAACTGGGATCTCAACCTTGATAGACTGATTTCAGTGGTGGGCTCTTAACTTCAAAATTGTGTTCCTCCCCAGAGAGAGGAGAGGCAGAGGTGGACTGTAACCAAATGAAAGGGAGACACAGAGGGGACTATAAGAGTTAATACACAATTGGTCAAAACTACTGGATTGTTCCTTTTTCTGATCTGCTATTTCAAAGCAGATGAGTTTCTTTTCTTTTTTTTTTAGACAGTCTTGCTCTGTTGCCAGGCTGGAGTGCAGTGGCGCGATCTTGGCTCACTGCAACCTCCGCCTCCCAGGTTCAAGCAATTCTCCTGCCTCAGCCTCCCGAGAAGCTGGGACTACAGGTGCCTGCCACCACGCCCAGCTAATTTTTATATTTTTAGTAGAAACGGGGTTTCACCATGTTGACCAGGATGGTCTCGATCGCTTGACCTCGTGATCCGCCTGCCTCGGCCTCCCAAAGTGCTGGGATTACAGGCGCTCGCCACTGTGCCCAGCCATGAGTTTCTTTTTCTATGACTTCTAGCATTGTTAAGGAATGCAATGTTTTGTGTCACTAAAAGACAGGGCAAACAACAATTCCTACTGTATCAGTTTCAACATGCAGGCTGCACAGGGCAAGGGCAGCAATGGTGCACTGTAGTGCGTTAACTCCCACACTGGGGTTTGGAGACAAAACCTATTCACAGCTACTGAGCTGTGGTATGAGTGCTGACTTACCATCATATTCTGGGAAGTAGTCGACTAGATGGGAATACATGATTTTCTCCTCTAGAAGATCTTTCTTGTTTAAGAACAGAATAACCGAGGAGTTCTGGAACCAGGGATATGTGATAATTGTTCTAAAGAGAGCCTTGCTTTCCTCCATTCGGTTCTGGAAAAAAAAAAAATCAGAAAAAACAAGGAGTGAATTACATGATTACTTAATTTGTGAATTGTGTTTATTTTATAAGTCCAACCCATCTTTTGTATACGACCAGTTTTTGTAGCCCTGTGTTGGATTTGTCAGGATTTATATGCAAATGATTCATGACACACATTGGCTGTTTTCATTATGCAAACTCTCAGGCTGACAAGCAGAAGAGAGTAATAATAATAAAAATCAGCTAAAATAGCTCTTACGGTTGAAAGAGAAAATAATTGAAAGCCTAGAGAATCATGTTGTCAATCTGGAACACTGTCATAAATTCCCATCAAAAATCATTCATTAATGACTAAATACTTGAGATCTGAACTAAGGACTAGATATGGCTTCATTTTGTATTTCTTAAGCTATATTTATTTGGGGCCTCACAATTAACTCTATTCTAAGCAATCAAAACAGTTACTTCTTTGTCAAAAGCATATCTATATTTCTAGATGTTTTCTAGAGTTATTACTCTACACACACACACACACACACACACACACACACACCCTTTATAAACACATGGAAAATGTTGTAAGATCAAACATTTCCTGTTCATGAGTGCATGTTTTCTCCCTATGTTTCACTATACTATTAATATAGAATTGTGGAGATACACACAGTAATTATGTGGAGATAAAAATGTAATATTTCTCACTTTCAGCATCTGTGAGTAAGTGTTCTCACCTGAAGCTACACTTTCAAGCCTACCTTGGTAACAGAAACCCTAAATGGATTCTGAAGAAAATTAGTCAGCTTGCTACTATAAATGAAGATGCTATTTGAGGCTGTTCCTGAGTTAAATCATTCCTCTGGAAAAAAAAAAAAAAACATATCAGCCAAAAGCTAGAGGGCCTCAGAGCTTCTTTCGTCTCTCCTTACCATTCTTTCTCCCATAGACTCACCTCTCTAAATCATTCCTACACTTGGGTTACAGATGAAGGCAGCAGATTTGGGAATTCTCCTTCCCATGAGGAGATAAAAGCCAGGATGTATGGGCATGCTTCATCCTGCACACACTTTCCAACCTCCCTTCTTAGTTCTCCATGTTATGACTGGGTTTGTGGCAATGGAAAGGGCTGCCTGGGATTGTGCCCACCTCTGCTGCTACGGGGTGGTTTGGTGGTTTACACCAGAGCATCCTAGTTTCCTGCCATGTGAGCTGGCTTGGGGCTGGGCTCTGATCCAGGCCCCAAATCACTTGAAGCTTCCCTTCCCTCATTTATGGTAATTAGTTTAGCCAAGCAATTCAACTAGGCCAATTAACTTGAGCACTTTTGCTGGGAACTCTGGAACAGAGAACCTTGCTTTCATGCAGAGTGTGGAAAAGGAATCATGGAGCTTTTAGCAGCCATCTTGAAAAGTGAGTGAAAAACAAATTGGGTCCTGCTCACCTGGTTTTTAACCTCTTGCTCCAACCAGGGCTAAGCTTGGTCATGCCTTTAGATTTGTCAGGAACATCAGTCAAAAGAACCTTTTGTTTTTCCAACTAGTTGGGGCTGTACTTTTCTGGTTTTTATTATACAAAATACTCTCAGTTGGTAAACCTGGATATATCCTCCCTCCAAACTTATACAAGGAAGTGAATGAGAATGACTGAATAGACTGGCTATGAACACCTTCTGCTCAGCTTTTGCCTGCCTGCGGTAGGATGCTCCTGGAATTTCACAGTGAAGAGTTACAAAGGCCATGTATTGCTCCTCTGCATAACCCTTAACTGGTGTTCTGGAAACCTCCAGGGAACTCAGCTTTTACCAAGTACAATAATCTGGATCCTGAATATGTCTTCTTTTTTTCTTCTGTAAAGTGTGCCAATTCAAATCAAGTCATAAGGCACACTTTTCCAAAGCAGATCTTTGCCAAATCAGCCAAAGTCCATTGTCCCCAATCTCTTCAACCTGTTAATTTTGTGCCAACAATTGCATAGATAATTAAAATTAATAAAATATGTGGGCTGATATAATGAAAGATAACTTCATAGCTCAAAAGACAGTGTTTATCTCACTGCATACATTTCTCTTTTATATAAAATGACAGCACAGACTTTAACATACCTTTATTGTCTATAGGCCTTTTACTAGTTCTCATAGCCAGTGATAAGATTTTAAGCCCTGGAAATAACACTGAGAAATGATATCTTGTAGCTTGAGATTTTATAGGCTGAGTGTTTCAGGACTGAAGACAAAGGCTTTAATAAGAACTGAAATAATTAAAAAAAAATTTAAAGAAAGTTAATTAGATAGTGACATCCCTGATGGGAGAGTGGTGTTTTTCTTTTCAACCCCTTACTTATAACTAGAGAAATTCTAGAAAGTCATGCTGTGGTCTTCAGAGGAGCCCTGTCTAAAGAGGTATGTTCACCTGGGCATCAACCCAGCAAGTCTCCATTAGAAAGCCTTATTATATTTAGCATTCTTGAGAAGGGGCGTGATGGGCTCCAAGGGAAGGGGTCCTAGTAGAGCCTTTTCTGGCTGGAGACGTTAAGGGGAAGCGACTAGACTATGCGCAGAGACAGGGAGGGGAAGTGACTAGACTGTGCACAGAGACAGGGAGGGTGAGCCTGACTTTGCATTGATATAGAAGAAGGTGTACCATGTCTCTCTGATTAACAATTTCCAGACTGGACTGGAGCCCGACTGAGCCCAGCATTGTGTTCCAGAGACAACTTGCCCAGGGTGCTGCCCATCTGCACCCAGTACTGCTGCACTGGGGCTGCTCTGGAAGCAGGTCCTGCTGAAGCTCACCCATGCATGCAGTCTGGGGCTGCTCAAGGACATACCTCCATTCACCAGGTGCCATGTGGACTGAAGCCTGCGCTTCTAGCTCAGGGGAAAGCTAAAATGGGCAGATGACTGGCAGATGAGATCAACTTTCAACCAGGCCTGCCAAATTGAATCTCTGAGGGGACACTCCAGGAATCTGCTTCTTACAAGCCCTCCAGGTGATTTGAATGCACACTCAACTTTGTGAAGCACTGTTAGTGTCGCTATGAATCACATGGGGTCGTCTTAAAACAAGGCTTCTACTTCAGCATGGGGTGGAGCCCGAGGGCCTGCATTTCTAACAAGACCGCATTGAGCTGGAAGGTACAGAAAGCTTGCCAAGCCCAGGACAACAAGGGAGGTGATGCTCTATCCCATTTTCATGATAAGAAGTGCAAGTCAAAACATACAGCCGAGAGTCTGATTCTGTGCAGACTTCTTTTTTTCCCCCCAATTAAGATTCTTTATGCTATGCTATATGATGTTTTCCATAGTAAAAATTCCTTATGCCTTTATTTTTCCTTTATGGAAGAACAGTTACAAACCGACATGCTCTGTTATCAAGCCCTGGACTAAATCCTAAATGGACTAAATGAGATTTTCACAATGACTCATAAGGTAGTGGAACGTGCAGAGTGTGAGGCATAATCCACTTTGCTCAGTAAAAATTGAAATCTATGAGGGAACAGCACGTCCCAGGAGACTTTGTGGCACCTGCTTTGCAGTAATCTGCCAGAGCATGACGTTTCAAGAGGGATCAATGTACGAGCCACGTGTATGACCCATAATATAAAACAAGGAGGTTTTGTTTACTCTGAAGACAGGTTTAAAGGCAGTCTGGGGGGTGGTGGTAATCACGCCCTCTTTTTCTTGGGGTTTTGACCAGTTGGGAAATGTACAAAGAGGATACTAGTAAAGGTCCCCCTCCCTGCCCACCCCCACCGAGATGGTGTCTCACTCTTGCCCAGGCTGGAGTGCAGTTGCGTGATCTCAGCTCACTGCAACCTCTGCCTCCTGAGTTCAAGCGATTCTCCTGCCTCAGCCTCCCTAGTGGCTGGGACTACAGGTGTCCGCCACCACACCTGGCTAATTTTTGTATTTTTAGTAGAGACAGGGTTTCACCATGTTGGCCAGGCTGGTAATGAACTCCTGACCTCAAGTGATCTGCCTGCCTTGGCCTCCCAAAGTGCTGGGATTACAGGCGTGAGCCGCTGCACCCGGCAGGATACTAGTAAAGGTTTTACTACCCCTAACACAGGGCTCCTTGTTAACAGGTTGGGCCTAGACTCTGTGTGAGGCTCTAGGAGGCTTCCAACTGCCAGTTGTCCTCACCCACCACTTCTCTTGAGCTGGAAACAACTGTCCCTCTCAATGAAGGGTGGCTTTGGTGCAGGTGAGAGAGCTGGATCAGGGAGAACAGGGACAGGGTGGGCTGCCAGAAGTAGGTCCTGCCTGGGCTCCACTTCCACAGAGAAGGGAGGACCAAAGAGGCCACAAAGGCTGAGGACAGGCTGTAAGCTAGTGACCATGGTGTGTGTCCTGGTTGGTCTCTGCTTCAGGTACATGAAGCCATGGAAATGTCAGACTCGCCTAGACCACACTGATAGGTAAGTCATTCCTTCTATGGGCTGGAACTAGCCAAAGGGTAGAACACTAAACTGGGAAACATTCACTCCAATCCTTGGCCCTGAGGGAGAAAGATAGGGTACCTGCTCCCTGCTTTGTAATTGCAAGCAGGATGGTGTGATCCCTGAGTGTTCTACCCTGACCAGTTATCTGTGAAAGCCCTGTTTGAGCCATCAGCAAAGGGTCTTATACCTCTAATATTTATTTAACATCTCAAATCAATTCTCAAGATCTCTGATATCCTGAACACATTGCTATTTAATGCATTTCCCTGTTAACATGTAATTGACTAAGGCTGCCTACAGGGTGAAGCTACAAATTCTGGCCTGGCATTCACAGCTTGGCACTGTCTTTAATCTGAGCCCCTATACAAATGGTCTTTTTTCCTGATAAACAGATTCCATGTCACCACTGCCACATGACTGCATGTTCCTGACTTGTGGCCCACAATGCTGTCCCCACTTCTTATCCTTCAATATCCAGGTCAACCCAACTTCCCCAAGCAGTTCTTTCCCGAGCCCCATTGGACTTGCTCCTTCCTCCCATCCCCAGCACAGGATGTCCTATCCCTAGTTTGCCAACGGTTCAGTGGACACATAAGAGAGCTTCTGAGATGCTGGGCATGAGCATGCTGCAGACACAGCCCTTGTCCTGGAAGACTGAAGAAGACAAGCATGCAATGCATCATCACAGGCCCACATGGTAGGCCCAAAGCAGTGATAAGTAGGAGATGCTGGGGTGACACAGAAGGAAAGGTTTGCTGTGCAGTAGATCAGGGAAGGTTTAAAAGGAAAGGTAGTTTCAAACTGAAATCTTTGTAGATGAATCAGAGCTTGCAAGTAGGAAAAGAGAGCAAACATTCCTCTGATTAAGGAGAAGGTTGGATCCAGTGGACATGGCCCAAGACCCCAGCTGGAAGCTAGCTTTCTTCAGGCTACTGGCTGGCACAAATCTCCGCATAACAATTACCAAAGGGCCTAAAGGGACAATATTTCGTGTCTACACTTTGCATCCCTGCTGTCATCGAAGTCAACATTTACTCAGCAGGCTGGCTTTCCTTATCCCTCTCCACCATATTGGTGCTTCCCTCTGTCAAAAGTCAGCATTAAACTAGAGATTTGAGTATCCATTTTAATAACTTTTGCAACTCCTCATTATCTTGCCTCATTATCATTATCTTGCCAATAAGAACATATTCTCACAAAACGCACTTCTTTTCTTAGCAAAGACAAATTTAGGCTAAGATCCTCAATTCTTTTACCTGATACAAGTTATCCACCTGTCTCTCCCGGGTGGTATTTTTTTCTCCCATCAATACATTGATAAACCATATTGAATTACATTTCCCATAAAGTCTAAAATACATCCTTAAATGCAAACAAGACAGTTAAGAAATAAGCATGCAGAATGTCATGAGGGCATTCATAACAATCATCACTGAGGGCCTGACAGTCATCTATGCATCTATGAGCTGTTCTCAGCTGACCTGAGGTAGGATGGACCCCAGAGAAACTGTGATAAAACTTTCCAGGGTGCAGATGCTCTTGAGTCTCAGGGAGACACAGAAGGTGTTGAGTGACCTTGAGTGATCTACAGACTCACTAATTGATGCCAGGAGCCAGTCAGGTGACTGTGATTCTGTGATGATAATTTCTGTGTTCACGATTCTGGGATTCTGTGTCCCCTAAGCTTTCTGCTAAAAAAGAAGGCCAGAGCCATCATGCCCTTTACTTAAATGAGTGAAGTCCAGATATACAGACACAGAATGAATACATGAGCATGTCTATAAAGTCGACTGCTCAGTAAAAGGGGAAAACACACAGTTTATGTTGCTTTATGATATTTTTAACACAGATCTTCAAAGTTACAGGTTAAGACAACATCTGCTGGGTACACCTACACTCTAAATTTTTATACCAAGTAGCTCACAGGGCCTCATTCCATACACTGTACATGACGAAACACGCTGATACCAGGTACCATTTTTATTGGCACCACTTCTGCTTATGAAATTGATAAGAAAAAAAGACTGTCAGAATATAGGAATTTTATGCTCCAGAATTCATACAAGACCGTTTTAAATAACACTCTTCACTCTCTTTTTTAAATAAGACATTCCAAACCTATACTCTTCACTTTTAATTGCTATAACAGCTTCACTATTTCTTCTAAGACATAACTCACTAAAGAACACCTTACAGATTATTAAAGGTCATTATTACTTTTAAAAAGCAAGACCAGTTGATTTACTTTCTATGTAATGACCCATAATGTAAAATTTGAATCAATATTGTCATTTGTAGCTTACCAAATGTTGAAGAATTTGAAAAATCTGAACATACTCTCTCAGGTATTTATCTCATTTGTCTGTGTCTACTGGGTAAATAAATGCAACAACCCAGAAGACAAATAACTCCAAAGCTGTATGAAAAAAAATTTGCAAGCCTAGTCTTCTGCATATTTCTTTCCTCCCTTGATTGTTTAGGGAAAAGCTTGCTGTGTCTGACTTTGTATCTCCAGCAGGATCACATTGTTATGTGTCCTATCTGATGTCAACGCTTTGAGAATTCAAAACACATTCTGGGCCAAACTCCTGTTGTTGGGGAGGGAGGTGGGAAGAGGAAAAAAGTACAGGAATTCACATGAATCTGCTGTATGGAAATGTGCTCCAGACGATCTGGCAGGGAGAGTACGCTGACATGGCAATGTGGCCCAGTGGTGACAGGCCAGGGCTGTGAGCTAGGGACCTCAGTGGAAACACGGCTCTGTTTCAAATACTCTCCGTGTCCTTGGGCAAGTGGCTAAATATCTCTGAGCCTTGGTCTCCTCATGTATCTCCCATGGTTTGTGAGGATAGATGAGACAATGCATCCAAGCCCCTAGCTGTGGCCTGAGCACACAGTAGCCTTCTATCACTGATGGCAAAATTGCTACATAAGAACCTCCTGGTTAGGCAATTTGCTCCTCTCAAATCTCTGACCAAACTAAACCCAGTGAAATATTTCCGTTCCCTGGAACTGCACCTAGTTAATTTATCCACGTTATCAAATCCAGGCACATCTGATTTATAGAAAACTGGAAAGTCATCCAGGTTTCTGCCAATTTTCCTTACGTAGAGAATGTTTCTTCCTAAGATTCTCCACCCGTTAAAGGGGAGGATCTTCAAAATCTCTAAAGATGCTCAATACACTCAACCCCAGAGCAAACCAAGAAAACAACAGATACAATATACAAATGGAGTAGGTGGAGTGAGAAATAATTAAAGACAGGTTCCTAGCCATTGCACTTTTGCTATCCAAATCACACAGCCGGGATAGAAATAAGAACGTCAAACTCAGCTGAATAGATATTATTTCCTTGATAATTTTCTTAGTCTAGGCAAATCTTTGCAAGCAATTATTTGAGATCAAATTTGGCGAAGGTTTTAATGTTATAGTTTCTGCATATGCATCAATGTATTCTACCTGCATAGGATGTTTAGAGAAGAAAAGAAATAGAACATATTTGCCTATTACCTCCAGGTCTAAGGTTACTAAGCAATAAGGCGCGGTCACATGTCAGGCCCTTGTAAAGTGAACTGCTGCAAATCAGAGTGTGTTGTAGGAGAAAAGTGTAGGAGGAAAAAAGGAAGACAGAATGAGAGACTGGGGATCAAGGAGAGGCAAAGGAGAGTAGAGAGCCAGAACGTGAGTGACAGGAAACAGGACAAATGTGTAACCCTTTCCGATGTGGAAGCCTACAGTCCTAAAACTTACAGAGGTAGGACTAACAGAGATGAATGGATTAATATTTCCTAGTATTTCAGTTAAGTGACCAACCACCTCCTTTCAAAGTCTACTGCACAGCACACTGATCTATTTACCAATTATCCTATGTGCCATACTTTACGCTTATTTTTTTACTTTATGCTTAGATGTCAGGGATCCGAAGTCTATCCTTAACTTACATGCAGTCTATCCTTAACTCTTTCCTTTCCTTTTCTCATAAGGGTTACTTACTGAGCTGAGAGTCAGGTATTTAACGGTTTGTGTATTCATGACACTGACTTTTCAATTCACTGAACTTTCCTCCTTCCAGTACTCTCTCTACACCCATTATTCTGTGCTATCATCTCGTGGCAGTGCCACTAACAGCTCAAGAGAGATCACCTTCTCGTTGCTCTCTGATGTAATGTCTGATGGCCAAAGCAACTGCCACCACTGCCTTTTAAAAACTGCTCTATTGCACTGCAAACTCAAATCCTATGTGCTGTCACTGTCATTGTAAGTGATGTTGTAAGTGACGTTTCCCTCTACTAAGTATCTAGGAGATGGGTAATTGCCATTAGCTGGTGTAACAGGCATTCCTTCCAGCCTGAATCTCATGATGATCAATGCTTCCTACTTTACAAACTTGTCTGAGTTGATGGCTATAATTTGTTTCCCACAAGCTATTGGAAAAGACATTCCTTTTTTTTTTGCATAATTAGGATACAGATTTACCTTCACACTTTAGTCAGAACAATAACTTATTCAGCACCCCAACGTATTCCAACTCCTTGGGTTATGTCCCCATTCACATAAAACAATATTTCAGCAATAATCAACAGAGCAGCCTTGGGATATTGCACCAAACCAGTCATCAAAAGAGCCAAGGAGACAACTAGACAGACCTATAGTAAGTGGCTACTTGAATGGGTGGACTCTAATTTTGAACTTCAACGGACCCATTAGCACTGTGTCAAGAGCACAAAGGTACAACTTGGCTGAACAGGCATCTGTTCCTATTGCATCCTAGGTCATTTGCTTATAGAAATAGCTCATTTGCTCAGGTCCGCTTAGTACCTCTTTGCCAGATTTAGCCAGAAGCAGACACAAATGAACTTATAACAGACAACACAGATTATTCCTGTAGACACTAGTGACTCTTCTTTTTTTTGAGTATCACTAGTGAGGCACAGTGAGCATTTAATGTTGGCTCCAGGGCACAAGTGAAGGCCAAAAGAATGCATTTGTAACCTATCTGTTTGGAATTGTGAAGAACAGTAAACAGAGGACGTGGTGGTGTGGTCATTTTAAATTTAATGTAAATATACTATAGTCAGTTTTTATTCAATTTGTAACATGTAGAATGTATTTGCATGTATACACGGTTGTGTGCAAACACCTGCAAGAGTGCTTTCCAATTCAATAGCGCTCCACTCCCTAAGAATGTGAGTTTCTGAAGTTCTGATACTACTTGAATGTTAATAGCACGCTACAAACCACACACACACACACACACACTCAACTGTGGAGAGTAAATTTTAATTGGCTTTTCCCAAGCTATACTTGTATTCATTTCTACATTAAAAAATTATTTGAAATAATTCAATTTTTTTCTATCATAAAATTAATATGTGGTCATGATAGAACACTTTAAAAATAACAGTAGGAAAAGAAAAAAGTTCCCATAGTTGAATTGCCCACATAAAACTATTTTATTTTTGTTAATTTTTGTTTTCTTCCAGTCTTTGAGCTATGCATAATTTTGGAGGTTATTTTATGGCAGTATATCCAAAATAACTTTGAGATAATGAAAAGCCATTTTTGTACCATTGTTGTCTCACTCAGAAGCCACTAGCTACATGTGGCTACTGAGCACTTAAAATGTGGCTAATGCAACTGAAAAAATGAGTTTTAAATTTATTTAACTTCAACTAACTAAAACTAAAATTTAAAGTTACATGGGGTCTGCAGCTACTATATTAGTGCAGTTTTAAAGGACTGTGAACCCTAGATGTAAAATCTTATGTTCTATATTTTGCTCTCAACATTCTAGTCTAAGCATTTTTTTTTTTGTCAAATTCTTAAGTTATAGTGGGCTTAACTGTACTTCTACTGTGAAATATTTAGTTTTTTTGTGTACTATTATAAATAACACTACAATTTATAACCTTGTACACAGGAATTTTCATGGTTGAAATTTTCTATGTAACAGCCTATGAAAGCATATTGCAAATTTTAAGGCTCTTGGTTACAGGCTACCAAATAACTTTCCGCAGGGGGTGAACAAACTTATTCATCTCGTAGTGATGTGTGAACTTACTCGTTTGATTGTTTCCTCTTAAGCGGGAGAGCTACCCTTTTAGAATCTTTTTCATATCAAATTACATGTGGCATGAAATGACACATCAAGGTGAAAAAATGATAGCTTGCTGTCTTGGTTGGAATTTCTTTGAACAGCAGTGAGGCTGAAGATTTTCCAACAGATTACTTACTAACATGTAGTATTTTCTCTTTTCGAGAATTGTCTGCTCCTGTCTTTTTGTCCATGAAAATCAGTCTGCTCAGGTTTTTTTGCTCTTAATGTTTTGTTATAAATTTGTATGTAGTCTTTATATACTGAAGTCATTAACCATGATTTTAATGTTTCTTACTAACTTGTCATTTTGAATTTTGAGTGTTTCAAAGAAGTTATTAGGAGAATGTTTGAAATAAGATTAAAACAGCTTTGATATTTCTAAGATTGACCTTTCCTAACTTAGAAAACAGTTCTACTTTTACAAAAATCAAATGTCAATTTCCCAATGGGTGTTTTCCTTAAAGTCAGCTCAGTTTATGGCACCACCTAACTTGCTGAATATAAGCCACTGCCCATCCTGAAATAGCATTTTGCAAACTGTAGGAGAGTTGTTCGCAGGAGCAAAGTGTGTTTGGATGTCAGCTTCCTTTATTGCACTAGTCCACTTTCTGATCTTACAGTTGATGAACAGTGACTTGGCCAAATTACAGGAGATTTTGGATAAAGAGAAATGGAACTACACTGTGAGGATGCAGAGGTAAGAGACTAAACAGAAAGCAGGCTTAGATGACACAACTGAGCTAAGAAACACTAAATACCTTGGTAATGTCCCAGGAAGATTTGATCTAGCTAATAAACCAACAAGGCACACATCAGCGCATCAGACAGAATCTGAACAAATTCTCAGTGTGTTAGGCCAGGAAAATCTACATTTGGGGGGAAATAGGATGAAATAAATAACCCAAAACAATTCAGTAAAGTATTTCCTTCATTGTCTCAAAATATTTTTATGGATGGGTCAGTCTGGCCCAGAAACACACGTGGTTGCCTGATTCTTTGTCCAACATGATAGGGTGGTATCAGTGGATAAGAATTTGGTCTGCCTTGTGTCCAAAGAGATAAGTTCAAAGGACCTGTATGACACCTGAGCCCTGCTCAGTGAGGTGCCAGTGTCCTGATGTGCCCATGACTATGTCCACACTGAAGTTCTTTTCTTTATCTTTTGGTTTCTAAGTTTTCTCTCTTCCCTTTGTCTACCCACCAAAGACTGTAAGCATATGGTGAGCATTTCCATTAAGAAAAATCAGACAGTAGGTAAAAATAGAGAAATAACATAGGCAATCAGAGTAAGTTTGGAACTGAAGGACAGTAATAAGCAGATACATTGATCAAATGACAAGAAAGCAGGTGTAACTTATTGGCTTCAAAGTTTTTGCATACAAAATACATAAAATATTCTGAATATAAGTCCTTTTAAAATGAGCTTAGTGCATTATATTTCTAAGGCCATGTTATATTATTTTTAAATAATAATGAATTTGTTATATAATTAATAGTTGGTTTTCTTTTTAGTCTTTTCATTTTCAGGAACAATACAGGATGAAATTTTTTAGACTCTGATATGTATTTTTGGCTATATGAATGTTATTACTTTTTATGAAGCTTAATATTAATGATAATTAGCATTGTTTAGTACAAATATACACTAGACAATGCTAAGAGCATTTTAGTGTGTAAAAGGCACTGGCAAGCATTTCTATAAAGGGTCAGATAGTAAATATTCCAGTTTGTTGGCCATACTGTCTGTCATAACTACTCAACTCTGCCCATGTACCAGGAAAGCACCTCTAGACAATACACAACAAATGAGTGTGGCTGGGTTCCAATAAAACTTTGTTTGGATGCTGAACTTTAAATTTCAAGTAATTTTCATGTGTCATAAAAATTCTTACTTTGATTTTTTTCAACCATTTTAAAATGTAAAAACCAATTTTAGTTGGCTAAGTGTACAATAACAGACAGTGGGCTGGATCTGGCCTGTGGGCCATAGAGTTTACTGACTCTTGGTGTAAAACAGCGTTGAATACTCATATGGCATGAGAAGACTGATAAAAAGGAAGTTGAGTAACACATGTAGAAGGAAGGTAAATAATTATCACAGCCACTTGAATTATTAGTAACATTCCAATTTTATATGTTTTAAAAGTCTGAGCATATTTACTTATAATTTATGTTTGTACAATTTATTATGTACAACAAAGCACATATATGGAAATAAAAGCAAAAGTAAGGTCTCCCCCGATAAATCTGTCATTATATCTTTGAGCCTTAATTCTGTCCTTGTCTTTTTTTCCTCATAGTTCTTGGTTAAGATATTAGGTTTCTTACTTTCCTTTTTATTTCCCCAAAAAGCATCCATTTTCTTTCTTCCCATGGCACAGAGGATGCAACACAGGAAAGGCAATCAGTGTTTTAATTCATTCACTGAACTTTTAGTGTCAGGGCAGTATATTTAGCCAGATGTTGCACACATGTAAAAAATGCCTTTCCAGATGTTCTAATGCCATATATCTGGCATTTTAAACCAGTAAAATTACTGTAAAACAGTGCTCATTTGAAGACACAGGTAAACTTTTCATAATACTTCAAGCAGCTTAAAAAAATTCTATAAACATTCTTTGTTAATGAGAGACTAATAATAGTCTGCATATGGATTTACTCCATCCCTGCTTTTCCTCTTGATTCTTCCAGGAGAATGACTGACAAGTTAAGGAGGGCAGGGACAATAAACCTCTCAGCTTTGGTTTCTGTATCTACTAAAAGGTATGGTTATGAGATTTTTTGGGCAAACTCTTGGCTAAAATCCTGTTACATATTGTATATATTATCTGTAGACTTCAGTGATTTATTTTGTCCATGTTCTATTACCAGTGCTTTTGACAGTGCACACCAGAGCAAGGCCCTGGCACCTTTAAAAGTAATGTTTACTGTCTGCTTGAAAAATCAGTGTCACTACGTTGACTTACTTGTAGGTACAACAAATTCACTCAAATACATGTGGGTTTACTGAAAAGGACCCCCTTCCCTGCAAACTGTAAAGTGCTTGATCAGCTTTGCACTAACAAGCTTTGAGAAAAAAATGGGCTTTTTCTCTGTACCTCCTTTTTAAACACAGCATTCCATATAATGCACATGTGACTAACTAATATGGAAGGCAAAAATGGTATAGAATTTAGGAAGAACTACGCATTTTTTGACAAAAAGTATTAATTACACCCATGAAAAACTGAGAAATGGCTGTAAAGTGTTAAGGTTGAAGGTTTCAATATTTTGCCCCAAATAAGAGTTTTCTTCTTCTCTTTACTCTTTTAAGAAAAGTTTGCAGAATAATTTTTCAACATTTTAAATAAAGTGTTTTAAAAAAATTTGCATTATGACCTATTACTAAGTTACGCAGTCAGAAGACAAAAAAGAAAAAAAAAAACCCCAATATTCCACTAGGTAAGAAAATTGTACTGTGTTAGGAAGTTAAAAGATCTCTTCCAGTAGCTATTAAACAAGTGCGATGGGTGATAGATCCAACACAAAAACACATCTTTAAATACAACTAACAGAAACATACAAATCAGACACAATCAGCTCCTTCTATAATGAAGGACTGTGGGGTGGGATGGAAGATCATTCAAGCATCATGAAGAGAGCAGACAACGTTGAAAGACCTGAGGGAAAACCTGGAGAGATGAATACATGCACAAATGCCAGTGATTCTGTTGGGAAAAAATGCTGGGTAAAAGATGAGGGAGAGTTGTCCCACAGTCACCAGTACAGAATCATAGACTATAGCAGGTGCTACTAGAAAGATCAGCAGGAGGCTGGGCGCCGTGGCTCACGCCTGTAATCCCAGCACTTTGGGAGGCCAAGGTGGGTGGATCACAAGGTCAAGAGATCGAGACCACCCTGGCTAACACGGTGAAACCCCGTCTCTACTAAAAATACAAAAATTAGCCGGGCGTAGGGGCATGAGCCTGTAGTCCCAGCTACTCAGGAGGCTGAGGCAGGAGAATAGCTTGAACCCGGGAGGCGGAGGTTGCAGTGAGCCAAGATCATGCCACTGCACTCCAGCCTCATGACAGAGTGAGACTCCATCTCAAACAAAAAACAAAAAACAAAAAAACAAACAAACAAACAAAAAACAAAAAACATCAGCAGGAGAGGGTCCACAGTCGGCACAGAGCCATGAAAGAGTGTATCACACTTAAAACCTCTGGGGTGAAGTAACTCTTCAGGTATCCAGAGAATGGAAATAGGTGGGAAAATTTTTGAACTTACAAGTGTTTTGAAAAGTGGAGTATTTAAATAAGGATTAAGGGAGAAGGGATCAGAACCAATTCTATTGCTGAAATAGACCAGATGAGGGAAATGAGCACTGAAGATCTCAAAGCTGCCACAGAGGCAGAGTGAGGCAGTAAGAGTTCAACTATTCAGGAACAATGTGTGTTATGAGCTGGCTGACATTCAGTTTATGGCTAATATCCATTTGGATTGGCTGATCTTTTTTTTTTAAACTGACTGATAGCTATGCCATACTTGTTAAATAGTACATTTCTGAGGTTTTGTAAGTTTATAAGCTGTACGGTTTTATTCAACTACAAAAACATCTGAAATTCCCCAAACTGTTTCTGCCACCCTCCACCAATATCTTCCTTAAGGTTTGAATAAGTGATTAAGGAACTGCTGCTCCTGGTCTAACTCTCGGCTTCCCACTGGAAGTCAGTAACTCAAAGTAGAAGGAATTCTGGCAGTGACCATGTGCTCATAACAGCTGGCATAAAATAAAAGGTACACAGATTTATATATTTCCTCTGACTTTAGGAATGTAATAGCAATTCGGATCAGAGTGCAAGGAAGAAATCATACATAGTCTAAATTACCCTTAAAAGTACATTTTGAATGCACCCCATGGTGACCATGAGACCATCTTGCCATTCCATATTTCGGATACAGACTGCCATTCTCTTAGTGGTAGGAAAGTTATAGTTACTGTAGTGAAGGATGAAGTTTGGTTTTGTCTTGTGTTTGCAGTTAGGGGCCTTGCTGAACAAGAATTAGTGTCACTGAACTAGGCTCGCACTTTGCACTGAGAAGTGCTCACACTACATGAGGCATCCAGGAACCGGGACTAACTGTGGGAAGAATGGATCCGACTTCTCCATCACATTATTTGACTGCATGCCTTCATTTGATGAAGGCAGCCCAGAGCCTTTTGGATAATTTACTCCCTCTTAATTCTCCCCCAACCCCTTTTTCCTGGGCACTTATAACTATATTCTTACAAATACGCAATGTGACTCTACTGTGTAATTACATAGCCATGTGTCTCTAAAAGTAACACCAGCCGTAAAAGATTTAGACAGTCTGAAAGAGATTATTTGGTTTGCTTAATCCAATGCATTCTGATAAAGGTGAAAGGGAATTTCCAAAATCATTGTGACTACAAAGGAAGCTTTCCAATGATTTAAACTTTTAAAAGGACAAAATGGGGTGGGTAGAGGATTATGAAGAAAATTACATAATCAAGGATAATTAGGTAATATAATGACTTGTAAGAATTACCATCTTGCTGTATGCTACTATTAGTAGGTACTCAAAACTTGTTAAATAACTAAAGGTAAAAACTGAAAATGACTCAACACTTCTGAAAAATGCCCAGGGCAACTTGGATTTAAATAAAATCTCCAGGAACTTCCAGGAAAAAACTATTTACTTCATTCTGTTCCCCGAGACCCCAAGAAAATGAAACAACAATAACAACAACAAAACCTAATGAAGAAACTGGGAAATAATTCAAGCCACAGATGTGGAAGGATGTCTGCCAAATATATGGTATCTGCAGTGAACCCAGAAAGGATGCTGAAAACTATTAATCACCTTTCCATATTTCAATCAGGCTGAGATTTGTGTGAGTAAATGATAGGCTCTGGAAACATTCAAGTGGTAATGTTTACTAACACAGAGGAGTGGAGGACTGAACTGGTTCAGTTCTGTGAGAGGCAGGGAAAAGTCGAGTAGGCACCTAGTTCTGTAACTGGGCTGAACAAGAGGCAGGACAGACGGGAGAAACAGCTGGGTTCTGCCATCTTTACACTCTCCAACACCCAGACTCCTAACCCAGGAAACTGCCTGGAGAGGAGGCAGGGAGGAAAGCTGTTTAGTGCTTCAGTGCTGTAAAACACCTAGGAATACCAAACCTTTGAAGAAAATCTCCAGCAGAAAATACTGAGACCTAAGCAAACACACCGCAGTGAGTAGGGAAGGGGAAGAAGTAAACAGAGATCACTGTAAAGAGATCAATGCAAAAACTTAAAATACTTTAAAGTGGAAAAAAAAATCCTCAGATCTTTCTGAAAGAAAAATAGGATACTGATACTGACTTAAGAAAGAAAATGTTTGGAGAATAAAAAGAAGATCTCTTAGGGTTTCAAAAAAAAACTTATGATTCAGCAGGTCATGCACACACACACACAAAAATCTATGAAAGCCAAAAAACAAAGAAAGATAATTTGAAAGATAATTCTAGAAAATTTCTCAGGAAGTAGAAAAAGCAATAGAAAACTGGAGAGAAAAATAAAAAAATTTAAAAAAATATTTAAAAAATTTCAGAAAAATAAAAAAAGAATTAGTCAAAGTAGTTTCCTCTTCAGCTAAAAGACGTTATAGTAACAGAACACAGAGAAAATGGAGAGGAGGAAACTTTCAAATGAATACTAAATGAGCATTTCTTGTAATCAAATCTCTAGGTTAAAGGGCCCCAGAAGGGCTGGGGGTGGAAAAAGAAGAAAGAATACCTCTACCAAAAGAGATCCTTTCTTAAATTTCAGAATTATCTTAGATAAATAAAAGATTCTAAAAACTTTTCATAGAAAATAGGTCACATATAAAGAATAAGGAAGCTGAAGAGCCATGGATTTTTGAAAGGGATCATTGGAAGACTATGAAATAGTGTTTTCAGAATGATTTATATCTGAGTCTATACCCAGCCAAAATATCAGTTAAGTTAGAGGGCAGAATAGGGATATTTTTAGACATGAATGGAATTTAAAAATTATTCCAAGGGTTCCTTGGATCCTTACTCAGAAAGCTACAGAAGGATATGTCCCAGTAAAACAAGGAAATAAGCCAAGGAAGAAAACAACATAGGATCCAGAAACAGGGAACTCAACACAAGAAAGATGTAAATGAACTCCTGGGGCAGCAGTGAAGCAAGGTCCCAGGATGACAACTGTATAAAATGCAACGGAACAACCAGTCCTGATTAGAAAAGACAAAGCCAAAAGGGAGATCTCTGATTTTAAAATGAACAAAATGGAACTGATATATTATCTTATATGTTGACCGTGTTTTGAAAGATTTCATAGATCTGTCAGTGAATTAGAAAAGAATCAGCTAGAGATATACACACACAAAGAAACAGAAAATTAAAATGTAAGGCAATTAACTCATGGGAAAAAAAGTTGACCAAAAAAATAAACGAAATTACAGCTTACTACTTAGCTCATCAATGAACAACATTTACATTGTTAAATAGTGTAAACAGTAAATTATCAAAAAATTGGGTTATATAACTGTTGAAAGGATGGGAGAAAAATGATGTGGGAATGTTAAGACAGCATGATTTTTACCTACCATAATAGAAGATAATACAATCGACAAATCAAGAAAAAAAGAGTAAAAGCACACCATTTTGAGACACGAAGACAATAACAGAAACTAAGAGTTAGGAGTTAAGGGCAGTCCCTCTGGCTATCAGGAGGTGGTGGTGATGGTGACTGAGAAAGTGCTCTTTAAAAAATTTTGTCTTTTTTAGTTGTTTGGCTTTGTAAACCATTATTTGATAAAAATACAAACTGATTGATTTTTAAACTTAAAAAAAGATATACTGGTTCAGGTGTAAAATACAGTTCTGGGAAGAAGATACATATGAAACAGCTGGTGGTAGTTACCCAAATTTTAAAATGGGGGAGGTAGAGTGGAAACACAGGAGAGTTTTCACTCTCTTCTGTAGCCTTCTATGTATGTGGAATTTTAAATAATGAACATATATTACCTTAGTTATTAAAATAATAAATATATTCTAAGAAAATAATACATTTATTTTATATTTTAAATGTAACAGAAACATCAAAAGGCAAGACAACAAAGCAGCAGACAAGCTCATTGCTGGGAGTGACTCATGGTGCAGAGTTTGATAAATGTCACAGAGAAAACCAGAACCTTTTAACTCCTACTTTTGATCCTGAATACCCTGTTATGAAGAAGACTTTTCATACTGAAAAAGGTAGAGGAGATCAGTAAAAAGTAAGACTGGGAAGACTACTCTAATGAGATCAAGTATCTTTAACTGGAGACTTGACATTCTAAGACATTATCTAGCTTTAGTTATTACCATTTTCATAAACATCAGTTTATAAGATTAGCAAAGCCAGCAGGAATGGTCCAAAGACCCTTAATTTAAATGAAAAACAGGCACAGAATGGGATGATGCATGGAATGAAGTTTGACATACACTGTACTGAGAAAACTTTAGGTATTCTGAGGGCAGCCTGAAGACTCCATGCACCCACCCACAGCACCCGCTAGACAACAGGAAGAGAAGGCGAGAAAGAATTAGTGACAAACTTTCCTACCTTTAGAATGTGTCTTCAGGTTGTAATTCCCGTGTGGGACCTAATTTCTTGAACATCTGCTCTGCGCTAGGTGCTTCACATGCTACCTCAATTAGTTCATGCAACCTTGTGAGATAAAGACTTAAGTTTGAATTTCCCTGGCTACAAGTCCATGGTTTTTCTATTAAGCCATGTTGGATGGTGTCAATTGGTGACATCATCCATGTGAACATTCCTCATGTTTAGATCTAGCAGGACAATGTGGCACAGAGAGGGGTGGTCAGGAGAACTGAGTTCTTAGCCTGGTCCCAAGGCCACCTCTTGGGAACTCCTTTCACCACTCTGGGGTCCAGTTTCCAAATCCTGAGTGTCCTCTATCTAACATTTTCAGATGAAATAAAATCCAGTGAAAGACATAATAACAGAATAAATATTTTCAGCTATTATCTTAAATGGATTACTTCAATATTCATCTTTTCTTTAAATCTACATCTCATTTCTCTTTAGGTAGTATCTTTTTGAAAAGCTGTCATTTCAAAGTACTGAAAACCTAAAATCTAGGCAATGAAAGTAGAGTAAATGACTGAGGTTTTCCTAAAATTACCCTGGAAAGATGAGAGGATTCACTACTGTTCTGGGAAACGGAAATAGCTGTTCCCAGCACTCGCTCCTCCCCTGATGCTCCCAATTAACTTTTAAGGACAAGCATGAAGCTTTGTAGAGCTTGATGCCTTCTGCAAGCACTACAGTAAATGTGGGGCATAAATTGCCTCCCATTAAGACAACTGTGGAGGATGACAGAAGTAGGTCAGTTTCAAACAACAGCCTAGCTTAGTAGCCTAAGTGGTATCTGTAATTCTAGGGTTGGGGCATCTTTGAAAGCACTGGCTAAAGGAAAAGTTATTTAACCCTTCTTTGCTGAATTTTCCAGCTCTCTCCACTTCTTGAGAGAAAATGTCAACTGTTATTGTCAGATAGAATATGAAAATAGGTAGCACAGCAAGAACATGACAAATGTTTAATAAATTACAAAGTAAATATAAATGACAAGTGTTTAATAATTGGATTTTGGCCCACAAGTGAGGTATGATCCAGGTACTGGAGCCAGTCCAGATGTTGTATCGGACTGGTCCTGTTATAAGCCAGATTCCACCAGTATAAAAAAGTTGAACACAGGGATGGAATGACTCCTCAGGGTAAGAAAGGGAAAGGGGGAGTTCTGAAGGAAGGCCATATTTCTGACGGGGACACTGGCTTCTGACAGATTTCCAGTGGTTGACTGCATCCAACACTTCAGGCTTCAAGCTTTGGCTCTAGACCTACCTCCCTGCCCCATGTTCTCGACCTTAGCATTTGGGAAGGCTGTGGGGTCTTCACTCTTCACTGTCACCAGGTTCTCAATCCTTTCCATAGTTTTGGCATTTTCTCTCTCTCCCTGGCTGCCACGGCCCCATTCTTGCTTTGGGTCTAAGTCAAAACATCCCACTTAAACCAATACCTTGTGAGGAATGAGGCTCCACTGTACAGAAGCAACGAGCTGATGCCAGTTAAGACCTTATAAAGTGAGGGGTCTTGGGCATTTCACCCCCGTGTACTCCTTACTATAAATAAACACCCTTAACCAGGTGGTAGAACGTTATTCAGGAAAACAGGCAGAAGGCTTTAAATATGTTAGCAGATCCTTCTATCCTTCCTTTTCTCTTTGTTTAGGTTTCCCAGGAATGTCTTGTACAGGAACAAGTTTTTGCTGAGAACTGAGGACTTCAGAAACATTTATTTCCATAAATAATATACTAAATGCATACAATTTTTCTCTAGTTGCTAATACTGGGACTTGGATGGGTCTTCCAGGACAATAGGTGAAGGGTTAATTCCACATACTATACACAAATTGGTATTTCTCTAAAATAATGTTTTCAAACTAATGATAACAATCCACAGTAAGAAATACAGTTTACACAGCAATCCAGTATATTCACACACAGAAACACAGACATATAAAACTAACATTTCATGAAACCATACTTTTCCTTACAACATGCAATGTACTCTATTCTCAATTCCATCCCATCCTCCCTATAAAAAAATGCTAACAAGACCTATTAAATTGATTTTACGACCCAGTAAATGGGTTTTGATGTGATGAAAAAAATATTGTGTATATTTTTTTCATACATTGTAATTGTTCATATTCTGTATTTCTTCACTAATTTAGACCGTTTTATTCTCAATTATACTACAATAGCAAATATTTTGCAAGATTGGGCTAAAAAGTCTCTGTGGCCAAATGAATATATAGTTTTGAAATCTGGCTGCAGATGTGCTGATTGGCAAAGAACATTTGATTAGTCACATAAGGTACATCTTTAAAAAATATTATTTCCACTGAAAATCAGCTATAAACATATTTTCTTTTATAAATACCAAATTAATATTAAAGAAGAAATCTTGCAATTCCTTTCTACCAATACCAAAAGATTTCTAATGCATGGACTAAAAACTCTGTTATAGGATTATCAGAAACAGATGTTTTTGATATTCAATCTTTCTTAAATGTAAAATATGAAAACCAAGCAAATAAAGCATTCTGCCTCTTCCATGCAGTTTTAATCATAATACAGTTTTACTTAATTAGCAAATACAGATGGGGCCTTAATAAGAACATTTTAAATGTAAGAGGTTTTTGTGACAATATAATCCCACTAGTAATGATCATGTTATCATCATGTAATTTAGAAAATTTATGAGTCAGTGAAAGTCATTTTCAAGATGGTATACAGAAGTCGACCTCATAACCTCCATTCCAGCCAAATGGCACAGCTCAAACTTCCTGAATATGCTTACATATTTTTTGTTTTATTACCTTTATTTCTAACTCTTTCTTGAAGTCTTCCCAGTCATCAAGCTGGAAAAAAAATCCCTCCCTCCCCTGAAATCACGTATGGCTTGTTAAGAACACTTGCTATATTAACCTCGCTGGGCTTTTCTTTGTAATTGGTCATGTAAATATTATACCAACCCTGACTGACTGAGCTTCTTGCAGCTCAACTCTGTATCATACTTATTTCTATACACTCTCCCAACACCCAAACAACACCTTGCTGTGGCAGGTGATCAATAAATTTTTGTTGGCTAAAATGAACATTTTGAACAACAGTGAAAATAGGCATTTATCTAACCTGTGAAGATGGTGCTACTGTACAGTGCTTCAAATACATACCAACTCATGAGTCTAATAAGTGGAGACCCAGCATTGCTTGGCCTTTTCAAGTTTTTCCCTTTTGGTGTATTCCTTTACAAATCTTTCCCCGCTTTATAGACTAAATAGCATCCATCATGTTAAGTCAGTGAATCCCATTTAGCAATTAAAGGTGATTACAAGAGCTATCAGGCATCTGCTTTCAATATTATTCCAGGCATGGGAAATTAGTAATGACCTGCCTTTTCCCTCAAACCACTGCCTAATGCCTTGATTTTTGGAAGATTTTGCCGAACGTGCTTTGTGGTCTTGCCTTGCTAAGATCTGCAAGAATTTCATATTTTCTCTGAAAGTATTGCTAAAAGAATAAAAATATCCTAGAATGGGCTGGGTGGTTTCCCTAATTGAATACATGGGCCTGAAACACTCCTGTATTGAAACTAACTCTATATACATGGCATGTAACCAGTAAAATGAAAAGCAGATGCTGTAATTTTCACGTAATAAATTCATATGCAATCTCTTAAGATAGTTGAGTGTACTTCAGAAAGCCCAGTAGAGAAAAGACATGAATAAGTGCGGTTAGCCTAGAAGCGGACAGAAATTTTATAATGGGGTGGGTAGGTGGGCTGGGGACGGACAGAGACGTGGAAAGAGCTACAACCTCACTGAAAGCAATGCTGCCCCCATGTGGACACCAAAAATTAGAATCTGTAACTCAGTCAACAGCTCTTTATTCTCCTTAGTAATAAGACCTTCCACTTCCTGTAATTTCAATTTGATGGCTGTTGCTAGGACAAGTAGGAAACGAGGCAAGGAACAGACAGACCTCCAAAAAACAAACAAACAAACAAACAAAAAAACAAAAAAAACAAACGAAAAAAACAGGTCACTGAAGTGAAGTTACTATATTAATTCTAACTTCTAACAGGAACACAGGAACAGTGGCCCTGCCAAGGGAAATGCGAAACTGAATCTAAAATGAGGTGCCATTGTCCTGAAAAATGATGGTTGCAGGTACACAGTGCTCATGTTCAGGCTGTGTGATAGACTCATCTATCAAAGAGTGCTTGTAAATGCTTCCCTTGGAATTGGATGACAAAACAACTTTATCTCAGTATGCACGCAGTGGGAAGGAAAAATTCATTTTTTAAAACCTGTAGTCACTTTAAGTTAATCACTCTGACAAGTATTTCTGTTTGCAGTTGAATTGTCAAACAGATAATAAAACAAAATAAACATGGTGTAGAGAGGTCTCTAGGCAAAACTGCAGTTAATGTACCTTAGTAAAAATGGCAGGAGTATTCCAAAGTATTACAGAAATGTGAAAACTTGAAAAGCTGAAAAAGGTTAAGATGAGTTCTAATGTTTCATTTAGATCCTTATTAGGAAGTGACTACTCTATCTGAGTCTATACTGACTAAAAAGTGTCTTGTTCACTTGCACCGGGAGGTAGAGTAGGTACTGAATGTGTGCTTCACACTTCCCCTCAAGGACTCAGAAATGAAGCTAGAAGGGAATATGGAGTTCATTCACATCCAATCTCCTCTTTTTACAGCTGATCTAACTGCAACCTGCAGAGGTTAAGTAACTTGCTCCCAAACCCACAAAGTTATTTCTGGTGAAGCCAAGACTAGAACTCGGTTTTCTCAACCTTCATTCCAAGGCTCTTTTGTCTCCTTGTGTTCTTAGATGGAAATGCCTGTGTCTGTTATTACACCTCAACACTGAAGTATTTGTGCAAAGTCACTGGGTTTCTACAGATGTTATTCTGCATGTAAATTTTATCTTATTTCTCCCCAAGTGACTTTAAATTTGGAGCAATTTCAAAATTAGCATTCTTTTAGATAAAGATTTAGTTGGCTTCAATCCCAGCACTTTGGGAGGCCAAGGCAGGTGGATCATGAAGTCAGGAGATTGAGGCCATCCTGGCTAACATGGTGAAACCCTGTCTCTACTAAAAATACAAAAAAAGTAGCCGGGTGTGGTGGCAGGCGCCTGTAGTTCCAGCTACTCGGGAGGCTGAGGCAGGAGAATGGCGTGAACCCGGGAGGTGGAGCTTGCAGTGAGCCGAGATCGCGCCACTGCACTCCAGCCTGGGAGACAGAGCAAGACTCTGTCTCAAAAAAAAAAAAAAAAAAAAAAAAAAAAAAAAAAAAGAAAAAGGAAAAAAAAAGATTTAGTTGGCTTCATTGATAATCTTTTTTCATAAATGGGATATAAGTCCAATTTTGAAGACACATGGCTCAGACACATACCTGAGGCACATGTTCTTCAGTATGATCATCGGGAGGTGGTATACTCATTCACAAACACACATACACATGCGCGTGCGCACGCACACACACACACACACCCCCACCCACCCCCTGAAGAAAAAGGTTCAGGGTAAGATATGAAATAGCTGCAGAAGGCACATCTTAGCATTTACGTCTATCAGCATCTAACATGTTTTCTGAGGTTTAAGATGATAAACAGTCCTTTTGTGAAGTAGTCATGCTTGCTTTCCTTCTAGATAACTCTATGGATACCACTGCCTTTGGAATGATGAAGAGTAAGACTAAGAGCTTCTTTTTAGTTAGTGAACGAATAACCTTTCACAGAGTCAAGGATGTCTGAAATTAGGCCCATAAACATATTCCTAAGAATCCTTAGGCATGTGTTGATATGATTGAGGGTGACGGAAAGAGGAAGTATAGCATGATAATTTAAAAAACATGATGTAAAAAACATTCCTCCGTTTTCCCTAGAGAGGTCTCGAAATACTAATTTGGTATCTACCTGTGGATCATGAGTATTATTCTCCAGCATGCTACCTAAGCCCATTATTGTACAATATGAATAACAGAAAAGGCACTGTATAGTCGCCCTTGAAAAACCCATATACTTGAATTAATTAAAAAGCTCATAAGACAGTGGGATATTTAACAACATTAAATTACCCTGTGTACTTGCTTGCCTGTCAGGAAGCCATCTTTAAAATCACTTTCTCTTGTTTGTGTGTTGGGATAAAGTTGAGGGAAAAAACTTCTCTTGAAAGCAAAATCTGAGTCTTTTCCCTGTAAGCTTTGATGATGGGACTGTTGAAAGTGATGCTGGAGAAGTGTAAAGAAACCAAATTAAAAGGAGCACTCAAGGCCTCTCTGAGTTAGCCTCAGCGTGGATGGCACCCTGGAGTCTCTGCTGCTTCTGTTAGGCATCACATAGGCAGGCCTTCCTCAGGACTGGTTCTCTCCCAAGACAGGTTTGGTGCCTTTTGTTTCTGTCCCCACAGCACCTGTACTTAACTGCTATGAAAATGCTTTCCTGCCACACTGCATTCTGACTGCCATTTTAGTGTCTCCCTGAGTGGGCCAGGGGCTTCTTAAGAACAGGGGCAATACCCTGTTCACTAGCAGCCCAAGCATCTAACATAGTTCCTGGGACACTCCATCTGTACTTCTTGACAAAATAAGTAGGTGTTTTATATGTATTACCTCATTTAACACTCATAACAAGTTCCCACATCATAACAGCTGTTTCTTTTAATGATTCCAGTAAACAGAGCAAAAAGGCATTTATGAGCTGCAGATTCCCTTGTTCTGTCATAATCACACTCTTCCTTAGGTGTATTAACAGAATATCAATGGCAGATATAATGTGATCCTGTCATGACCAGGTAAGTGATGTATTTTGTTATGTAAGTGTTCTGCACAGGAGCTGGGGATCAAGAGGAGTCATTAATAGGAAAGATGGTTCCAAGACCTGCCAAGTACATCAACTTAAGAGACCCAGACAGACAATAACAAATGCTGGCGAGGATGTGGAGAACCCTCATGCGCTATTGGTAGGAATGTAAATTAGCACAGCCACTATGGAGATATAACCAGTATGGCGGTTCCTCAAAAAACTAAAAATAGAGCTACCATATGATCCAGCAATGCAACTCCTAGGTATATACCCAAAAGAAGGAAAATCAGTGTATCAAAAAGATATCTTCACTTCCATGTTTACTGCAGCACTATTCACAACAGCCAAGATGTGGAAGCAACTTAAGTCTCTCTTAACAGACAAATGGATAAAGAAAATGTGATACATATACACAATGGAGTACTACTGTGCCTTAAAAAAGAATGAGATCCTGCCATTTGCAACAACATGGATGGAACTGGAGGACGTTATATTAACTAAAATAAGCCAGGCATAGAAAGACAAACTTTGCATATTCTCATTCATTTGTAAGAGCTAAAAATTGAAACAAATTCATGCAGATAGAGAGCAGAATGATGGCTATTAGAGGCTGGAAAGGGTAGTGGGGCTGGGGGAAGTGGTTAATGGGTACAAAAATATAGTTAGATAAAACGAATAAGATCTAGTATTTGATAGCACATCAGGGTGATTACAGTTAAGTTTATTGTACATTTTAAGATAACTAAAGGTATAACTGGAATCTTTGAAAATCATTAAATGCTTGAGGTGGATATCCCACTTACCCTGATGTGATTATTACACACTGCATGCCTCTATCAAAATGTGTCATGTACCCTATAAATATATATGCCATGTACTCATAATTTTTTTAAAAAAAGAAACTTCAAGGACATATGTCATGAATATTTCCTCCTTATTTTGGTAAGAACATGTTTGTGCATGTATACACCTGTACTAAGAAATTATCTTCATTTTATTTCCTTTTTCCTTTATCACGTGACATAAGATTTATTGACTTCATAACAGCATTTAAGTATCGTTAACTTTATGTAACAGCATTTGGGTTGAGGATTGGTGCATTTCCGGTTGTATGAAGGAGAGTTGTATTATGTTAGGCATAATTATGACCTTATTATTGTCTTTATTTGAAGATTATGTATGATTTCAGGAGATGTGTATGGGTTCAAGTTGACAAGGGGTGGATTTGTGACGGTTAATACTGTCAACTTGATTGGATTGAAGGATGCAAAGTACTGTTCTTGGGTGTGTCTGTGATGGTGTTGCCAAAGGAGATTAACATTTGAGTCAGCGGAACGGGAAAGGCAGACCCTTCCTCAGTCTGGGTGACTGAGGCACAATCTAATCAACTGCCAGTGCAGCCGGAATCAAAGCAGGCAGAAGAACATGGAAAGACTAGACTGGCTTAGCCTCCCAGCCTCCATCTTTCTCCTGTGCTGGATGCTTCCTGCCTTTGAACATCAGACTCCAAATTCTTCAGCTTTGGGACTCGGACTGGCTTCCTTGCTCCTCAGCTTGCAGGTGGCCTACTGTAGGACCTCACCTTGTGACTGTGTTAATACTCCTTAATAAACTCCCCGTTATGTATACATCTATCCTATTAATTCTGTCCCTCTAGAGAACCCTACTACAACATATTACAAGCTGGGTGGGAACCACGTGGTATGGTTGTGGATTTCTGAAAAGCCATAACTGCAGACAGCAACCTGACTGAAAGTCTGGTCTGCCCCTATGGCACAGACTATTCACTGTCCATCCAGATGTGTTTCTCCTTTGTCCTCTAAGAGAATTATAGCCAGAGAAATGACTTCCAGCTAGACTCCACGTGGAAGCATTCTTTGAAGTTATAGGTGGGCAGGTTAGTAAGTTCTTACAAATGGAATATGAGCAAGGTGATAACCATGGCCTAGGGAATGCTGGCACAATGACTTGAGAGAACCTGGGTTCCTGACTGGCCACGAGGGGCAGAGTTGCTCTGCTGAACTGGATTGCTTCCTTAACAGAGAAATGCACATCTGCATTCTTGAAACCACTGTATTTTCAGGACTCTTTGTTATAGTAGCTGAGTTGTCCCCTGACTAATACATTCTTTAAGCAAACATTTTACTTAGAAGGATATGGTAGCCTCATTTCTCCATGTTTCTGAACTTCAGGTTTCCTTATCTGTAAAATGAGAAGGGTAACTAAAATCCTTTCTGGCTCTAAAATGCTATGATTCATTGTTATTCTTGTTCCCATGAGACCTATCCAAACCCACCCTAATAAGCACTCTGTTTCTTCAGGTTTGCTTTCATTGTGCCTTCTCAAAGCCTGCTCCATAGCTTCCATTTACACTGATAACAGCTTGTTATCGCTACTTGGAGCCTTTGGCATTTACTAGGGATCAAATCCTTAAATTAAAGGATTGAGTTCATATTTGAAAGTTCAGGTGCCTAACTGAGTTGATGAGATTCTGGAAAGGCAAAGATGTCTCATGAAATTATTCCTGTGAAATAGAACTTTCGAGTTAAGCCCTGCTTGTATTAAAACATAAACTGCTGAAAATCTGTTATAACTGTCTTCCAAATAGATAAGAATCTATCCCCATAAGCACTACAAACAAGGCCCCAACTTTTTTTCTAAATCGGCAAGGCAACCATCCTTAAAAACCTATGATGACTATACTCATTTATCTCACTTTCAGCTAGCCTCATATCTACCCTTCACCAGATCTGCAAATAATCATTAACTTTCTACTAGCTTAAAAATCTCCACCTGTATTTCCACCATTACGCTCAAATTGACTAAGTCATTCGCTCTCTCCCCTCCTTCTTCCCCCTAGCTTATTAATGCTTCCTGTTAGAAAGAAAACTACGAATATGTCCTTCACATCTGTATCTCTTAGAGCCCAGCGTCTGCTTTTACTGGCTCAGGTCTCCAATTTGTGCCAACATAAAAAATACCCACTATAACATGCTTTTACTATTATTAATGTTACCAAACCATCAGCTATCACGATAGTGCTCCCAATAAGTCTTGCCTATCAACTCTGTAAGAACCACATCTACCATAACTTTCTGGCTTCCAATAGCTATGTAAGTCCATTAATGACATAAATGTTCTTCAATTTCACTGACTGTACACAAACCTCCCATTGGTATATCAATTGGTCTTTCAATTTTCAGCAGTCCAATATCTAGTTCTAGTAACATGGAAAGTCCTTCTTTAGTTTCTCCCAACTGAGAGAATTTAACTCCTCCCTAACATATGAATATCATGCACATTTTAACTGCTTTGAAATTTTAAAGCCTGCTAAATCCAGATATGCTCCTATGAGCAAAAAGAAAATTCTAACAGGTACATCAATCATCCCAACTATTAATATAATGCTTCTTGATTAAACACTAAAGTCTAAAAATATTATATGAATTTAAGCTAAGTCGAAGTCAGAAAAAAATTTATCTGGAAATCTCAAGTACAAAGGATTGCTTTCTCCAGTGGTGGGACCATCTTTAATTCTCTGTGTGCTGCGCCACGCAAAGACATTTGTCTTACATTTGCTTTCAGTTTTATTTTTACCCATTTTCAAATTAGTCTTTCCTCAAATTAACCTTCTAATACAGGCTGCCTGTGTTTTTGACATGATTTTCCTCAAGGTTACTCAACACAGGCATCAACATATAAAGGTTGAAACAACAACTAAATTGAAAGCCTTGTACAACATCACAAATATTCTAAAACATCATCAAATAATACACTGACACAGTATTAATAAGAAAAACTAGATGTATATTTAAATGGCACAAATGATATAGATGACATACTTGTGTTTTAGTGGTTACTAATTTCTAAACTAAATTGCTAATTTTAAAAATGAAAAATGCATGTATATAGTAGAAAATTTCAACATCAAAATATATACAAACAAAATATATGAGGATCTTCTACCTCAGATCCATGTTTCCTATTTTCTCCTGTATCATTTCAGAAAAATTTAATTTACAAATAAACATATGTACTTATGTATATATAATTTTAGATAAATGGTAGCACATGTATTGCCTATACTTTGCTTTTTTCAATTAACATGCTTTTAAAACTGTTCTATGTCAGCACATGTAAAGGTAGCTTATATATTTTTAAAGAGCTTGAGTAATTTTCTGCTTGATGTTCATTTTTTCTAGTCTTTTCCATCTCTGCACGTAAGTTTCTGTACAAATGTACACAAATAAGTACAAATGCAAAGGCAAATAACATATATATTTAAAAATTTGAAAGATAATCCAAACTTATTCTCAAGAGTCTGCTGTATGTTTAAAAAAAATCATCCTGTTTATAAAAATTAAAAGCAGCCTATTAAACTAAACATACAGATAAGAATAAACAAATGAACTCAATAGAGTATTCTTAGGATATTAAACAATTTGAATATGTACGAGTCTCTAAAGACACAGTTTCTTAGCAGAATTTCTGTAGATTCATGTGAAAAGAAATATTTCTGATTTCACAGATCACCATAAGCAATGTAAAAATGGCATTCCAAACCATCCTGGCAAATTGTGACTATCAATATTGTTAACCTGAACTGAATGCCATTATAATACTACCCAATGCAAAAATAACGTTACAGTTCTCTAATATCCTTAAACATTTTAGCAAACTATTATTTTTTGGTCTTTCATTTAAGAATTAGAAAACAGCTGGATGTTAAATGAACATGACAAATCCAAAATCTTTATGTTTTTGCTAAATTCAATCATATCAAAATGACTTTTCATAAGGCATTTTTTTTCTGGAAACAAAAATGGGATAATCCTTTGCCAAGCAGAATTCTGAGATAATATGTTCTTCTACTTATATGCGAAACATTTAAAAACCAATGTTCAGTTTCCTTCATCAACAACTACAGCACGTGACTGTAAGTACTGCTCCCTCTACTGTGGACCATGTGGCAGGTCTATGGAACAGTGTAGAGTTTGGACTGACTTATGCTCTCCTCCTTCAATACATAACTTAGGAAACCATGCCCTACACCCTAGATAACTTGTGAAAAGGCCAGACAAGAACAGAGATATTCTGTTGATATCTGGAAGAACAAAAACAAAGGAAAAGGTAAGTGCCAGAGGCCCAGGAGCTGGCTGGAAAAATTTTAAAGGATATGATCTATAAAACAAATCTCAAGATTGCAATGTGTGTAGTATTAAGGTAACCCATGAAAAGGGAGCAGGATTTTAACATCGCTTTGCCTTCCACAACTATTATATGTTGTGATGATAATATTTTTTGTGTAAAGCACTTTGGGAGATCAAGACTGGAGGATCACATGCGGCCAGGAATTCAAGACCAGCTGGGCAACATAGCAAGACCCCCATCTCCACAAAAATAATTAATACTGTATGTGTGAAGCCTTTTCAATTGTCCTCACCCCACCCCTGTTTTCTGTGAGACAAAGATCTTGCCATTTGCGATTTTGCTAACTGCTGTACTTTTCAGGAAGATAACTATGAATTTGGTGAGGGATTATTGTATTGCGATGGATCAAGTGTGAAGAGATATTATTTACATTCATTACAAGGGTAAATAAAAACTGTTACTGTGAATACGACTGAGCTGTACAAACACAAAGTCAAAAATGTCCTGTCTGGTGGGATGATTCTGTAAACAAACATGCAGCAAGAAGCAAAGCACACTGGTAATGCAGAGGCAGTTTACTCAGGGAGAAGACAGGTGAGAAACAGTTTGTGAAAGTCTGTAAATGATTAGCATGGCAAGCTGCTCGAGGAAGCCTATATAAATATCCCACAAAAGAGCTTTTCTTGTTCTTTCAGCAATACATGGCTACAAAATAGTTGTGTTTTGTTAGTTGTTTTGTTTTCTTCGAAGGCTTGGATTTTGGGGAATGTTTAGTACTAACAATAGTGAAATAAGAGTTGCAAAAAGTTTTAAAGCAGTGAGCTGGTACATAGATTTTATCCCTTGCCATGAGAAAAGGTTAATAGGAACTTCCATTCATTTTATGATCAAAAACGAAATACAAACCTATACTCCTAAACAAGAAAGTGAGATTGAGTCAGGTGAATTTCAGGCTTCTAGTCTCAGAGTTGAAGGACTGAATTTCTATATGATACTATGAAACTCAGGGATCATCTCTGAATGCAATCTCTTAATTTAAAGATAAAGGCACCAAATCACAGATATTAAATTATTTCCCTAAGGTCAATGGGTAGATTAGTGAAATTTTGTTTTCCTAATCTGTAATCCAAAGATCTTTCACAAGGGCAATATAATACCTTGCCTACATCTGCAGTTTCCTGTATCGTGGATAAAGCTATACTAAGCTGGACTCTAGCATATTCTATGATTCTCTGAGAATACTTTTTTTTTTTTTTTTTTTTTGAGATGGAGTCTCTCTCTGTCACCCAGGCTGGAATGCAGTGGCGCGATCTCAGCTCACTGCAAGCTCTGCCTCCCGGGTTCACGCCATTCTCCTGCCTCAGCCTCCCGAGTAACTGGGACTACAGGTGCCCGCCACCATGCCCGGCTAATTTTTTGTATTTTTAGTAGAGACGGGGTTTCACCGTGTTAGCCAGGATGGTCTTGATCTCCTGACCTCGTGATCCGCCAGCCTTGGCCTCCTAAAGTGCTGGGATTACAGGTGTGAGCCACCGCGCCCAGCCGAAAAGACTTGCTAATAGTTAAGCAGTGGCAACATGCAAATCAAGAACCACATGAGGAATAAAACCCCTGCATCAAATCCTGGCTTCAACAGGAACCAGTGTGTGATCTTGGGGAAGTCATTTGCCCTCACTGGATCACAGTTTTCTCATTTTACAAGGAGAAGGTTGAAACCAACAGACTCTTCCGTGTTAACATTCTATAAATGTGATTAGTTTTTTCAAATTAACATACATCTCATATTTTTGTGAAGTAAAGTCCTGTCGGGATAACCTGGGAATTTGTCTTCGGTTTTATGCAAGTACTTCATGCCATAGTGAGAGTACCACCTAGTGGACATTTGGCTAACTTGAGCAGTACAAAAATTCAGTTTACAGAAGCGCTGGAAAGAACTTACTTAAAAAAAAAATCAGAACTGAAAGGAAATCTAAAGGACATTCTCCATGAATTGAGGAAGGGCCAAAAAATAACTATTATCAACATATGAGAATCTATCTTCTTATTAAGACTGAATGCCATTACTTGGTAAACTAAAGAAAATAATAATTTAAAAACGGATATCACCTATGGAATGAAATAAAATATCTGAAAATTACATATCTGATACGGGTTTAATATCCAGAACATATAAAGACTCCTACAACTCAATAACAACAGCAACAACAAAAAACTACCTGAATCAAAAATGGGCAATGGACATGAATAGACATTTCTTCAAGGAAGTTATATAAACGGCCAACGAACACATGAAAAGCCGTTCGACAAAACTAATCATTAGGGAAAATCAAACCACGATGAGATACCACATTCATTAGAATAACTATTTTTAAAAGAAAAACAGGAAATAAGTGTTGGCAAGGATGTAGAGAAACTGGAACTCTTGTACACTGCTGGTGGGAACATAAAAAGATACAGCTGCTATGAAAAACAGTAAGGCAATTCATCAAAAAGTGAAAAATACAATCACCATATGCTCCAGCAATTCCACTTCTGGGTGTATACCCAACAGAACGGAAAGTAGGAATTTGAGTAGCACAATTCATGACAGCCAAAAGGTGGAAGGGACCCAAGTGTCCATTGGTGGATGACTGGATAAACAAAATGTGGTTTACACATACAATGGAATATTATTCAACCTTGAAAAGGAATGAAATCTTGACACATGCATGCTACATGAATAAATCTTGATGACATTATGCTAAGTAAAATAAGCCAGTCAAAAAAAGAACAAATACTGTATGATTCCAGTTATATGAGGTACACAGAGTAGTCAAATTCATAGAGATAGAATGGTGGTTGTGGGGGATGGACAGAATTACTGTGTAATGGGTATGGAGTTTCAGTTTGAGAAGATGAAAGTTCTGAAGATCCATGTAGTGATACCTGCACAATAATGTGAATGTTTTTAGTATCACTGAACTGTATCTAACACAAAAATTAAATAGTAAATTTTATATATGTATATTTTACAATAAAAAATTTTTATCAGTGTGAAGTGTAAAATGAAGTCTGTTTTTAGAGAAAGCTCTTCGTTTCATCAACATTCTGTTTCAACGTTTCCTTGTTATTTTTCAGTGATTTATAGTTCACATGTAATAATTAGCTTATAAAGTATATATTAGAAAGTGAATTGTTCTTGATAACTTCTGAAGAACTTTCAGATGGGGAATATGTACTTTTAAGAATCCAGGAGAAAGAAAATAAACTCCTTTGTCCCTTGTGATTTTTGACTAAAAAATAATGCTCATTTGATGAGACTTCTGGGTGTCTCTGATTTTCTTTGAGTTTGATCCAGAAGAGAAATGAGCTTATTTTAAATGAAGATGTTTGCTGTGTTCCAGGCTGGGCTCAACACCAGGGCAGGAGGAGTGTGGTGGGGGTGTAGGGTGGGAGGCTGGGGATGTCAGACAATAGTGTTCAGATGCCTGGGTTGCTGTTATGCACCGTTTTTTGCTACCACAGTCTGCAGTCCAAGTGTGGGTGTTAAACTAGTGACAACTGGAGCTGCCTTTGCCAGAAGGGAAGGACAGTCTATAAGGAAAGACTGGTTCTGAGTGAATGCCCTTTGCTCTTGTTTTGAACAAGGTGGCTATGTGGGACCTCTCTGGGGGGTTACGAAAGGTATGGCTGTCCTTAGCAGAAATTAATTAGGTTTTAATAAGCCCTGTCCAGTGCTTTTTTCCCTTCTGAAATACTCTCTGACCTCATGTTCTTAATCTCTATAAAACCTACATTTGGAAAGAGATTTTGGACAAACTAAATTACCCTAACACATAAATGTCAGGGAACGTTTAGTGTGTACTGGCACTTTAAAAGGGTCTGTCATAAACCAAATAAATGAACCTCTAACTTCATAATTCTTGATGTCAATGAGTTGGCAAGGGGAAGGGTTGGGAGAAAGGTATGGCGGCCCTCTAGGTTCCCCCAAAGCAGGGTTTTTCAACCTCAACACTACTGACATTTGGGCTGGATGATTATGTGTTGTGAGGGGCTGTCCTGTGTGCTGCAAGAGGTTCAGCAGCATCCCTGACTTCTCCTACTAGATGCCAGGAGCACCCCCTAATTGTGAGAACCCAAATGTCTCCACACATTGAGGGGCAGGATGGGCGGACAAATTAGCCTCCCCCTAACTCTGCTGAGAACCACTGCTCTAAACATACCATGGGGGTGGGCAGTCAGCTGCTCTGGTAGTATGCATCACTAGCTACTCTTGTCAAGGAGCTTATAATCTCACTAAGGCACTCAGATCTACACTGAAATTATCAGCAAGTAATACAAGCCAGGGTATAAGACTAAGCACTTGAAAGTGCAAACAATGAGTGTAACTTTTTAGATTTCTACAAGAAGCTCCTAGTGCAATTCGATAAAATGGAATGAGACTATTGATACCTGAAGAAAAGCCTCTTGTAAAAAAACTCTTAAAAGGTGATAAAACTACTTAAAGAATAATTTAGATCTCAATTTGGTCTGTCTTCGTAGGATTTTATATGCACATCCTCCCCCACCTTTATGTCCTCTCAGCCCATCCTGACACTTAACACAGGTAAATCTTGAAGTTATGGTGCCCACCTACAACCTGCCCCTTCTGCAAGAGTACCCTAATATACCCTCCAAATACAAGGAGTTTATTTTTAATGTTTTGAGGTTTTAGTGTTTATGGTCTGAGCCCCAAATAAGTAGCAAATTATCAAAGGAAATTATATTTAGACTTTTAGATTAGAAATCATTATATTATTAAAATAATCATGCATTTACTATATGTCAGGGACTGTGCTAAATATTTCACATATATTAAGTTATTGAATCTTTACAATAACCCAAAGACAGGTGATAAAACTAAGGCGCTGAGAGCCTCAAGGTCAAACAGCTAGACAGTGGCAGGTCTGGGATTTGAATCCACGCAGTCTGGCTATAGAGTCTGAGCTCTTAACCACCACACAAAACTGCCTTTTAGAAGAATTCTATGCACTTTTTGCTAAAACTGCTAATGGGAAGTTAACTCTGAATAACCCCAAATACTCTAATCTCTTTGGGCCTCAATTCTCTCAACTGTAAAAGATGACTGAACTAGATGATTTATTAAGACCCTTTCTGTGCCTAGATCATGATAAATGCTCAATAAATATTTAGCCCTAGAATTTTCTGCCATGTGATATTCAACTCAGAGACAGGAATGTCTCCACCTAAGCTTGATGTTCAAGTGAGATACTGTGGAAGAAACACTGAGCTTGGGACTTGAAAGCATGGGTTCAAAGGCTTTCCCCTTCTTGCCACAAGATGCACTACCATCTTGAGTTTCACTCTAAGACAATGGACTGGTTAACTTTAACGGCAAGCAGAAAAGCAGTTGAAGCATCCCTTTATTTTGAGAGGTGTTTTCTGAAGAAATCTGTCTTGGGACTTTTGTTTAAGAACTAGTTCTTCTACAGGTTCTACTTCAACACTGCTAAACCACTCAGGAGTTCTAAAGCAACCTGGTGGATTTTGAAGCTTGGAGAGACCTCTCGGTTAGCAGTAGTCTTAGACTGGGCTACTGAAGATATTCCAGGGCACTCTTGGTGTTGGCATCATAAAGATTTCTCCTGTAACATTATTTATGACTCCAAAATGTTCTGAGTGGAGTTTATGACTGAGTAGTAAATTCTGAATAAACTCACTCTGATAACAAAGTAGAATGAGATGGCTAGCACTGAGAATTCCTTGATTCTGCCAGTGATATGCAGACACCAATAAAAAGGAGGAACTGTGTTGCCTGGGAAGACAGAGGGCAAGGTAAACCTTTGCTCCTTGAACCCCACTGAAGTAGCACCTCATGTTAGACAGCTAAGCAACTGTTAGAAAAACACATCGGCCTGGTGCGGTGACTCCTGCCTGTAATTCCAGCACTTTGGGAGGTTGAGGTGGGTGGATTACTTGAGGTCAGGAGTTTGAGACCAGCCTGGCCAACATGGTGAATCCCCATCTCTACCAAAACATAAAAATACTAGCCAGGGGTGGTGGCATGCACCTGTAATCCCAACTACTTGGGAGGCTGAGGTGGGAGGATCACTTGAACCTGGGAAATGGAGGTTGCAGTGAGCTGAGAGATTGCGCCACTGCACTCCAGCCTGGGTGACAGCGCAAGACTACCTTAAAAAAATATAAAAGGAAGAAGAACTAATCTGCCAAACATTATTGAAAGGGTGGGCACAGCTGCTGGAGGAAGGAAATGGGAACTGCAAACTCCATTCAATATTCACATAATTCTGTAACACAGGCAGGAAGAAGGTGAGGTAAGAATGCACGTGTTTCTTATCTACTGAGACTATGCTACTCGGTTGAAAAGAAAACGAATGCAGACTGTAATAATTCCAACAAGAATGACCCTTTTCTTTAGTAGAAAAAGACAAGAACTCTTTTTTTTTTTTTGGGGATGGAGTCTCGCTCTGTCACCCAGGCTGGAGTGCAGTGGCGCGATCTCCGCTCACTGCAAGCTCTGCCTCCTGGGTTCATGCCATTCTCCTGCCTCAGCCTCCCAAGTAGCTGCGATTACACGCGTCTGCCACAATGTCTGGCTAATTCTTTTTGTATTTTTAGTAGAGACGGGGTTTCACTGTGTTAGCCAGGATGGTCTCGATCTCCTGACCTCGTGATCTGCCCGCCTCTGCCTCCCAAAGTGCTGGGATTACAGACGTGAGCCACCGCGCCTGGCCAAGACAAGAACTCTTAATGGGGATTGTGTATTTGGGTAATGAAATAACAACAAGTAGCAGCTTTTCCTCATAATGATGCACACTGGTGAATGGTACTGAATAATTAGTGAAATGATTGGTATAACTTGAGAAATTTCAGGTTTGAGAATTTAGCATATGGTCTAGGATATTAAGAATTCTAAATGAATTTCAGGGTTTCGAGTGTTATATGTATGTGTATATAATTCAACAAAGTTAGGTTTACAATTATAGGGTTTTTTCTCTGTGGATAAGAGGAGAAAGAACACAACATGTAATGATGAACATTTATTCAGTCTGATAATCAACAGAACTTTTATCCAGTTAGATGCTGGTTAGTTTATAATGTGCCCAGTGCTTGCAAGATTTGTGGAAAGACAGGTAAAGGCTTCACTTCCCATCCCAAGACCCCAAAAAACACAATCTCAGCTGAAACCAGAAAACTCGAGACCAGTGCCTGCCAGAATAAAAAACAACAACAAAACACAGGAAGCTTATTATTAGTGTCAACAACAGGCCTTTGTCGGAAAAGATCCTCCCACTAGTGTTTTCTCGTTACTGTCTTTCCCTTCGGAAGCAGCTCTACTTCTATGTGAACTAGCATCTGAAATTCCAACCGGTGAATCATTTAGTCAGATGGCTCAGACTGCCCTAAATTACCTCAAACATTTTATAAGCTTTTCCTCTTGTCTTAACCAGTCCCAGAGCAAGAACTCGGGCAAGACCTTGCTATTCAGTGGGAGAAAAATTGAACATCATGGACCTCTGGTCACTTTAGTGAGTGCTGAATTAAAACAAAACAAAAAGACTGTATATGTTTTGTATCTGTGCCACAGGAATTCTTAATGCGATTTGGAAATTTAATCACAAAGCAAAGATAACACTGCTTAAGATTTTTATTTTTCAGATCATGAAAAATAAAACATTTTTCATTTTCTGAAAAATATTTTCAGATCATGAAAAATAAAACATTTCACCCAGTTCTTACATAGTTTTTAGTAAGTCGGTTTTTGGAGGATAAGTGGGTCTATCCATTATCCCAGTTCAATGGGCAACTCTAAGATGAGAAGAGGAGGAATCACTGGTATCACTAACACCTACTTTAGAAACTCAGTTTAATGAACACATAACCTGAATGCAAGCTCTTTTAAATTCTATGCTATCTCTTTCCTTTTAGTAAGCTGACAGTCTATTTAAGGGATGTGGGGGCCATAAGGGGATGGGAGAAGTGGGGCATATACTAAACTATAAGTTTGGGCTGCCATGGATTCAATGATTAGTTCTGAATGCCCTCATTGGGCACATCAGCCTGGTACCACTGGGGAAGTGAGGCAGGAAATCAGCTGCTAATTAGAGTATATATTAACATGCTGCAAATTAATCAGGAAGAGCACGTTTAGTGTCATTTTCTAAACGAGAATTAAAATTAAGAGGCATCAGGTGAAACTAAATTTAACAGAAAATGAGAGATATATTCCTCCTGTTAAGTATCACGTGCTCTGTGAGCACAGGCAAAGACAAGGATGTCTGCAGCTCTCTGGGTATGGGAAAAAAATGATTCTGGACTACCAATCTCTCATTTTAGTGTTTAGTGGACAGGACTGGCTACAGAATCTGCAGGTCCCACTGCAAAATAAAAATGTGGGGTCCTTGTTTAAGATGGCCACAGACAGAAGAGTATTAAACCAAGTGCAGGGCCCTGTGGAACTGCATGAGGTTGCATGTCTGTGAAGCTGGCCCTGTTAGTGGAAGAAATGTTGCATACTGAAACACACAAATTGAGCTGAATTTATGGCTATGGTTGTTTCTGAAAATTACTTTACCTTAAATTGTGTCACAGAAAGGGGGAAAAACAGCAACTACCCACCTGGACTCTCCAATCAAAAACAACAACAAAAAAAACCCACCCTGGAAGGTTGAGGAGCCACCTAATTCCCATCTGCTGCTGTGTGCCACTCTGCATTCACTCTTCCGCCCAATGCCTGGACTGGAGTGAAGAATAAGATCCTAGTAGCAAGCAGATTACCTTCCCATTGACAACAGTAGTTTACAATTGAAGAGCACTGTACAGTGTAGACCTGTGAACTTTAAAAATTATGACCCATATTAACAACTATGTTTTATATTGTACCTAGTCCCCCCACCCACACACATGTAAATATAATGGAAACGAAAGTTTCATGAAACAATAATTCACCTGACTGTGATATCCTTTAACATTTTCTATTCAATTTCATTTAAATGAGTTTATTTCACTTTTTTAAAGATGCTGCTCATGACCCCAACATATGGAATTCACTGCCCAATAATGGTTCCAATTCACTGCTGTGCGGAAACTCCCAGGTTGGAAAAGATTGGTACCTGGCCATTGTTTTTCTCCACCAAGTGTGCTCTGCTCCCTGCCCCCAATCTTCCTGGAATACATTCTGCCTGTGACCACTGGGGTCAATATTAATTTACACTGAGACAAACCTAGTACTACATCCCCTTTTGCTGGGATTTTCCATTTTGGAGTGGAATAGAAACTCCCTTTTCTCTTGGGTTGCAAGGCTGAGCAGGTACAATTCAGGACTGTTTGAGGAGAAACAAAACAAAAATCAGAAGAGAGAAAGAGATTCCCAACCAAACTCCTGGTTCAAGGTACCAATAAAGCATCTTCACCCTGGTTCTTCCTGGTTACTTCAGCTAGTCTGTGAGAATTTTTGTCTTTTTTCAACAACAAAGCCATGACTAATACAAACACTGTAATAGAACATGTAAACAGATAACAAATATATGTTATAGATCAAGGGTGTCCAATCTCTTGACTTCCCTGGGCCACAATGGAAGAGAAGGAACTGTCTTGGGCCACATGTAAAATAAGCTAATGCTAAAGATAGCTGATGAGCTAAACAAAAACAAAAAAACCACAGAAACACGCCAAAAAAAATCTCATGTTTTAAGAAAGTTTACAAATTTGTGTTGGGCTGCATTCAAAGCCGTCCTGGGCCACGTGAGGCCCACAGGCTACGGGTTGGACAAGCTTGTTATAAATATTAGTAGCTGTATCTTAAAAATATTGTTTTCAGTCCCTTTTTTTGGGCATGTTAAACCTTTTCATTCTCTTATTGTAAAAGAAATTTTCTTAAACCAAAGCTTCCTTATTTTTCAGCACTTATACAAATAATACTTTCCCCCATATTTTAATCTTATTTAACAAATAATAATTAAGCTTATGACTCTGGCTGTGAGGCATAAATGTCAAATCAAAGAGTTCTCTTAAGACAGAATTAGCCATAGATGATAATGTTTCCAAATGAAAGTTATAACACTAACTTAGCACCAACAGTAATAACAGTACCTTAAAATTGATAGTATGAACTATAATTTACTGAACATCTGTGTGTTCCAGGAAGTTTGTATGTTATCTATTTTAATAATCCTCACAGCACTTTAAGAGTAATGATATCCTCATTCTTCACATTATAAGGGAGGCACAGTGATATTAACCTGTGCAAGATTAACCAGCCTGAAATGAGTGAAGCTGTGATTTAATCCAAGATAGTCTGATTCTATTTCCCTGTTGTCTCTTCAGGGACTGCCTTGGATTCGTACATCACAGTTGACTAATGTTCCACAAAAGACACTACACTTTTTTCTTGTTCCCATTTTAAAGTGACGATTCACATTATATTCATTGGCAATTCAAAAATATGCTGCTTTTCTTCATAGGTTCCCATGTGAAAACATGTTAGAGATGTTACTGTAGGAGATTTAACTGAGGAGAATAAGACCTGAAGAATGGCAGATATATTATCCTGCCCCTGGATCTTAATCTAGGCTCTCTGAAGAACATTTCATGAAATCCAGACCCTTTATTAATTATTGAGCTTGGTGTCCCAACCAAAGTGATATTATAGAATAACAAAGCCACAGCTAATGATTTAAAGTTTTATAAAATGTAGGTTCCCTGCTAAAAGACAAATTCTTCTTCTTTTTTTTTTTTTTTTTTTTTTTAAAAAGGAAGACTCAGATGGTACTCAAGAAAGACCTCAGCTGGTTAAATTTGGCCACCAAAGTGGTCCACATTCCTCTGGCTTTGAGACCACAGCATTTTCATTTGATTATCTACAATGTAGAGCATATAGTTATTTTAAGCTTTACACTCTCTGCATTTGTTCCATCTAAGATGAAGGAACAAGCGTGGAGATAAATCTTGGTGTCATAAAACTATCTCCTTTATTTCAATGAACTCTTTAATTTGTATTACTTCTAAAAGATGTATCAGTTTTGAAGATATTTTCAATAAATTGACAGAAAATGGATGTTTTCTAATGCTGCTACGTTTGCTAAGCTTCTTTGACCAGACATTTGTACTTAATTTCTCCATTTGCTTGTAACTGCATCTTATCTTTCTGAAACCAATCAGAAAAAGAGAAAGCTGCCTAAAATGCCTTTTAAAAAAATAAAAGAAAAGAAAAAATAGAGAGACAGGTTCTTGCTCTGTCACCCAGGCTAGAGTGTAGTGGCACAATCATAGCTCACTGCAGCCTCAAACTCCTGGGCTCGTGACCCTCTGGCTTTGGCCTCCCTAGTAGCTAAGACTACAGGTGTGTGCCACATGTTCAGCAAATTTCTTTATATTTTTTGTAGAGACAGGGTCTCACTCTGTTGTCCAGGCTGGACTCCAACTCCTAGCCTGAAGTCATCTTTCTGCCTTGGCCTCCAAAAGTGCTGGCATTACAGGTTTGAGCCACCATGCCCAGCTCAGCTTACTTTTATTTTATTACATTTTAATCTTTAAGATTTCTTAATTTATCTTTTAAGATAATCATTATTTCTTTAATCCATGTAAAATGGATTGTTCATGTAAAAATTTAAAAATGCAGGTAAGTAAAATAAATAAAACTTAAAAACAAAATGACCTTTACCCCAACTATTCAGAAATAATCCCTGCTAACAGTCTGAATTAATCTTCCAGGCATTTATGTACGCACCTATAATAAATATCTGTATTATATGTCTTTAAAAATCAGATGCATGCTGTACGTGCTGTTTTGAAATTATTTACATCAATATATCATGAGCGACTTTCTGTCCAATATTAATTATACATCTATATTACCATTTTTAGCATCTGCATAGTATTTTATTTTTTAGGTGTACTCTGAATTTGTTAATCGATTTCCTACAATTGGATAATTTAATTATTTTCATTGTTAACAACTTTGAGCAATGTTGTCTTTGGGACATGTAACCTACTAACTACAATTAGCAATAACATTTCTACCAGTGGCATTACTGGATCAAAGGGTATAAACACCTCAAAAGATTTTATATATTGTCATACTACTGGCAGATTGTACCAATTTATCCTCCTATTAACAGTATCTAAGAATGTTCACTTCTCCTCATCTCTTTTTTTTTTTTTTTTTTTGAGACAGAGTCTCGCTCTATCACCCAGGCTGGAGTACAGTGGTGTGATATCAGCTCACTGCAAGCTCCGCCTCCCGGGTTCACGCCATTCTCCTGCCTCAGCCTCCCGAGTAGCTGGGACTATAGGCGCCCGCCACCATGCCCAGCTAAATTTTTTTTTGTATTTTTAGTAGAGACGGGGTTTCACCATGGTCTCGATCTCTTGACCTCGTGATCAGCCTGCCTCGGCCTCCCAAAGTGCTGGGATTACAGGCGTGAGCCACCACGCCCAGCCTCCTCATCTCTCTTTTTATCTTTGCCATTCTAGCAAGTAAAAAGGCACTTTCACTCATCAATTGTGTTTCCGTAATTATGGCATGCTGAGATTTACTTTTAAAATTCAGTTTAGATACTTGGGGCGCTGAGGCACAAGAATCACTTGAACCCAGCAGATGGAACCTGCAGTGAGCCGAGAATGTGCCACTGCACTCCAACCTGGGTGACAGAGCACGACTCTGTATCAAACAAATAAAAAATAAAAGAAAAGAAAAAGAAAAAAATTCAATTTAGAGACAAACTTATGGAATGGTGGAATAAGGACCTCTAAAAATCTATCTTTCCACAAAAGTGGCAAAAATTGTCAATATCAACTTTTTCAGATATCTGGAAATTAACCACAGGCTTGCAACAACATAACATTTATTCAAGAAAAACAGCTGAATCTAGGTGACAATAGCTTGTTTTGTGCAACTTGTGTTCCTCCCATCTCCCTTTTCCAGCTCTGCAATAGCCTAGAAAACCAACAGCTTCTCAGCCACAGTAGCTGTGAAAACCAAAAGTAACATATTAAATGTAAATGAACTAAATACGTTAGTCAATAGACAGAGATAGGCAAAATGAATTAGAAAATGACCAAACTACATGCTGGCTACAAGAGACACAATTTAGATTAAAAGACACATTGAAAGAAAAAGGACAGAAGATGACGTACCATGCAAACAGTAACCAAAAGAGAGCTAGACTAATATCAGACAAAACAGACTTCAGGGTAAAAATTATTACTAGAGACAAATAAGTACATATAATAAAGGTTAAGTCAATCAAGTAGGCATAACAATTGTATGCTTATGTGCAATAATAGTGCAATAACAATGTGTGCACTGAACAATAGAGCCCCAAAACACATGAAGCAAAAATTGACAAAACTGAAAGAAGAAACAGACAATTCAACAACAGTTTGAGACTTCAAGATTCGCTTTCAATAATGTATAGAACAAAAAGGCAGAATATCCACAAACAAAAACACAATGAAAAATACTGTAATCCAACTACAGCTAACATATATCAATAGAACATGCTACTGAACAACAGCAGAATATACATCTTCTCGCATGTTCCGGTGGCAGTATTCCCCAAACTGATCTACATAGTCAACATCATCCCTATCAAATCCCAGGTGCCTTTTTTTTTTTTTTTGGCAGAAACTCACAAGCTGATCTTAAAATTTATGTGGAAATGTAAAGGACTCAAATAGTCCAAACAATCTTAAAGAAGAATATAGGTGAAGGACCCATACTTTCTAATTTCAAAGCTTACTACAAAAGACAGTGTGGTATTGACTTAAAAATAGACATGTGCATCAGTGTAACAGAACTGAGAATTCAGAAATAAAACTTTATGTTCACGATCACCTGGTTTTCAACATGGGGGCCAAGACAATCCAATGTGGAAAGAGCAGTCTTATAGTAAATGGTTCTGGGACAACTGGAAAACCACATGCAAAAGAATAAAGTTGGGCCTTTTCTTATACCATATAAAGATGGTCCTAACTTACAATGGTTCAATTTAAGATTTTTCAACATTATGATAGTGCAAATGTAATATATATTCATTAGAAACTGTAATACCATTGTAAATCAAGAGCATCTGTATAAAAACCAACTCAAAATGAACAATATACTAAAATGTAAGAGCTGAAACTACCAAAACTATTGGGAGAAAACATAGGTGTAAATCTTTGTCACCCCGGATTAGGCAAGTTTCTTAGATATAACACCTAAAGCACAAGACCCAAATAAAAAATAGACAACCTGAACTTCACCAAAATTAAAAGCCTTTGTGCTTCAAAGGACACTATAAAGAAAGTGAAATCCCTACAGAATATAATGTATTTGCAAATCATATTTCTGATAAAAGTCTAGTCTCCTTATATATAAAGGACTCTGACAACTCAACAATAAAAACACAAGTCTATTAAAAATAGGCAGAGGATCTAAATAGACATTTCTCCAAAGAAGAGATACAAATGCCTAATAAACACCTGAAAACCCCATTAGCCTTTAGGGAAATAAAAATCACAATGAGATACCATCTTATAACCACTAGGATGGCTAAAATAAAAAACAAAAACAATAACAAGTGTTGGCTAGCATAAGGAGAAACTGGAACGCTAACACATTGCTGGTAGGATTGTAAAATGGTATAGCCACATTAAGAACAGTTTGGTACGTCCTGAAAATGTTAATCATAGAACTACCAAATGATCCAGGAATTCTACTCCCAGGAATACACCCAAGAGAAGAGAAAATCATTTGAATAATTTGAATTCTATGTTCACAGAAAAAATTGTACATGAATGTTCACAGCAACATTATTTGTAATAGCCAAAAAGTATAATCAACTCAAGTATCCATCAATAAGTGAAGGTAAATAAAAACTTTTATTTTTCTTACTTATTTGATCTAACAGATAACAGCTCTAATAGCAAGTGTTCAATTATGTATGTTTTTATATATACATAGTTTTACACATGTTTACAAACACACACACACACACACGTATTCCTCTACATAAGGGAAATGAATGACAGTAATACAAGGGATGGAAAGAAGGAATTAAAAGTATTTTGTTATTACAAGGTACTTGTGCTACCCATGAAGCAGTATAGTATTCTTTGAGTGTGGACCTGGGTTAGTTGTAAATGTACATTGCAAACTCAAGGGCAACGACTAAAATAAAAGAAGTATAACAAATATGCTAAGACAGCAGAGAAAATGAAATATAAAATGGTCAGTTAAAACCATAAGAGGCAGAAAGAGAGTGGAAGACAAAAATAGGAATAAAGAACAAGGGCAAACTAGAAAACAATAATGATCACGGTAGATATTATTGCAATATATCACTAAACACTTTAAATGTGAATGGTCTACATACACCAATTAAAAGACAGAGATGGCCAGAATGGATTAAAAAAACCACAACCACATACATTGTCTATAATAAACCCACTTTAACATAAAGATATAAATAGAATAAAAAACAAATGAATGAATATATATGATGCTAACACTAATGAAAAGACAAGTAGTTATACCCAAGTAGCTGTATTAATTTCAGACAAAGCAGGCTTCAAAGTAAGGAAAGTTAATTCTCCAAAAAACTCTAACAATCCTTAATGTGTATGTCCCTAACAAAAGAGCATCACAAAACATGAGGCAAAAACTGATAGAAGGAAAACAGATAAATCCGCTATTACAGTTAGAAACTTCAACATCCATCTATCAGAAATGAACAGATCCAGCATGCAGAAAATCAAGAACATAGCTGAATTCAATAATGCCATCAATCAATTAGATATAATGGCCAGCTGTTGATTACTTTATCCAGCAACAGCAGAATGCACATTCTTCTCAAGCTCACACGTAACAGTCACCAAGACAGACCACATTATGGGCCATAAAAGACACCTTAACAAATTTAAAAGAATGAAAATCATACAACATCTGTTTTCATATCACAATGAAATGAAACTAGAAACAAATAACCAAAAGATAACTGGGAAATCCCCAAATACATGGAAATTAAACAATACACTTCTACATAACACATGGGTAGTCAAAGAAGTTAAGAAGTGTTTTGAACTAAACAAAAAATTAAAATACAACTTATCAAAATTTGTGGAATACAACAAAATCCACGCTTAGAGACAAATTTATAGTATTAAATGCAAATATTAGAAAAGAAGAAAGATCTAAAATCAATATCTACATTTCCACCTCAGGAAACTAGAAATAGAAGAGCAAAGTAAATCCGAAGTATGCAGAAGAAAATAAGTAATAAAATTTAGAACAGAAATCTATGAAATTGAAAACAGGAAATCAACAGAAGAAAATTAATGAAACCAAAGCTGATTCTTCAAAAAGATCAACAAAACAAATACGCCTCTAGCCAGGTTAACTAAGAAACAAAAAAAAAAAAAAAAAAAAAGAGAAGGCACAAATTACTAGTATCAGAAATCAAAGAGTGATCACTATAGATCACAGGGACATTAAAAAGACAATCAAGGAACACTAGAAAAACTCTATGCCCAAAATTTGACAACCTAGATAAAACAGACCAATTCTTTGAAACACAATTTGCCAAAACTCCTATAAAATAAAACAGACAATCTGAATAGGCCTATATTCAGTAACCGAAATGGAACAACAATTAACCTTCCCGAACAGTAAACAGGCCCAGATGGAATCACTGGTGATCTCTTTTTTCCTATAAAACAATGTTTTAAAATTGGCACATAATAACCATACATATTTATGGGTACATAGTAATATAGCAATATGTATAATGCATAGTGATCAGATGAGAGTAATCAGCATATCCATCATCTCAAATGTGTATCATTTCTTTGTGTTGGGAACATTCAATATCCTCCTTCTAGGTATTTCAAAATATATAACATTTTATTGTGAACTACAATAAAATAGTGCTACTGGACATTAGAACTTATTCCACCTATTTACCTGTAATTTTGTATCATTTAACAAATCTCTCCCTCCCCATACCCTTCTCAGCCTTTAGTACCCTCTGTTCCACTTTTTACTTCTACGAGATCTACAATTTTTTTTCACATATAAGCATATGCAGTGTTTAACTTTCTGTTTCTGGCTTATTCCACTTAATGTAATATCCTCCAATTCTATCCATGTTGCTGCAAATGATAGGATTTCATTTTTTTTTTTTTTATGGCTGGACGGTACTCCACTGTGTATATACATACTACATTTTCTTTATCTATTCATCTGTTGATAGGCACCTAGACTGATACATTGGCTACTGTGAACAGTGCTGCAGTCAACATGGGGGTGCAGATCTCTCTGATATAATAACTTCTCTTTGCTTTGGATAAAGGCCCTATAGTGAGATTACTGGACTATATTGTGGTTCTATTTGTAGTTTTTTGAGGAACCTTTGTACTGTTCTCCACAGCAGCTATATTAGTTTACGTTCTCACCAATAGTGTACGAAGTTCCTTTTTTTCCACATCCTCACCAGCATTTGCTATTTTTTGTCTTTTTGATAATGGCCTTCCTAACTGGGGTGAGATGATACTTTATTGTGGTTTTAATTTGCATTTGCCTGATGATTAGTAATGTTGAGTATCTTTTCATGTATTTGTTGACTGTGTGTCTTCCTTTGAGAAATGTCTCTTCAGATCATTTGCTCATGTATTAATTGGATTTTTTTTTTTTGCATTGAGATGTTTGAATTCTTTGTATATTCTAGATATATATTAACCCCCTGTTGGATGAATACGGATATTTTCTCCTATCCAGTAGGTTCTTTCTACTCTGTTGTTTCCATTGCTGCACAGAAACTCTTTAGTTTGATATAATCTCATTTATTTTTGCTTTTGTTGCCTGTGCTTTTGAAATCTTATTCAAAAAATCTTTTCCCAGACCTATGTCCTGATGTTTCCCCTATGTTTTCCTCTAGTAGTTTTGTGTCTTATATTTAGGTCTTTGATACACTTTGCGTTGATTTTCGTAAAGGGTGGGACGTGGGGGTCTTGTTTCATTCTTTTGCATGTGGATATCTAGCTTTCACAACACCATTTATTGAAAAGACTGTCCTTTCCCCAATGTATGTTCTTGGAACTTTGTCAAAAATCAGTTGGCTATAGATATAGGGGTTACTGTCACTTCTGTCAAAGATTTAAGAAAGAAGTCTTAGCAATTATCTACAATTCCTTTAAGAAGATAGAAGCAGAGGGAGGGAATACCTCCTAACTCATTATGAGGCCAGCATTAACTTAATACCAAAACCAGACAAAGTCATTCTGAGAAAGCTACAGACCAGTATCTCTGATAAACACAGATATAAAATTCCCAACAAAATATTAGCAAATCACATCTAACAATGTATAAAAATAATTATACACCATAGCCAAGTGGGATTTATCCTAGGTATGCAATGGGATACCTAGGTACAACATTTGGAAATCAATTAATGAAATCCACAGGTCAATAGGCTAAGAAAAAAATCATAGGGTCACATCAACAGATGCAGAAGAAATGTCTGACAAAATCCAACACCCATTCATGATAAAAACTTGCATGAAATTAGGAATAGAAGGGAACTTCCTCAACTTCATAAAGAACATCTATTAAAAAATCTACAGCTAATATCATATTTAATGGTGAGAAACTAGAAGCTTTCTCTCTAAGATCAGGAACAAGGTGAGGATGTCTCCTCTCAACACTCCTTTTCAGCACTGAACTGGAAGTCCTAGCAAATGTAATAAAATAAGAAAAGGAAATAAAAGGTACACAGATTGAGAAGGAAGAAAACTGTCTCTGTTCTCATCTGAAAAAAACTAACTTAAAATCTCCTGGCACATGTATACATATGTAACTAACCTGCACAATGTGCACATGTACCCTAAAACTTAAAGTATAATAATAAAAGAAAAACTTAAAAAAAAATCTCCTGGAAATATTAAGTGATTATAGCCAGATTATTATTCAAAACATACAAAGAACTTTTAAAATGTAACAATTAAAAAATGAACAACTCAATTAAAAATGCTCCAAAATTTTCTAATGTGCCGAAGACTTGTACATCTGTTCACTTCACTAAAGTAGATACATAGAAGGCAAACAAATATAAAAAGATGTTCTGTATCATAAGTCATTAGGGAAATGCAAATAAAAACCACAATGAAGTACTACTACACACCTATTAGAATGGCCAAAATCCCAAACACTGACCACATCAGATGCTGGTGGCCATGTAGAGCAACAGAACTCTCATTCATCACTGGTGGGAATGAAAACTGGTACAGCCATTTTGGAAGACAGTTTGGCAGTTTCCCTTAAAAAAACTAAACATACTCTTACCATATAATCCAGCAATCATGCTCCCTGGTATTTAACCAAAGGAGCTGAAAACATGCCCACACAAAAACATGCACATAAATGTTTATAGCTTCATTCATAAAACTGCCAAAACTTGGAAGCAACCAAGATGTCCTTCAGCAGGTGAATGGATAAATTGTATTACATCTAGACAATGAACTATTTCAGTACCAAAAAGTAATGATGAGGCCATGAAAAGACATGGAGGAACTTCAAACACATATCAGGAGAAGCCAGATGGAAGAAGCCAATCTGAAAAGGCTACAAACTGTATGATTCTAACTACTGGCATTCTAGAAAAGGGAAAACTATGAAGACAGCAGAAAGATTGGTGGTTGCCAAATGGCAGGGGGAAGGGAGAAATAAATAGGCAGAGCACAGAGCATTTTTAGGGCAGTGAAACCATTTTGTACAACACTATAATGGTGAATATATAACATTTTACATTTGTCCAAACCCATCAATCATACAACCTAAAGGGTAAATCCAAATGTAAACGGGGTGATAATGATGTATATATGTAGTTTCATGAATTGTAACAAATTTGTCACTCTGGTTCCAGATGCTGATAGTGGGGAAGGCTATTCCTGCATGTGGGGTAGAAGATACAGGGGAAAATCTCTGTACTTTCTGTTCAATTTTGCTGTGAACCTAAAATTCCTCTACAACATAAAGTATGTGTGTGTATAAAAAATTAAATAGTGGTAATGACTGTACATTTCTGTGAACACAGTAAAGTCACTGAATTGTTCATTTTAAAATGGTACTTTTTTGGTATATGAATATATGTCAATAAGCCGTTATTTTTTAAAACTCAATTTAATATTTTCTACTTCCTTTATAGCTGGCTCTTCTGTCTCTACAGACTCTGCTTCTTTCATATCATCTTTCCTTCTCACGTTGGTCCCAACCTCTTCAAGTCACTGCCTGCCTGTGCGGGCTCCCACTGCTGCTCTGACCTTGCTGCTGCCACCGCCTACCTTCCCACTGCTCAGTTATTACTACTTAGGAAAACATGGATCTTGTTCCGTCTTCTAACCTAGGGCTGAGAGGCAGGATACTAGCACTTCTAGTTTGCTTCCTGTATAACCGCATTATTTTGGCACAGAGCACTTCTGACTTTAAAAAAGAATTATTTTTGAGCCAGATATGGTGGCTCATGGCTGTAGTCCCAGCTCCCAGCTACTTGGAGGCTGAAGAGAGAGGATCGCTGGAGCCTAGGAGTTTAAGGACAATGTGGGCAACATAGCAAGACCCTGTCTCTTAAAAAAAATTATTGATGACAAAAGGAATAAATTATCAGAAATATATAAAAAATTCACACTAATAACACATAATAATGAAGCCTCAAAAATAGAGTAGAAGTATGGAATTAAAAGAAGAAATACATAAGTTTACAATCACAGTGGGAGATATAAAAATAAGTCATTGAGGGGAAAACAAATGCACATTTTGTTTTTCCTCTGAAATTTTTGTTTTTTTTCCTACAAAAAAGTGAGTGGATGGTTCTTCCTTTTTTCCCCTGCCAGAGATCCATTTTGGTATATTTTCATGAGCCAACCAAGCTATACAAAATACTTTTATGACACGAGATTGGTAAGGTAATTTGATAATATATTACACAGTGTATACAATTTATATTTTACATGTATTTTTATTTTATTCTATTTAAGATAAATGTGTACCTTAAAATAAAAGTTTAATATATTTCAATTTTCCCCAGAATTCCCAAATTACATAAACGGGTTATTCCTACCCAAGTGATCTCAGTATTGACAAAAAATTTTATGTCCGTGGTTAGGTACAAATGTTTATGATGTTAAAATGTTGGTATTATTTTTTCAGTGTATTCAGAATTGACAAACTTTATAAAACGTGAAACTATGCAGATAATATAATTGAAAAACAAAAAATCTGCATGCTAAAATATCCACTTATAAAATATAAATGTTATACACTACAATTGGGGGGAAAGATTCCTTAAGGAGGACATGATAAAAGACAAATTTTAAAAGACTGATAAATTCAATGTAGTGAAAAGGCAAGTCATGAAGGAGCAGAAGTTATTTGAAAACAGTGAACTTAACAACGGACGTGCATCACTGATTTATAAAGAATTCCTCTATATTAATAATAAAAAGGCAGATCAACAGAAAACTGACATAGAATTAAATAAGCACTTCAAAAATATTTCCCATGGCAAAGTACTCAATCTGATTTTAATTAGGGAAAAACAAATTCACACCACAATGATATGCTATTATACACCCACCTGAATGTCTGAAATTTAAAAGCTGATCTACGCTGTCTAAGGTATGGATCAAATAGAACACATACACATTGTTGGTGGGAGTGCCAACTCTTCCAATGTTTAAACTGTTTGGCAGTGTCATTGGGCTGAATAGTGACTCTGAGAAAGGTATGTCTATGCCCTAACCCCAGAACTTGTGAATGCAATCTTATTTATCAAGAGGGTCTTTGCTGTAAGGATCTTGAGATGAAATCATCTTAGATTATGTGGGTGGGCCTTAAATCTCACCCACACTTGTAGGACAAGTCCTTAGAAGACACAAAAGAGGAGAAGGTGGATACAGAGGAGAAGGCCATGTGAAGACAGAGTCAGAGATAGGAGTTGTGCAGCCACAAGGAATGCCAACAGTCACCAGAAGCTGGAAGAGAAAAAGAAGAGATTCTCCCCTAGAGCCTTCGGAGGAATTTTAGCCCTGCCAACACCTTGATTTCAGACTTCTAACCTCCAGAACCGGGGAGAATAAGTTTCTGTTGTAACCCACAGTGTTTCTGGTGCTTTGTTTCAAGAGTCCTAGGAAGCTAATACAGGCAGTATCTACCACAGTTGAACATATGTATTGCCTGTGAACCATCAGAGGGAGCTGCTGATAATATCTATTTATTGTGGCAGATGGTGACTACATGCATGTGTTCACTTTGTGACAATTCATCAAGCTGAATACTTATGATCTGTATACTTTTCTATACATGTATATGCCAATAAAAACATTATTAAAAACAATAACAATACTGTCAGTATCTGACAGTTCCTGTCAGTTAACTGATCATGCAGACAATAAATTAAAATTTAAATCATTCAATTAGATAGTTTGTTATAAAAGACATAATACAGAATTTTGTACCCCAAAATATGAAATCACAATTTGAAGCAATTGTGAAGTACTTATTTGATGGGCTGATCTTAAAATTCAAATAGAAGAGTAAAGGACAGACAATAACCAAGAGAACTCCAAAGAACAGATGGACAGATTTCATCTACTAGATATTAAGATTATTGTAACTAGTGATTTGATAACTTTTATACTGGTATAGCAGAAGCAGATCAACCAAATAGCCCAGAGAAAGACTCGTGCATATAATAAAACTTGATACATGTCACATGTGTCATTAATATCAATGGGAAGGAGCACAATTAGAAGAGTTAACAAGCCAGGCGCGGTGGCTCACGCCTGTAATCCCAGCACTTTGGGAGGCTAAGGCGGGCAGATCGCGAGGTCATGAGATCGAGACCATCCTGGCTAACACGGTGAAACCCAGTCTCTACTAAAAATACAAAAAAATTAGCTGGGCGTGGTGGCGGGTGCCTGTAGTCCCAGCTACTTGGCAAGCTGAGGCAGGAGAATGGCGTGAACCCGGAAGGCAGAGCTAGCAGCGAGCCGAGATGGTGACAGAGTAAGACTCTGTCTCAAAAAAAAAAAAAAAGAAGAGTTAACAAATTAAAAAATACATCTGCTTAAAGGCCTCAGAGAACTAAGAGGTAGTGAAGAATTATCAGGCCAAGGTTTGGGAAAGAACAGGTCTAGAGAAGTGAGCCCAGTATTTGGGGTCAATTTTCCCATGGAGATATTTGCTGATTCTGGAAGCAGCAGCTGAGAGGCTGAAGGGATGGGACTCTAGTGAAGCATCTTTGCATTGCACTATAGCTATTCACCAGGAAGATATGCCTGAGTAAACAGGCACAGCTCAGCTACCTAGTCACCAGAAGGCTAAAATGGAACAGACGGATAATGCCAAGGGTTGACAAAGATGTGAAATGAGAGGAACTTTCAGACATTGCTGAGAGGGTAAATTTGCTCACTTATTGTGGAAAAATACTTTGGTTTTATCTATTAAATCTGAAGGTATGCTTACTCTATGTGCTTGTCATACTACTACTAGGTACATATACACCAGATATGTACACCTATGTGCAACAAGAGACACACAACTGAGTATTCACATCAGCATTATTTGTAATAGCCCCAAATTGGAAACACATCCAAAAAGTCCATAAATAGTAAAATGGGTAAGTAAATTGTGGAATTTTCATGCAACAGAATACTACATGACAGTATAAATGAATGAATTACATAGAATGCATATACCTTACAGACATAATATTGAGCAAAAGAATCTAGACACAAAAGAAAATACACTCTTTGCTATCCTTTATAAAAAAGCTTAAAATAACATACTGTCTATGCAAGGTTAAAAAAATACACTACTTGATTCTCTTTGTATAAAAGTTAAACACAAGTTAAAACTAAACAATGGTATTTAGGGAAGCATATTTAAGTGTTAAAACTGAAAAGAACGGGGAGGGGAAAAAACTAACAAGAAAAGGAAAATAATTACCTGAGTGAATAGTGGCTACCTGGTAGGAGAGGGCACTTGCAGGCATCAATGGTCTTGGCAAAGTTCTGTTTCTTGACAGGGGTGTTAAACAGATGTTTGCTTTTGTGATAAACCACTGCTGTATATTTTTTGTGTACTCTTCTTTATGTGTGTGTATTTCACAATTAAAAAGGTAAAAAAAGTGGAGAAAAGATGGATGAACTTACCATTCAATAAATGGTATTGGCACAACTGATAGAAGAATAGCAAGGAAATATTAAATCCTTACTTCCTACCATGCACAAAATCAATTATATGTATGCAGGAAGCCTATGAAAAGCAAAACCTTATAAATTTTACTAGAAAATAAGAGATTATATCTTCATATTCTTAGGGAAGAAAAAGAATTCTTGAAGAAAACACAGAAATATAACCAATAAAAGAAATGAGTGAGTTGATCACATTAAATTAAAACGCTTCTGCTGGCCAGGCATCGTGGCTCACGCCTGTTATCCCAGCACTTTGGGAGGCCGAGGCAGGGGGATGACCTGAGGTCAGGTGTTCAAGACCAGCCTGGCCAACATGGTGAAACCCCGCCTCTACTAAAAATACAAAAATTAGCCGGGCATGGTGGCGCGTGCCTGTAATCCCAGCTACTTGGGAGACTGAGACAGGAGAGTCGCTCGAACCCGGGAGGCAGAGGCTGCAAGTGAGACAAGATCATGCCACCGCACTCCAGCCTGGGCAACAAGAGTGAAACTCTGTCTCAAAAAGCAAAACAAGACAAAACAAAACAAACCCAAAACCCTTCTGCAAAATAAACAAAATGAAAACGACAAACCATGTAGTGACAGATAATTTCCATATGTGTAACAGTATTTCCAGAAGACATTTTCAATTGTGTATATATCAAAAACAAAAAGAAAACTCCTTAGGGGTTGGGGTGAGAGGGAGACCAAGCAAGAGTAGGAAAAGGTAATGTGCATTACAAACAACCCAACTGGCTAAGGGGCATGTGAAACACAGCAGGGAATAGTCACGTAATAGAGTGATATGGTAGTTTAAATAAATGAAACAGAATCATGTGTAGCAACATGAAAAAAAATCTCAACAACAATGCTAAGTGAAAAAAGACCAAATTGCAAAATGAAACCATTTTAATAAAATGTATAATCATGCATAATATTTAGAATCCAGTATTGCTCAGTGACACATACACGTAGTAAAAGAGTGAAAAACTATGCCTAGGAATGATAAATGCCAACGTGAGGCCAGTGGCTTCTGGGGAAGGAGAGAAATGAATCAGGGAGGGCTACACATAGTCTTTAATTTTATCTGTATCATTTTACTTGTGTGAAAAATGAAAATTAGAAGCAGGTAGGTCAATATTTTAAGTTCTCTATAATTATATACTCTTCTCTCACTCAAACAGTTTATAGAAATAGAAGTAAACAAAACCCATTTTCCAAGCTATTCTAAGTTTTATTCTTGTTTCAAACTGTGTATTTAGACCACACGGTATAAGCCTATCACACGCTTTCATGTTATGGCACTGTCACTGAGGGAAGCTAAAGAAACAGCCCTTATGAATTCTAACACTTGGTTCCCTCGAGGGATATTATCATGAATCTGATTTACTTCCTTCCATGGCATCTCCTTCTCAAGCTGCAGGAGAAGTCACTTGGGGCTCAGTACCTGAAGAAGCTAATTTGAGTAACTATTTCTTTTTTATGTTAAGGACACAGTGACTCTTGCAATAGGCCGTGATTATCTCCTTTCATTGGTTGCTAAGAGATGCTTGATTAAATCTGTGGCCTACCATTAGGAAAGGTACACAATTGTATGGTTCTTATTTTAATTCTTAATCTCACCATCCAATCCTTACTGTCCTTTCATCCAGATTTTTCATGTGATTTATTTCATCCCACTGGGCATGGAATATATGGCTACACACAAAATAACATATAACCATAAAAATAAATTTTGACAAATTTAATTACATTAAAACTTATAACTTCAGTTCATCAAAAGATATCATGAGAATAAATGGCAAGCTACAAAGTGGAAGAAGATATTTGTATACATATACAAAAGGCTCACATCCAAAGAAAATAAGAAACCCCTATAAATTAGTAAGAAAAAGATAACCCAAAGGAAAAATGGACAAAGTTGGTAAATGGTAGAGCTAAAATTCTCAAACTGAAGGCTTATTTTATTTTACCTTAAAAAAAGTATCATTTAAATTATTATTTCTAATGCTATTACCTAGTGACAATGACAATCACTGTTTACACCTTAGCCTTGGTAGAAAATCTTCCAAATTCTTTTCTTTTTTGCAGAGGGGTGAATAATCATCCAAATAATAATTTTATATTCATAATTAGTTGTAATTACAAATATTGCATTATATTAAATACACTATTCCACAATCGGCCTTTTTCACATAATTCATCTTTTAAAAAAAGCTATTGCATAGATTATACTGTATAAATTCAATGTAAATTCTTTAAAACCTTTCCAATTTATATGCATACAAAAAGTGTTCATGTGTGTCTGCTTCCCTATACCCGGATCAGTACTAACTCCAGGTCTCTGGTTCAAACTCATAATTGGGTAATCAGAAAACTTCCTTCTAGCGTAAGGGAAGCAAGGAGAACAAAGAGATGAAGAAGGAGTACAATAATGAGGGAAGAAAAAAAAGCCAAAGAATGAAAGGTGAGAGAAGGAGTTTTAAAAAGGGACAAGTGACTGAAAATGAACAAAGTAATGAGGAAAGAGGAAAGAGGTTAAATATTAAAATGCTAGGCATCTTTCAGGAATAGCCTTATGAATCAGGTCATGAATCCAAGCCAAGTGTACCAAAGGCCTAATTTGATTAAGATTCGATAAAGGTGGGCTTGATTCAATTCAATTAACGATCAGAGACCAGATATCTTAACCTAAGCTTTTACTTTTAACTACTTATAAATGTTCTTTAGGTCTTTCCTTTGCGATCTGAGTTTTTTTCTCCTCAATTTTTAGTCAGGTTTTCCCCGCAAAGCTGAATGTTATCTGAAGAAAATTCGCAAAAGCTCACTCAACAATTTTTAGAGCAGAACAAAGTACATGTTTCACACTTTTAAGGAAAATGTTGAAATTTTGATTGCAGCTGAGTAACTTCAAAATGGCTTCATTTTAAAACCTACCAGAAGAGACAGATCCAAAGGAAATGCATATTTTAGACTAATTGTTTAAAGATAGTTCAAAATCAAATGAGCAATACAGGAACTCTAAATTACTGGTAAAGGATCTCTGGCTGGTCTACTACTACCAATTGGTGTAAGAAGAGCTTAGAGGTAGAGGAGAGTTATTTCAACTCCTTCATGAAAGGGCAGGATTTTCATTCTACTTCCACCCTCTTTGCTGCCTTATAGCTCCTCTTGCTTTTTCTTTAAGTTTGTCTCTAACATCTAGAAGACACTGTGAGGGAAGGGAAAGAAAGCTGGTCTGGAAGGGCAGGGGACCTGGCCTTCAGTGACCTTGGCCACAGGCCTTCATCTCTTCATTCCTGTAACCTCATCATTATGACGCACACCAGCAAACCTGATCTGTCCCCACCACGGTGAGGTCAGCTGGTAGATTCTGATGAGTAACAGCATCAGCAAGTTTTGGGTATAAAGTGCTAAGGTATTATAAACGTCTATGCTTTCCTTTTATCAATTGAGCAACTTCAAAAATCAGGTTTGTAGGATGAATACATGTTTATGGAAACCAAGTTCAGGGAATCCACCTTGATCAAGGAGGGCCTAGGGTAGGGAGAACTATCTTGACGTTTTAATAAAATGATAACATAATTCCTCATGACCATTTCAAGATGATTAATAAATTCAAAGCTCACATTCAAAGAGGACATGGAGGAGAAAAAGGTCTCAGTCTTTGAGATTCTATAAAGAGCTTAGCCTGGAAGACAGTCATTGAGACAATGTCTGAGAAAACATCTTTGTAGTAGTGCTCAGATATTCATGAAACAGAAAATCAGAAAAATAAAGATTAAAAGGCAGTGTTTGGATACACACTGATAAACTAAAATATGTTATAAGCATGTCTTATTGTGTGCTTTGGGCTTTCAGGAGCACTGAAATAACATACCCATGAAAGGATTACAGCAGAATAGTGGACTCCATGCTGGTGTGTTATCACAGGGAAAATAAGACAGCAAAGGGAATACACAAATCAATAAGACAGTAAAGGGAATATACAAATCAACACAGCTCTACCACCCTGGGTATTCTAGCCACTATTTGATAATGTATTTCCTTCTTTGAAGGAAAAAAGAAATTCATTCCCCAAACAATAGAAAGGCTGAGAATCTAGGCAGACAAAAGCAGACCTACATAAAATTATGAAGATTAATGTATAAGGTTTTAGAAATATTAAAAAGCAAAAGCAATAATCTAAAATGCTTCCCTTAGCTGCTTTTGTCTGTGGTCTGCAATGCATTTTCCACAGTTTCCTGGGATAGAAAGAAAAGCTGTCAGAATCCATTCCTAGGTTTTTCTCACAAATATATACCAAGGGAGGGAGGCACAACAAAGTCTGCTTTGGATTAAAGTTATGAACATCAGACTTCTAAACCAAGAACAAAATGCTTCTGGAGTTTATTTCAGTTTTGTCTCACCAAAACCAAAAAATCTGGGGAAACTAGAATTCTGTAGTTCTGAATTTTCTTAATGATTAAGGAAGCTGAGAGGCAATGACATTATCATACATTAGTACAACTGGGGAAAAAAAGGGGTAATGCGACTACATCCCAACATTAAAAAATATTTTTTGACAGTACTTCCTAATTACAGACAGTGATAGCTGTGGCTAATATGGATGAAGGAATTAATGAACAGCACTTTTCTCATGATCCCATACTATCATCAGGCTTGACTAGAGGTCTCAGAAAGGAACACCATACAAGTTGACTTTCATCTTATAGAATTACCTAGACTTTCAAAAGATTCACATGTGATTAGGGAGTCCTAATGAAAAAATGATAGCTTTATTATTTTAATTTGTAATTATTTAAAAGTAGCATAAGACATCACCATAGGAATCAAAGGAACTGGGACAATATTTTTAGACGTTCTTAGTACCTGTACATTGAATGTCAAGTTACTGTGGGCTTTAATTATGACACATGATAATAAAAACGATGCCATTTTATTCTAATTAACATAATATACTTTTATATAAAAATCTAGTCACTATTAGCTATGTCTGAGGAAAAATGGAATAAATGATCTGTAATGTTCAGATAACTGAAGAACCAGATTCAATTCGGTTGAACTGAATTAGCTGATGAGTTGCCAAAGGATTCTACTTTCTTTTCTATTTTGATAATTTTGAAGTGGTAAATTGATAAGCATTACATCATGACATATACTTCTTCATATATATAATGCATTTATCTTGTGGAAAATGTGTATTGATAAACACTTGTCCTCCTCTAGCTATAATGTAAACATCAGAAATAAATTCACATTTGCTTCTTACATCTCTTGTGTAATTGATAAATGCAAATTTTATTTTACTGGATGGCAAATTAAAGAAGAGAAATGACAACCTACATAACAAAGGCTTACCTTTCCCCCTATGGCTTATTCTGACCAAAAGCATATCTTGTTTATAAGGTCTTCTAGGGCAGAGTTGATTTTTTTCCCCATTTTTGTGTCTTTTTAGATACTCTGGTACCCAGCATATAGTAAGGAAGCCCTCAAAATATTTTTTTGTCTTGACACAACATTCAAAAAAATCAGAAGTGTCAGAATAGATCTGCTCCCAAAATATGCAGTATGTTTAAAATACTACATCTAGGGATTATGTAACAAACAAGCACAGACATAAAGATATACAGATAAAGATATCATAGCTAAAATTCTGACAGTAACTGCCTTGTATCTTGGTAACTTACTGTCATATATTGTAGCATGCTTTTAGGCACTTTGCTTTAGAGTTATTGGGGGCAACTGATTGATAAACAAGCCTCATTCTTAAACAGAAGTTATTTGGTTAACTCCAAAGCCAATATACTTGTAACTCAGGAATGATTCCGAAACGCATGAACAGGTAACTCTCGGTTCTATATGGACATTGGTTCATGGAAACTTTATCAATCCTATACATAAAAGAAATACTATAGGAGCTTGGATATTTATTTTAATGGAGATATTAATACTGGCAGAAAAATATTTAAAAGAACCAGTTAGGAATTCTTGTGTACCTAAAAAATGTACTGTATTAAAAGCATAATATGCTAGATCCTATTTTAGTCAGCAAATGGGGATCTCTCACTTCCTTCTTTTTTTCTACCCTATTATTAGGATATTTAATATTTATTATTAACCTACCACACTGCAATCTCTGCCTCTAACAGGATATCAATGGTGTCTTCCCCGTTCCCCCAACACACACATACACATGCACACAACTACAGCTCAGAAGCACAGATTTCTACATCCCTTAATATATTCCATCATCAATTGATTCATCGTCAGGTCTTTACCATCCTGAAAATCCACATTTACACCTATTAAGTTTCCCTGCAACAGGGAGGAGATAACAATACTGAAATTGTTCTCCAGACAGGCATATTAAGGATACTTCTTCAACTGCTCACTGCTTAATAGAGACAAAATTATGCAACAGCCTAGAGAATTCTATAAGAGCAGAAAGGCCGCATCACCAAGATATTCCATGGTTCATAATGAACTGATTTAGAGCCCAGCTGCGAAGTCATTCACATTTGCCAAGAGAGATTTTGAGTACTCTTTGGGACACACCCATCACACAAACAATGATTTAAACAAAATGAAAACAAAACAAAACAGGATGACTCACTCCAACACTCCCAGTTCTATCCTGTAGGAGGAAGACTATAAAATGATCTGATGATTAGCCTAGGATTTCCATGTTATTTTCATTTTTAGAACCTCTGCATAGTGTTAAAAAGTATCAAATAGGCTCTAATTAGATTTGAACACAAAGACCTGCTCATACATCTGACAGAAGAGCTTACCACAGGATTATTTTTGGTTATTTTAAAAGTCCTAAAATCAAATTTCAAGAAAGCAAAGAAGTAAGTTCACTCCATTCCCCATACCCTACTTTCTATCATTTACTTGTATCAGATAATAAAATGATAATCCATTGCCTGTCTAAAGAACACTTACCTCATTGTCTGACTCCACGAGAACTTGATCATATTCACTAAGCGCTACTAGAAACATGATAGAGGTGACATTTTCAAAGCAGTGTATCCATTTTCTTCTCTCTGACCTTTGGCCCCCTACATCGACCATTCTGCAAGGTTAACAATACTCATATTAATAACATATAAAGTAAAACTAAAAATTCAACATAAATATAGCACTACTTACAAACTTAGGGAAAATATTCTCTTGAATGATGATGATCATCCAAGTCAATTCAATTAATACTTATTGAATAATTACTAATTTCTTATTACCTAATATTCAAAGTTAAGACATTCTGGGTAACACATCATGATGGTTTTAAGAAAGTTACCAGTGTGTACGAAAACTGTAACACTGTAAAAAACATCCTTATCTGTGCCAAGCAAAATGGTATTTTATTTAATGAAGCGCTGAAGAGTCCAAAACTGAATGAGTTTTGTGTTAAGCCCTACTGGCAAATACTGAACTTCAGTTTCTTTTCCTATAAAATCGGAAAAAAGATCCTCATGTATTTCTTATGGATGCTAGATATGACTACAAGTACACTTAAAATATGTGAGATGCTATACAATTCAATATGGGTGGTATGATGCTTCCACTAAATGCAGATACGACCCCACTCATCCTTTATCAGCAGGGTAGGCATGTTGGGCATTTTTTTCTTCCCAATATTGATAAGAATTTGGCACAGGTCCAGTCATGTCAGGTCACTTACTTGAAATAAAGTGTGAGTGAATGAAGATACTACAAGGTACAAGACGGAGGCCATCATGTGAACCATTTCAATCATTTGTTTTTAACACATCAATTCTGTGCTGAATTACTGCTCAGAAACCAACACTGACATCAATTAATTTGAGTGACAATGTATGTCTGAAGATATCTAGCAATGCTTGGCACTGAGTCAAAGTTTCTCCAAATTGTTGAATCTGTATCTTGAATGAAATGTATACAATGTTCACAGGAAAAAAATAGTCTCAGAGAATGAGCGGTTTAGGTACAAAAATTTGAAAGTAGGGCTCTTTAAACATTTGTTTAAAATTGCAGTTGCTCCTGGTGTTTTCCTGCCTCCTGACATTAAACCTAAACAAGAACTAAGATCTTCTAAGTGACTACTCGTAAGCCTAGTAAGGCACAGGAGAGAGATCTAAGGGGCAAAACAATGGATTCAGGGAGATCCATGTACTATGGATATCAAAGCCAGAATTCTTAGATCTTCAGAAGTATTAAAATGCTGGCTCTTCCCTGATGCCAAGGTGTGAATAATATGCTACTAATTTACGTGAAATCCTCATTCCATGAAACTCTGTCACACTGGGCCCTAAAAGATGCTTCTGATGGTGGTGGAAAATTATACTTCTAAGTCATTACTTTTACTGTAGTGGCAAAAAATGTACTTCAAAAGCCAGTGTACAAAACGTGGAAAAAACAACATGTAATTGTAATCTGGTTTCAGAATCTACTAATTGCGAAGCAATAAGGAGATGAAAATCCCCATGAAATGCTATGTTTTCTAAAAATATTTTGTAACATGGAGGAAGGAAATCTGGGTGTCTCAAATTAAAGATTTCTAAATACCATAGACTTAAAACGTAAGTAATATAGAATGCTGGAGCTACAAGGAACCCTGAGGATCATCTAATGCAATACAACCATTTTATAGATTAAAAAACTGAGGCTCAGAAATAGTTTCAAAATGCCACCTACTTTGTGGCAATATCTATTAGAACAATGTATGGCAGCCAGATTTGACCTCAGGTACAGAGGCCGATTAGAAGAAAACACAGTGTCACGGCAAGGAATGAAGGTGGGCCTGCTAATCAGAATCACTTGGCAGAGTGACACAGGAGATAATAACTTCTGCTTCATAACCAATATTGCACACATCCATCTTCAATGGGGTGGGCGCTCCCAGAAAATCAACTCTCCACACTCCAAGACACATTCTCATTTCTCAAAGCACCATGTAGTTTGTATTCTAACTAAAAGTACAACTGAGTGATTGCATAATAAGAGATTGAATGAAAGTACATCAGTATTGTTTATTTTTTCTCATCCTAAAAACAAAACAACAGAATGCTTCTGCTGAAGTATTATCCAGACAGAACAGCAGCAGTGAGAGATGAGGTAATAAATTTTCATTCTATTTTGCTAGGTAAATACAGACTAGGTTAATTAACCCATTTTCAAAATCATGTATTTCAAAATTTTTCAAGCAACATATTTTATGAATACAAAATATCACATATTTTTCTTGCTACTGAAAAATTTTGCATTGGTACCAGAGGACGTGGGGAAAACACCAGCATGAAAACTTCTGACACTACTTAATTTCTGTGATTGACAGCATCATATGACCATTCATAGCTTACATAATTCTAAAAACATATCCATTGTCCTTACAGTTAAAATGATTGCCCAAAAAATTACAGTTAAGACCAATGGTTTACTAACCGATTTTACTCAACCACAAGCAAAACTAAGATTTTATTGATTTCTTAGTGATTTAAATTGAAATGCCAAATGTTCCAGTACAAGTACATTTCTCTCTTTTTTTTTTTCTTGAGATGGAGTCTCGCTTCGTAACCCAGGCTGGAGGGCAGTGGCGCAATCTCGTCTCATTGCAACCTTCACCTCCTGGGTTCAAGTGATTCTCTCACCTCAGCCTCCCAAGCAGCTGGGATTACAGGTGCCCGCCAGCATGCCCGGCTAATTTTTGTATTTTTAGTAAAGAAGGGGTTTCACCATGTTGGCCTGGCTGTTCTCAAACTCCTGACTTCAGGTAATCCACCCACCTTATCCTCCCAAAGTGCTGGGATAACAGGCGTGAGCCACCGCGCCCGGCCTCCAGTACATCTTTCTGTTATTTCCTCCTTCAGGGATATGTCATTTTATTTGTATAACTAATGATAATAATTGGTATAAAGCCTATCTTGTTTTAAAGCCTACACATGATTCCAGTATTTATAGAGTTTACCAAATGTACTCAAGGCATAAAAGCTGGGAAACAGGTTTCATGGACTCAATTACTACCTGAAAATGACACTTTGTAAGTCAAAGGGGTATTCGATGATCCCTGTGGTGGGGACTCGAACTCTAAGCACATCTTGTTGCGTAGGCAGGTAGGCAGGGTCAGCTACGCGGTCCAAGTCATTAAGATAGCTAGAGGAGGGAAGACACAATGAGAATGTCAGTGACACCATCACACCAAAGCTGTCTACGGAAAGGGAAGGACAAAAATGAGTCCTAACAGAGAAGTAAAGAAGAGAAAGAAAAATATCAGAAAGTGGTAGAGGAGTCTGTGGAAAAGAAAGATAAAGTCAACCTTCCATTACTGGAAGGTTATCCATCTATGGATTACATACACACCATAATTCTCATTTCTTCTCTTATTATCAATTAGAACTCATACTCCCCAGAGGCAAGGGGTGGGAGAAAAAGAAATTCAAATTAGTTTCCTATTCTCTACTTGTTTAGTAGGTTTGGTTGTCAAAGCAGGAGTTTAAAACAAATAGTGTTTAAGATAACAGAGAGTTGCACATAAGGTCAGAATGCCTTTTTTTTCTTTTTCTTTTTTCTTTTTTTTGCAGAACATCAGAGTCTTCCTGGAATGAATTTCACTATTCCCCTAAGAGAAGACAGCAGGCTACAGTGTCCTAAATTCTGTCCAGAGCCTAAGTCATTCATGATTAATGTGAAGCCATGACATTTCTAGTTACTGCAGTAATAATGTGTCTGAGGTCAGATATTCCCAATGTTTGGAGTCACTACACCTTAACTTTACATTTATCTGGTTATATGATACTTGATACTTTTCCCTTCCCTTAAAAGAATTTTTCTTTTGAAATAACTTTAGACTCACAAGAAGTTGCAAAAATATTACAGAACATTTCCCTGTACCCTTTACCCAGCTTCCCCAAACAATAACATCTTACATAATCATAGTACATGATCAAAACCAGGGAAATGACACTGACACAAATACTATTAACAAAACTACAGACCTTACTGAATTTTATCAGTTGTTATATACTCATATGCTATATATTGTATGTATGTATACAGTCATCCCTCAGTATCTGTGAGCAACTGGATCCAGGACCTCCTGCACATACCAAAATCCCTGGATGCTCAAGTCCTCCATATAAAATGGAACAGTATTTGCATATAATGTATGCATAGTCCTCTCCTATAGTTTAAATCATCCCTAGGTTACTTAACAATGTAAATGGTATGTGATTAGCTGTTATACTGTAGTGTGTAGGGAATAATGACAAGAAAAGTCTGTACATGTTCAGTAAAGATACAATTTTTCTCTGAGTATTTTTGATCCATAAGTTGTTGAGTTCACAAATGCAGAACCCATAGATACATAGGGCTGACTGTATTATGGGGGGGTATCTAGTTCTATGAGATTTTATATGTAGAGATTTGTGTAATAACACCACAATCAGGACACAGAATTGTTCTATCACTACCTGTGTTATCCCTGGCAGTCACACATATGTTCTTCATCAATGTAATTCTGCCATGTCAAGAATCTTTTATTCATGTTTCATTTTCTCAAAGTGTAAAAAATAATCTGAAATGTTGAGAATGACATAATATGATAGAATTGAGTGGTATCTCCATGATTTCAAAGAGTAACTGTGTTCTCCTTTGTCCTGGAAAGGATGGGGCACAGACATGGCTTCAAAACACACAACTACAAAGTATATGCACAAAGTAACTAACTTACGAGCCAGATTAAAGAAAAGGTGGGACCTTTAATAGAAATGGAAAGGGTTAGATCTTCAACTCTGTATACCCACAAACAAGAGGTGAGTTCTAAGATACATAACAAGGAATGCCTTGTGCATAGCATGTTATAATTGAGCAATAACAAATACTCAGTGGACATGACCTACCCAGGGTAGGGACTCTGACACACTCATCTTTATTTCTGCCTTAGTACCTAAAAGAATGCCAGACAAATAGAACTTAATGAATATGTGTTGGATGGATTGATGGATTTCCTATGCTGAGATTTAGTTTTAGCATTATTTAAATAGCATTCTTACCAGTGGTATTTCTGTATGAATGATACCCTTAAATTTGAAACTGAATGTAAAAAAATGTTAAATCTACAAGATTCCTGGAATCATAAAGTAGGAGGATTAAATCTGAGTTTAACAAAGAGTTAAGTCTGACTTTAACAAAGAAATAAAATTACTGCTTCTTTGGAGGTGTGTTATCAATTCTTTAAGACAAAAAAAGTATCAGCCCAGAAATTCCTATTGCAAATCAATTAATTAGTATTCCAGGGGCCTTATCCCTGATACATTGATGATTCTCTAGCTGGCAATCAGCTCTCTATTGAGTAACAGGAACCAGCCTGATAGCTCCAATTATTATAAAACTGGCTGGAAGACAAATAGAGGGAGGCTGGGAGAATACTGGTGTGAAACACAGAAAGGAAACGTAAAAATGGACTAGACCCAGAATTTTAGTAAATATCTTGCCATGACCATGGAGTCCTCTGATAAGAGTTAGACGAGCCCATGTTCTGGGAAGTGATCTGTATTTCACTCTACTGATAAACCAGCTCATCACATCATAAATAAAAAATAGGAACACTTTTACACTGTTGGTGAGACTGTAAACTAGTTCAACCATTGTGGAAGTCAGTGTGGCGATTCCTCAGGGATCTAGAACTAGAAATACCATTAGACCCAGCCATCCCATTACGGGGTATATACCCAAAGGACTATAAATCATGCTGCTATAAAGACACATGCACACGTATGTTTATTGCGGCACTATTCACAATAGCAAAGACTTGGAACCAACCCAAATGTCCAACAATGATAGACTGGATTAAGAAAATGTGGCACATATACACCATGGAATACTATGCAGCCATAAAAAATGATGAGTTCATGTCCTTTGTAGGGACATGGATGAAATTGGAAATCATCATTCTCAGTAAACTATCGCAAGAACAAAAAACCAAACACCGCATATTCTCACTCATAGGTGGGAATTGAACAATGAGAACACATGGACACAGGAAGGGGAACATCACACTCTGGGGACTGTTGTGGGGGGAGGGATAGCATTGGGAGATATACCTAATGCTAGATGACGAGTTAGTGGGTGCAGCGCACCAGCATGGCACATGTATACATATGTAACTAACCTGCACATTGTGCACATGTACCCTAAAACTTAAAGTATAATAATAAATAAATTTAAAAAAGAAAAAATAAATAAATCAAGTAATTCAAAACAACAAAAAAAATCAGATAGCTACTCTGCATGGATGGGGTTTTCTAATTTATCAGCTTCTTGATTTGAAAAACCTGAATGTACATTTTGAAATCTACAAGTTCACCATTTAACTACTGTATACAAAAACTTATTTCAGAGGAATCAAATAACTTTAAATTTCCACTGGCAAGGCTGCTCAGAAATATATTGCCTGAAAAACCATCTCTACTCGCTTAATGCCATACACAGAGGTCAGAACAGAGGGCTGTTAATTCTTATAATGGAAGGTGCTGTGGTGTTCCTGAGGTAAAGGGAAAGTGTGGTTTTCTGTTTTCTGGAGATGAACCTAACAGATTACTCATTGCCACTCCATAGTAAAGCACAGATGAGTGTTAGCACAGGAGAATTTAAAGAACCAGCACATGAAGTGGGAAATTACCTGTCACATTGCTTGGATAAGATGGAATCAGGCACATACCTGCCACTAGAAAACTTTCCACTTACAAGGGGTTAGAGGCTACCCTTAAAAAATTGTCAGTGGTATCACTCCTAAGTTCAGGGTACTGAAATGAATATCCAAGACACTCATACTTGCAAGAATATTTTTTCCTCTTCATCTTTTCAATGGCAGTATAGATCACAGAGAATGACAACAACAGCATAACAACAAATAACACTGAGCACCTGATGCCTGCCAGGCTCTGTTCTGTCTGTTCATTGCCCAGGTATCAACACAGTTCACAGCAAAGAAATGGCCATTAAAGACGCTTCATAAATTTCTGGTTAACTTAAAAGGAAGCTGCAGTTTTTGCTTGCCATTCTTTATGCTTTGCCTCAGTTGAGTAATAGAAAGAAAGGCTCACTTTGCTTGGGGTGAAAGAGTTAAATTAATCTAGCTTAACAAAAGACAAGACTAAGAGGAACTGTATCTAGCTCTGCTAGTTGCAACATACATCATCTAGAACCAAAAACCAAACCAAACAAAAACCCAAAACAAGGCAAAGAAAAACAACAAAACCTCCAACTAAACAAAAGACATACAAACTATTTGCTCCTAGAGTAAAATCTGGGAAGCTACCCAGGATTGAAGATATGTTACAGACAATTTGTGAAGCAGGTAAAATTTATAGACCACGAACGACATTTTTGGCTGGGCGCAGTGGCTCACACCTGTAATCCTAGCACTTTGGGAAGCCCAGATCACTTGAGGCCAGGAGTTTGAGACCAGCCTGGACAACATGGCGAAACCCCATCTCTACTAAAAATACAAAAATTAACTGGGTGTGGTGACGCATACCTGAAATGCCAGCTACATCGGAGGCTTAGGCATGAGAATCGCTTGAACCTGGGAGGCAGAGGTTGCAGTGAGCCACCACTGCACCACTGTACTCCAGCCTGGGCAACAGAGTGAGACTCTGTCTCAAAAAAACAAAAACAAAAACAAAACAAAAAACAAAAAAACCCTGCATTTTTCATTGCCAAGAAGGGATCAAAGAGCTGCTGCCCGCATAACCCCCAATCCCATGCAACCCCCCTCACTCTGGGCTCACAGGACTCAGAGGAGGGATTCAGCACACTCTGTATTTCACATTTGCCAGGGAAAAAGGGAACTTTGTTCCCCTAGAAATGGAGTTCTAGCATGGTAAGAGTAGAACATCATCATTTGATGGTCCTCGTCACATACTGAGAAAAGGTAATAAAATAATCTCTTAATTGAATTGTACTTTCCATTGAAGCATTTTCTATTCTGAAAAAAAAAAAATTGGTGGAATATGAGGGATGGGTTCATGTTAAATTATTCCATTCATTCGACCTTTTAAAAAAAAAACCACACTGAAGTCTGAACAAATTTATACTGTAAATTCAGAGTTAATTATAGCCATAATTTGTTTTGTAGGAATGATTCTGAGTGGCTGTTGAGGTCATTCTCAAGGGTGTTGCCATGGTGCCAGGCACAGGTACATTTCCAAGGCAATGTATGTGTAACAAGTATCTGGTAGTGACTCTCTCCTGATGTCAGGGAGAGGAAGCTCCCATGTTTTACATAAGGCTTGTTAAGTGTCTAGGAGACAAGCTATTCATGTTAGAAAATGGGAGATTTAGCTGCTTAAACCCACCTTACTCCAATCCCTCCATGGGGATTTAATGACTTTTCACTGTGCTGAGATATTATAAATTATTAATTTATAATTTTTTTTAAAAAAAGAAACCCCGAACTCAATATTCTTCCACATGTTTGCCCAGTTAGCTATGGCCCTCACACTCGGTGGTCAGGGCCCACAAGTGCCTTTGTCCACGGCTATATCAACAACACTTAGCCAAGCGCCTGGAGCACAGCAGGTGCTCAGCATGGACCCAAATTAAAACTATTTTATGGGAAGTGCTGTAGTGGTTACAAAGGCAAAAACACAGGAGAGGGGAGGTTGTTAGCTATCCATCCTTACGAAATTACTTCTCTCGGCTATTACTGGCCTGCATCATGTAATAACCAAGTTCTGAATAAAAATGTCTCTGACAAAGACAACACAGAAAGAAAAAGCATCATTTGTTTAACTTCATTTAGTAGATTTGCTTCCTGCTATTCTTTAGGTCCTGGCTAGAGAATGACAAAAAGTTTACGTCCATTTTATACCTGTTTCAAGCTTTCAGGCCTTAGCATTCTGTCTAACACAGTGCAAACTGAGGAGGTGGGACTTTATCAACAAGACATTTCTGACACAATCTTCTTGATGGAAAAAAGGTTTTTGATGGTTTTCAGTGAAAAGTGAGGGAACAAAGACACTTGCGTATTAATGTTTCAATGTTCCTTTCTGACCATAAGCAAAATGCAGAGTCATCTGGAATTAAACAACATATTTTGGCCATGACATTATGGTAGATGCTACAGATAGGAAGATTCATTGGATATGATCCTTACCTGCAAGGAGTTTATCAATTTGTGGGGAAATAAGGGTTACATAAAAACAAGAATGGTGAGATTTATAGAGATGAAATGAACCTTTGTATATTTTGGATACAGTCACTTTCTGGGAACCTGTTCGAACAATCTCTAGCCCTTGGTGATAATCCTCAAAACATTCTTCTGTGTAGCATGGCTGCACTGCATGAAAGACCTAACAGAAATCATTCCCACTAGTTTACACCTTGTAACAGATAAATTCTTTACACGCTGAATGTCAGGATAATCTCTGGCTGAAGAAAAATAAATTCAGAAACAGGACATAATCCACTACTTTAAATGATTAAAATATATGACAGAAGCTTCAACTTCTCTAAAATAATATGCCCAAATCAATATTACCTACAACACTTTCTCTCTTGAATATGTTTTAAAAAGAGATTCCAATTGTTCCTTAATTTTGACATTTTATCAATAACAGTTTTGAGGTGACCTTCAAATTAATTTATGCTCCCATTTGACATGAATGCAAACTGATTTTTAAAAGTCTCTTTTTAAGATTAAAAAGAACCACCCCCTCCCCCCACCTATGACTGGAAGAGTAACTGAAATCTAGACCAAGAATAGCACAGAAATTAAAAATTCAAGTGCTTTGTTTTCTCTTAAATGAAGGAAACAAAAAATTAAAATTTAGAGATATGAGCTGGCAGGTAAAACATATCACATTATAGCTAGGGCTAATAAATTTTATAAGCCAGGTGTGGTGGCATGTGCCTACAGTCCCAGCTACTTGGAAGGCTGTGAGGCAGAAAGATTGCCTGAACCCAGGAGTTTCAGGGTGTAACCACTGCACTCCAGCTTGGGCAACATAGTAAGACCCTGACTCTAAATACATATATTAAAGTTAGAGGCATACAACCCTCAGTAATTACACCAAAAGGCAAAAAGTACCTGTGGATAGTTAAGTAGGAACAGAAATCTCTGAAATTTCATGCAAATCCAACCAGACACAATAGGATAAATGAAATCGCATCTTGGGACTTTCAATGTAGCATGACACGGGGTGTGTGTTGGAGGTTGGGGAGCTCTTTGACCCCTATGTAAGGACCTCCTATAGAGAGGCTGCATTTATAACAAATTTGCAGTTCACGTCAAATACTAAGATGAAGTTATGGCACAGAAAATGATTCTGGGTAGGTCTTCACATTTTTAATTATTGAAAAGAAGGTTAGAAAAACGAGGTCGACTTCATTTAAAAAAATTAAGAAGACCTCATTGTGAGAGGAACAGTCTTTGGGGAGTTGAAAGCTAGATCATGTCATGAGATGGTGTTTGACACTGTCAAAAGCACTGGAAGCTAAAGAGAAATCAGAAACACACAGTTATCGTGAAGGTGCTATATGACCACAAAGGTCCAAAGGAAAAAAGTGAAAAAAAAATTGTAAAGTGACCTGCAAAAACAAATGAAGAAGTAACAGTTCTGCAAAACTGGTATCCTGAGGGGAGAGTCAAGGAGAGGTTTTGGTAGCATAACCTCCTCTAGTCCCTTCCTCATCTGGCAAATCCTGTGGCTGACAGGAGCCTGGCTGGTAATCTGGTTAGGATGGTTAGTGGCACAAGATTGCTCACTCCACAAACACTTCCATCTCCTAAAAAGCTCATTTTGCAGAGAGCAAATCAACTTTCCTTTTTCCTTTTTGATACCTGACATACATGTTAGAGTTCAAGGATGTGCAGCATTTATTAACACGCATTTTGTTCATAAGAAGTTTACTTTTTTTCTTTTTTTTTTGAGACGGAGTCTCGCTCTGTCGCCCAGGCTGGAGTGCAATGGCATGATCTTGGCTCACTGCAACCTCTGCCTCCTGGGTTCAAGCGATTCTCCTGCCTCAGCCTCCCGAGTAGCTGGGATTACACGCACGCACCACCATGCCCGGCTAATTTTTTGTATTTTTAGTAGAGATGGGGTTTCACCTTGTTGGTCAGGCTGGTCTCGAACTCCTGACCTCGTCATTCTGCCCACCTCAGCCTCCCAAAGTGCAGGGATTACAGGCATGAGCCACCGCACCCGGCCAAAAAGTTTGCTTTTAATACAAAGTGGCAGGTTCAAAACAAAGATCACTCGGTAGCAGGTGGGTTATAATCCTACCATTTATGAATGCTGTTCAAGGGAGACCATTCTGGAGGATAAAAGAGAAGGCTTCGAGATTATGCATTTCAATTTTCCTCTACCAAAGAACTAACCCAATCTAGAAAAATAAGATTTTTAAAACTAAATATCTCCTAAAAAGATTGTATCACTGCATTTGGTAAATAGTTTCATTATCTTATGAATCTGAAAGTCTGACGTAAAGAGCACTAGTGCCAAATAGGAAAAGGGCCAGGCAACTAAGTGTCTGCCAGACAGATGCCAGGGCTGGGCTCACAGCAATAGATTCTCAGGTGTAGTGCTCAAAAAAATAAATCAACTTTGTAATTGAAAACGAAAACAAAACAACAACAGCAATGAGAGAGAAAGAGAGAAAAGAAAGAAGGAAGTCTTTTTCAATTTGCCTATTTGGCTTTGTTAATTTATTCATCTTTTATATATGATAACTTTCCAAGCTATTGGTTAATTTTGACACAATTCTAAAACATATCAAGAAATAGCTGAAGATTACTTTTTAATTCTGGTCTGCCTGCCTTGAAATTGGATGGCGATGCTTAATTCAGTTAATTTACACATATTTATTGGGAATCTGTTATACATTAATTTCTAATGCAGTGTGTTAGATGGAGGGAGACTGGCACAGAGAACTGGTACAATATACGTTAAAATACCTTCTTTGCCTTTAGGGATTTCAGGCTACCTGTGAAGCAAAGAGAGCACCGATGAATCAATCAAGAAACAATTAAGTGCCAAATTGTGAGCTGCTAATGATGAATGCAATAGGAAGGGAGAGATGATTATGAACTGTAGTCACTGGAGAATAGTGTGCAGTAGAGGTGGGGATGGGTTACTCCGTGCAGACAGAATGAGATTTGAACAGGCAGAACAGGACAGACGACAGATGAGAAGAAATTAGGAAAGGTACAGAACTTTCTTTTTCCTCTATCACTCATTCATTCAACAACTTTTACGGAAAGTCTACTATAAGCTAGGCACTAGGCTTAGGCTGAGCGTGAACTACAAAGAAAAAAGGACACAAATCATGTCCTCAAGGAGATTATAGTCTGGCAATGAAGAAAAACGTGTTATAAATAACCATAATACAATGCAGATGTAATATGGGTCAAAAGAGAGCTTCCAGTGATTGCAGCCAAGAGCAATGAGCAATAAATAGGTCATACTGATTTAAGTGGGTCTCCCATGGTCATGTCAGTTATGTCACCTTAATTTGGATATTGGTTCTGTGAGATTAGAACTTTCATTTTGACAAGGATGATAAGGCCTGGAGAGCTGGTCATGCTAACATGAGTTAACGTAAACTAATTATAAATCAAAATTCAATTCATTATTTTAAACTGAAAAGACTTTAACCTGATAATGAACTCAAGAATACCAGTCAGCAAGGCTTCTTGGGAAGTGGGGAGTCAAAAAAGGTGCTGAATGATCTTATGGGTTACATAAAGACAGCAAGATTCTTTGGCTCCCCTGTGACTGGAAGTGGGATGGGGTTGTCTTATAATCATGTGCATGTTCTATTAGCCCTCTTACAAAAGACTGTCACTCCTATCTCTGCTTCAATTGATAGCTAAATCCTATGAAACTCTCTCATCAGCTGCAACATACCACCATACCATACCAGACACTACGAGTCAAGCTCACATGACACATAATCCTTGCACTCAGAAGCCAAATCAACTCAATGAACATTTCTGGTCATTCATGCCATTTTTATGCCAGACATTCTTTGTGTGGCATTTAGTGGTACGTCCAGGAAATATGATCTAGAACTTTCTGTTGCTCACTTCCTACCAAACGTTTCATTGTGCAAAGCAGTATCTCTAGAGGACTGCTGAAGGAATGCAGGCCATTGCTTCACTCAGTACTCTAAAAGATATCTCTGGGTTAATTCAGAGCATCAGAGTCTTAAACTAGCTTTTATCTAAATAGCATAAGCAGAATGCCACTGTGTTTTAATAGTTATTCTTCACCTCTAAGAGGGGTTTGAATTTGTGTGTGTGTGAGAATGAAAATCAGAGAGTAAATATAAATATTTTAGGACTTTTGGACCATATGATCTCTGTTACAACTATCTGACTCTCCCGTTGGGTCCAAAGCAGCTATACACAATACATAAACAAACGAACATGGCTATGTTCCAACCAAACTTTATTTATAAAAATAGGCAGCAGGCCAAATTTGGCCTGCAGGTTTGCTAATCCCTGTTCTACGGTAATAGGCTTTAGCTATGCACATCATCATCCTGAGTAAAGACTGTGGAAAGGCCTACAAAGAAGAGGCCAAACTACTCAAAGTCCAAATAAATGTCCTGATAAAATGTGAGCAAACAGCAAACTGACTTGCCCACATCCACTCTGCCCTTTAGGCAGAGTGAAAAAATGATCAACTGGGGCTAAACCCAGCCCTTTTTCCTGTTCCTTCTCTGTAATGAAGGTCAGAGTAGAGTTAAGCATATCTAAGCCTTATCTTTTTATCTTTAAGAACTTTCTGAAAGGGGAATAATAAAGACCACATCTTAGAATCATCAGCATTCACCGAGGAAGACAAATGCAGGGCTTTTTGTTTATTGTTTTACCAAAGATTGGAAAATGTGGCCCACTAGATAACAAAACAGGAAGAGAATTAAATATGTCACTCAAGTGAAAAGAATGACACTTTGTGTTATTATTGACACTCTGAAGAAGAGCAAACATAAGCAAGATCAATGTCCTCTTCTGAGCTGGCTAAAGATAGCATTTTTAGTAATTTAATCATGTAGAGAATAATTTCTCTGTTCATTACATTTCCAGGTAAATTTTAAGGTGCCAGGTTTTCATTTGACTGCATAGGATAATGACTTCTCAGATAAAGGGAGTCAACTCCAACAGAATCAAAGGACTTCAGAATTTAGGAGGAGAATTTAAGGATTACGTATCACATGTAATCTATGAGGAAAGTGACGCTTAGTCAATGCCCCCGAGGTAGTGAGTAGCAGAGGGAATTCCAGCTGGACCTCAACCTAAAGGGAATTCCAGCTGGACCTCGACCTAATATTTTCACCATACAATGGTCTTATCTGCCTTCAAAAGCCTGGAGTAGGCTTAAACTTGAAAAAAAAAAAAAAAAACTATCAGAGGAAAGTGAGGATGGATACAATGGCCAAACCAATATACCGTGGAGTACAAGTATTTGACTCATCAGTCAGCAACTTCTTAGCAAGGTACTTCCTCTTCAAGAAGGACTGGACCTAAGTTAGGTGGATGTGTTACCCTATCTCTGAAATGCCTTTTGTTAAATTCAACATGGCACATAATATATTGGTGTTAGTTCATCATCAGACTCAAAAAATGTAGGCATGCGTTTAGAAGGTCAAACTCCAATGCTGACTTATGCCAAAAAGCCAATCTACTCATGTTCTTTACGGGCTCCGGATCATGTGGAAATTTCAAGAAGGTGTCTGATCTACCCAACTCCCTGGAGGGGAATTCGGTGAAGTAAGATTAGAAATTATTTGGTCTCTTAAGGCAAACACAGCTACAGTAGACTAGCCAAAGCCTGCAGATGAGGCCTTTTCTCACTATATGCCAATGTGATTGAGACTTGTGTCTTCTGGCTAATGTCAGGGAGCTTTTGGTACTGTAGGCAGTGAACTCATTTGACCTGGTGTCTCAGTATATTAAAGCAGGTGGTGAAATCTAGGGGAAAAAAAGTGAACCTACAACCATCTGTTTTTTGTGCTCTTTAATCATTTTCAGAGCCTTCAGGCTTTTTATCAATAATGAAAAAGTTAATAAAGTAATCTACAAAACTCCCTAGGATCTTAGAATGCTTTTTATTCTTTCATTAAATAGAAATGGAAGAATTCACCAAATTAAGGCCAATTGCAAATGTATCCACAACTGCTTATCCATTATCTGGAATTTCCTATCTCTGTGGTTCTATCATTGCTGCTTGTCCTTTGAGTCATCTGATTACTTACTATGATAGGCAAGTTGGCTAATCAAAGTAGAAGGGAAGCTCAAATCATTTTATAGTGTCCTTCTTACTGGTTCCAGTAAAAAGTGATTGGCTGGATTTTGGGGGAGAGGGGTTGAGAGATAAAGACTGTAGGTTAAAACAAAGAAATAACATTCCTGAATTATCTGTAACTTAGAACATCTTCCATGTTAGTATGGATAATTGCTGCTTAGCTAAACATGGCTAAGTTTTCATAATGATAACCAAAAACCTATTGGGTTTGTTTTCCAGTCAATTTTATATAATTTTCCTTCTTGACTTTATAAATATGAAACTATCTGTAGACAATGTTGATAAAGATTAATAATCTGTTCTTCATGGTAAGTGATTTATAAAACACCTAATCATAGGTATGTATCTACTGATTCATCTATCTACCTATCTATCCATCTATCTTATCTAAAAACTGTCAATCATCTATCTATCTATCTATCTATCTATCTATCTATCTATCTATCTATCTATCTGTCAGCCATCCATCCATCCTGTGAGGCTGTATTTCAGTGGTTAAAAGCTTGGGATCTGGAATAAGCAAATTTGAATTCAACTCCTACTCCATTCATTTACTAAGTATGTGGCCTTGAACAAATTATTCAGTCTGAATCCTAGTTTCCTCTTATGTTAGACGGGGATGCTAATAACTATGTACCATTGTAGGTGACTTTGAGGATTAAATGAAATAACACATGTAAATGACCAAGCACAGAATCTAACATATATTAAATATTCAGTAAATAGCAGCTATTATTGTCTTTGATAAGGCTTTTCAGATCCCAGACCTTCAACAACAGCAGGAAAAAAGACTTGAATGCCTTCGGCTCTGAAGCTTCATAATATTTAACAGCCAAAGAGAGACTGGTGCTTATACCATGGTCATTAAAATAGTAGAAATTACCCATCTATTATTTCGTGAAACAATCACCTCTATTATTTCATGAAACAATCACTTGTGAAAGTCAAACATGAGCACTGCTGTCAGGAACAGAGGGTAGAGGGGAGAGGCACTTTAGTAAATGTGATGACGGAAATAAAAGAGATAGGTACACAGTGTTAAGATAGAAGACATAGTGACTTACTGTTACTGGTGTTGGGCAAGGCTTTCAGAAAGGGTGACTCTTGAGTCGGGTCTTAAAGGATGAATAGGAGTTCATCAGAGAGAAAAGAAGACAGGCATGCTTGGCCTCTGCTCCCAGTATTTTTTTAAGTCGCTTGCACTGAATCTCACAACCACTAGAGTTGTGGAGAGAACTGCTACTACACTACAACCTTTAAGTAGGTGTGTGTGGCAGGGAGATTCTCCTAATACCAGAAACGTAGATGTTAAGTATTTCCTAAATCTACTCTGAAGACCTACCACTAGAGACAGGCAGCACCAAAAGAAGTTGGTCCTAAGCTCAGAAATATTTCTGTAAGATGAATATTTTTCTGTAAGGTGATAATGAATAAGAAATTAGGTCCAGAATAACAATGAAGTATGTTTCAATTATAAAGATAGGAACAATTATAAAGATATGAAGATATCTTTATAAAGATATGAAGATATCTTTATAAAGATATATTATATATAAAGATATATATATAAAGATATATTATATATAAAGATATGAAAAAAGGAGGCAATATAACATACTGAAGATGCACTAGGGGAATATACACAAAAAAGTCAGAAAGGAAAAGGGCTAACAATTATCTCAAACACAGAGAAAGGAATTATTCTGAGTTATTTGTGAACATGATTTTTAGTACTGGGAAATCAGCGATGTTTAACATATGGGACCTACATCTTTGCCAGTGCTGTCATATTTGCCAGTTCCTGGAGCATCTGCAGTGATTACACTGGAGAAACATGTGGAACACAGCAGCAAATGAGTGACTCTATGATGCCCAGGTCCTATTTCTGTTGAGAGGTTTACCTGGCTAAGGAAAATGTAAAGTGCTCACTACTAAGACGGTGAAGAATAAAGTAAGTAACACTCGGGCCTCCTGGCACAGTGGGATTAAGGCAAGCCAGGCAGGCTGCTTGGGCACTGATGTATAGGTGGTGCCAAAACATCCCTGGAGGAGACCTGAAATGTGGGTCCAGTTAACTCTGGTTTATACACACAACCCCTTACATAACTGGCAGGAATAAATTGATTCTACTCCCTTTGAAGTAAAGAGAGTATTCTACAAAAAATGAAGGAAACAAACCTCCCTCCCCCAGTTTCACTTAGCTAAGGTGACCAAAGGTGACAGGTCCCTGCCTGTCCTGGAAAGTCGCTGTTTCACTATAATTATTAATACAGCCTCCTCTTTCTCAATGTGTCCTGGTTCAGATGATTAATCAAATAGCTGAAGAGATAAAATCTTCTATGCAGAAGAATGCCAGTGTAGACCAACTGATAGACCAACTGATAAAAGAGGAAAATAATTATTTTACAAATCCCAATGGAATTATTAAATCTGGCAAAAATTATCAGTTGGAAATAAAACTATCAGAGGAAGAGCTGATGAAGAACTAGAGATTGCTCAATGACAAACTAACACAACAAGAGACAAGTAAAATACAACTTTATAATGGAGGGTGCCACTACCCTAACGCCATGGTAAATCTTACCTTCATCCACCATGGGTAAACAAGTGTACAACATCACTTATAATACATTCTAGTCACAACGTTTAACTTGAATCTAATAAAGACTTTAAATGTAACTTCTAGTTTAGAGTAAATCAATGAGATCCAGGAGCAAGCTAAATCATACTATGAGAAGCAATCAGGCAAATCTAGGCCAATCTCTTGAATGTGCCAGTGAAATGCAAAATGGGTCTCTACTAGATTAAAAGAACCTTATGGGACATAACAACCAGATGCAATGTGAAGTCCTGAAATCAACCACCTCTAGAGGACATTTTGGAAGAATTTGGGAAATCTGAATATGAACTGGGTATAGAATGATAAAAAGAACTTAATTAATTTTAGGTATAATAATGTATTATTATTTAGGTAGGAAAATGTCCTACTTTTTAAAAAAAGAGATACATAGTGATGTCTAAGGATGTAAGTACATGTTGTTAGAATTCACTTTATTACTTCAGCATAAAATGTGATTAAAAAAGATTTAGGTGACGTATGTCTATATATATATACATATATATAAGAATAATTTATTTTTATTTTTTATTTTTTTTTGGAGATGGAGTCTTCCTCTGTCACCCAGGCTGGAGTGCAGGGGCATGATTGATCTCGATCTTGGCTCACTGCAACCTCTGCCTCCCGGGTTCAACCAATTCTCCTGTTTCAGCCTCCTGAGTAGCTAGGAGTACAGGTGCACCCCACCACGCCTGGCTACTTTTTTTGTATTTTTAGTAGAGACAGGGTTTCACCTGTCTATTGGTCAGGGTGGTCTCGAACTCCTGACCTCAAGTGATCCACCCACCTCAGCCTCCCAAAGTGCTGGGATTACAGGCGTAAGCCACCATACCTGGTCCACATATATATAATTTAGAAAATCAATTTATCCTCATTCCCACTAGGGAAATGTAGAACTATTTAAAGAATAATTATTTGAAGGAGTTTAGATCAGCCTTGTGCTAGAGGGCCCCATGTTTTGGTCTTGCTTTATCATAAGGAGTGTGCCCGTTTCTATGGCAGACTAAGCCTGCACTGACAGAACTCTAAGATAGCAGCTTTTCCCAGGATCACAGCACTGACAGGTCTAGAGAAACTGTCTAGGAGAGCTCTTGCCCTAAGCAAGTTAGATATGGCAGCATCCAATCCTCATACTAACTAATGGGTCCATGTCTAGAAATCTGCAAATCTAAACTGAGGGTATGTCATCAGAGATATGATGAAGTCTTGTCTCAAGAACATATCCATAGTCCAATACAGGTGTCCTAGGTGCAAAGAGGACTCTCTCAGAGGGTCTATCCCAGGAGGAGGAGGCAAACCCTAAGGGGGAGACGTAACCCTAGTAAGCACATAATTACTAGATAATGGGGGCCTCTGACTACCCAGTAGCAGGACTCTCCGTAGGGAGAACAGTTACAGTTGACAGGTAAAGAGTAGACCAGGTAGGGAGGGGAGGAGATAAGACTGAAACTAAAAGTTAAAAGATAGAGGTTAGAAGAAAAATGATGCAAGGTGAAGAATTTATCAGTAAATGTAACTTTATAATGGAGGATGAGTTAGTTTTAAAGGCTAGGGCAAGACATCACAGTAGCAAAGTAAGAAGCAGAGAGGAGTTAAGAGAGAGCCAGAGAGATTCAAAACTGAGGATGGAGGGTAAATAAGCAGACAGGAGAGACATAATGAATGGGAACAGGGAATGATGGATGAGACAGCAGCAACATGGGGAGATAGATGGAATCTGAAATGGCAAAAGAAACAGAAGGACAGAGGGGGCAGGAGTAAAAAAGACAGCTGGTCAAAGGGTGAGGGGGCAGAATTTAGAACATGCAAGAGCTGAATGCATCTTTTTCATCTCTGTACTCACAGAAACTTATACAGTGGGAGCCCAGGAGGAAGGAACAAAGGGACGAAGGACAGAGGGAGGGAGAATGGCAGAATGGAAGGCAGGCATGCAGGACAGCAGAAGAGAAAGACCAGAAATGAGAAGAACTATATGAAGGTATGGAAGAAGGATGATGAAAGGAAGAATGAAGAAAGCACACATTTCAGAGGCACACAAGGGGGTTAATGCTAGTTAAAATATTAAATACTACAAAAATGGTGCTCATGAGCACTGTGTCACATTTCAGAATGGCATAATTCAAATTTACCATAAGAATACAAGAAATAGTTTGATCAGGCAACATTTCTGTGGCTGATGTGAATCATATCTTATACAAATGCCTAGAATTAGAGTAAAAGCATGACAATTTTACTGAAAAAAACAGAGTCATATAGCTCTTAGATCTTCCATGCACTTTTCAGTGACGTCAAGCAGCCTATCAGGGCCTCTTATTTTCCCCAAGGGCCCACTCTCATCCAGTGGATCACTTTATCATATGAACTGGCATAAGGTTACTGATTATTTTCTACCCATTCTTCTGTCTGCCCAGATCCAAAACAAGAGGCAGATGCTGTATTAATATAACTAATGTAGACAGAAACCTGGCTAAATACTACCAAAAGAAAACTCACTATTCAGGTGCCTGGTTATCTACATTGCTGACTACATTGATCACATTAATCCAATGATTGCCAAATCTTTACTTCCTTTCTGTTAGGTGAGATTTAATTCTAGAGAAGTAACAGATTTCTAGGATGCAAATCTTTCCCAGGACATGAGTCTGACTGACAGCTCACAAAATAATTCTGGAATGTATGCAAAATTAGACTCACATGCAATTTTCACGCAAAGGAAAACCTATCCATCAACATAATAGTGGCTCTCAGAAAGCAGTCAAGTTCTGGGTCTGAAAACTGGAAACCAGGAAGTCTGATGTTTTAAGAAGCCATAATCAAACATATTTTTTGTTTGCAGTTTCTAATGTGTGTAGGTGTTTTCTAGCACTTGAATAAGATTGGATTTTCTATCAAAAATTATTATTACAAGATTTCAAATCACAATGGCATATGTGAGAATTGCTAGTTTGCAATTTGGGGGAGGAGGCAGGTTGGTGAAATCAGATTCCTAGAGTCTTCAGTTTGTTTTTCAAACAGAAAACAGTAAAAGAAATATTCTCCTTGACTCATGATACCAGTCCTTTATAATCTAATTTAGATTTAATGAGGTTGGCATAAGTTCAATATCTATATTCCCTAACTTTTAAAGTTTTAATCATATATGACATATACAGGACAGAATAAAGAAGTTATGATAATCATAAAACCTCCACATGGAAGTAAAGAGAAAAATCCATAGGGCCACCTGGAAAGATACTCACTATTTGGTAGAGTCAGATAATTGATATTCTCGTCGTCTATCATAGCATTCCTGGATTCCAGGATCATTCCATAAACTCTTTATTGCATCTACATATGGATTCTCAAAAGCAGACACCTTCTCCACATCAACTTCTCGAACTAATTGTGCATGAGCCTGTTTAAATAAAAAAAGGCAGTTTTAATACCCTATTACTTTCCAAATTTTCTTTGCTTTGCATATTACATTACATACAATTCAGGTAACACCTTCCTTCATATACTGGTCTTTAAACACTGGTTTACAATAAAGTCATGTTTCATATTTTTTGTTTTTCTTAGAGAGAACTCAGTCCCAAATCTTTCCCTCTAGAGTAAACCTTGATGCTACTTAGAACTGATTAGAGGAAACTAGAGGAAGGTGGCGTATTCAGCTCTCCCATCAGAACAATAAGAATGTTATGCTTACACATACCACTATTTTCACATATTATCATAATCCTAAAATATTATTATTAAAAGAAAAGGAGGCAGGAGTAATTATCCCCTCTATGTTTATAGTTTATTATAATCAAACATATAATATAGCCAGCTTATGGGTGTTGTATGTCTAAGCAGAAACTCAATCAGAATCCTCAACTAATCAGGATTAGCTTCTCTAGTTTACTTTTAGGACAGGGCGTAAAACCATTAGAAGAACAATTAATAGTAATAATTTAATCTGGACAACAATGACAATTACCCCTCCACTCTTATGCACCCAAACTTTCAAAATATTTGTTTTGTATCTGCCTTATCTATATTACCAGATTGAGTACCCCCTATTCAATTTTTTAACAATGTAAAATAACTTGGCTATATTCATTTAGCAGGAAAGAGATAAAGAGATTAAAATGTTTTAAAAATAAGATTGCAATGAAAATATTTTATGGTCAACCCTCAAATTAGCCGGAATACATGACTGCCTAACAATCCAAATCAAAATCAAACTAAGGTTTATGGAAAGCTATATATATATATATATATATATATATATATATATATATATATATATACACACACATACACACACACACATACACACACACACAAAGTATATATCATAAATATGCAACTAAGCACAAATAACTAATTGTGTTGTACACTGGATACAGATGGTTGATAATTACTGAAACAATCCTGATTTTGTATAGAAATACAAACTTCTAAACAAGGTTAGTGAATGGCTATCATGATGACATCATGGCCAAACTATTCATTTCACAGAGTATTAAGCAGATAGAATTTTAATAAATGTGATCCATGTTAGGCCCTGTCTGGTTCCCAATCTTTACCTTCCTTCCTTTCTCTTGTGTGAGAAGGGCCCCATGCCAATAGACTAATCTTGACTTAAGGTTTTAGGAAGCTCAACACACTAAGACTGAAGAAATCACCTTTCTTATTTGTTCTGTTCTGACTGTGACAATCGGATCTAGTAACTGAGAAGCCCTAGCTCTTGCTGGTATTCTGATTTTGGAAAATGAATCCCTGTAGCTGCTTTCTGTACTGAGTCCCTGTGTAGGCAATCTTCCGTGTTATCCCACCCACGATCTTACCAGCCTGGAGTCCTGTTCCTGAATCCCAGGCCAGGTGGGGCCCACCTCAATCATCGTTCCCCTCTGAGACTCGCCCTTTGAAAACAGAGCATCACTGGCTCCTCAATGAATCCCCACTGCTGTGCTCTGCCTCTTAGGCAGTGTAATATTTGTTGTCTTTCTCTCTAATCATGGTTTAAGTTCCAAGTTCCAAGATAGGCTCAACACCGCATAATCAGGGCCTAGCAAGGTGCCTGGCAAGTGGTAGATGTTCAATAAATATTTGTTGGTTGGTTGGAAGGAACAAAGGAAAGAAGGAAGGAAGGGAAGGAGGGAGGGAGGGAGGGAGGAACTGAACTACGCTAGAAATTAGGAATTCTAACTTCTAATTCTGGCTTTACCCATAACACTGGTCATAACCTTTAGGAGAAACTACTTTTCCTCTTTATAACTTAATTTTCTGTGTTCATAAGAAAAGGCAATTAAACCAAATCACCAAAGAGCTCATCTAGCCATAAGCTGTATGATTGTAAATATATAATGAATACATCTACAACGCACAGAGCACCAAAATGTTAAGACACTGTCCCTCTGGGAGCACCCAGTACCACTGAGCAAAACAAGAACTTACTATGTCACACAATAACTGAGAATACAGAACAGAATGCAGTTACATATGCACATGAGCGATGCTGCATGGGGATGGCGTTAAGTGCAACTGTGTATGGACCAAGGAGGTCAAATGAGGTGTCAGAGAGAAGGTGGGATTTAGCTGGCGGGTGAAGATGAAGATGAACGATCCCTCCAAGGAAAAGCAGCATGGACAAAATAAACATGGCACTTTTTTAAAACTGTGACTGCTGTTCACAGTTAAAAGAAGCTACTTTCTTTTGACTGCAAAAAACAAACAAAAACAAAAACAAAACAAAAACTGTCTTGTGAGAAAGTTTCATGTTGACTCTGAATTCAAATTAACCTCTACAGTGTAAGTTATATTTGTCTCTGCTATAAACCCATTACTCAGAAGTCAACCTCCATGAAAACTGAGAGAGAATATTGCCCTCAAAAACAGAGCAATCACCATGTTGCCTTCACCTAGGTTGGAATTTCTAAGTCACTTTTACTGCCTCCTAAGCTTTGTTGTTTCATTCCATCCTTGCTGTTTTGGAAAATGACATTCAAATATAATCAACCATAATTTGCATTTATGTAAGAGCTTTCATCTCAGATTCTCTAAGTTATTTAAAAGTATGACAGCATTTTACAAAATATATACAGATTTTTAAAATTGTGCATATAAACGTTCCCAATGGAAATGCAATACTCTCAATTTTTTGTAAAAAAAAAAAAAAAAGTTCTGTATGTGGAAACAATATTTTCTAGTATGTTAGAGTAGGAAGATAAATTAGATACTTTTTTCTATTTGTCCAAATGTCGAATGTGAAATAGTAGTAAAAATTATAAGTAGTTAAGCTAAATTAAACAATTATTAATGAAAAAGACAATGATGAAAAGGAAAAAACTCACCTCAAATATTACAAGTAACAAGTCAATTACAACAGACTATCCTGTTTATTTTGAACATTGTGCACAGAAAAGCAAGGGAGGGCCAGCCATGCTGGCTCATGCCTGTAATCCTAGCACTTTGGGAGGCAGAGGCAGAAGGATCACTTGAGGCCAGGAGTTCAAGACCAGCCTGGGCAACATGGCAAGACCCCATCTCTATAAAAAACAGAAAAATTAGCTGAGCGTGGTGGTATGTGCCTGTAGTCCCAGCTACTTGGGAGGCTAAGGCAGCAGGATCACTTGAGCCCAGGAGTTCAAGGTTACAGTGAGCTATGATAGCGCCACGGCATTCCAGCCTAGGTAACAGAGAGAAATACCATCTCTCCAAAAAAAAAAAAAAAAAAAAAAAAAAAAGCACCCAAAAATACCTAGTATGATTTAATGAATCACATAAACAAAATGTAAAATATAATTCTATTTCATTTTAAGTTACAGTTAAAATATACTGGGTGGAAATAATGATGAATGCTAGCTTTCAGAATTCTTAGCAAGCTGGTGGCAAGGCTTAGAGGGAACATTGTGAGAACTAAGTAGCTACTCTCAGGAACTCTGGCAGAATTCTAGGGAAAGACCACATGGAAACCGCAAGATGTGTCAAAGTGGTAACGTCTTGTTTTCAGAATTCAGTCGTCATAAAATTCAGGTAAATCTTAGATGTGTTGATGTTTCCATGTTTGCTTCTGCAAAGGGAAGGAGGAACTGAGGTCCTACCAAAGTGGGTCTTACCCAGCCCACAGCAGGCCAAGCCTTTAGGTGAAATGAAAAAGACCTCATAGTCACTTTGGAAGGATTTTCAAAATCTCATTAACGGCTGAAGGCGGCTTTAGACTGGAATGTCACACCTACCCAGAAGTAGAAAGCCAAATGGTAACTTCCACATTTGTGGAAGCTCTTAGACACAAATATCCAGCTTATTAGGCCTGCTCTGTCTGAAGGGATGCCCAACACACACAGAGGACCTCAAAATCAGAAAAAGTGCAAGCCAGCATCAGAGTTCATCTCAATTCTGAACTGCAGCACACATCTTCCTACTTTTTTTCTAAGTGCTTATTTCCTTTTGGCATTTGATTCTAAAGAAAAAAATCACCAACTCCTAAATGGACTGTGGAAAAAAAAAAAACCCTCAGCCTTTTTGGTTTTGTTTTCTTCTGCTCAAAGGAAGTACAGAGTGAAATGATGGATGCTGAGACAAGACTGCTGGTGTTGTAATTCTACTTCCACCCAGTACTAGCTGACTGTCATCTTGTACAAGCTATTTAACATCCTCAACCTGCTTCCTAATTACCTCCCTCTCATAATCCATTAAATGGAGGTAATAATAGCACTTATTTTAGAGGGATAAATTACAGACTGCATATAAAATTCTTGAAGGAAGAGCCAGACATCTAAGGCTACTAGTTATTTAAAATGCAAAAAAAAAAAAAAGGAAAAATAGTACAAAAAATATAAACCATGGTACAAATACCTACTAGATTCTTGTGACATTGGGAAAGTCACTGAAGCCTAAATCTGCTCAAATGTGAAATTACAGTCTGGAGGCCCTGACTGGATAATAGATCTCTGAGTTCTCAAATTTGCAAATACTGCTTAGCATAAAATCTCCTGCAGAAAACCTGGACATGAACTGTATTTATCAGACTGTTCCACGTTTTCTGACTTCATTAGAACCTGAACGCTGACCTTTCAGGTGCATTATACGCAGAGTGACAGTTGTTGTTTTATCTTTTTCTGAGCATTACTGCATAAATGACAAAGAACAGCAAAGTCATACTGAACTGCTGCTGGCTGGGTTCTCATTGTGAGTGATTCACTCCCATAAAACAGCCTCTCCACACTTATGATTCAACATGTGGCTCAGCAAAATTAGAAATTACTACATGACACAGCCTTTTGAAGCCCCTCATGAAAACGAAAGATCTTCTGTGTGGAGTCTTTAAGTGGTAAGGATCTACTGATTCTTCTTTGCTAAGCTTCCATGTCCTTCTTAAACTTAGCATTAGATGGAGACTACTGAATCTCAAATTAGTAATTCTGGGAACCACAGTAGCAAAGACGAAGAACTTGAACAGCCTGAGACCAAATCAGGTATCAATAATAACTCTGTCAGGTACCAGCCCTGTGTCTTTAGACAAGTCACTCAACCTTCCTGAACCTCAGTTTCTTCATCTATAAGATGGAACAATTTGTTGTAGGGCTGTTAGGAAAAGTAAAAGAGATGTTTCTAAAATGCCTAGTACAAATATTATAATTACTATGAAATCTTGTGGTATCTCAAAAGTACCATTAATAATTATTTCAACAAATATTTATCGCTCATGTGTTAGACAATACACAAGACAATGATGAAAAGGAAAAATAGAGAATGTATGTTAAATACGATGTTCTAGATTACAATGTTAGAGAAGAAAGTTTATTAAACTGCCACATATCCTTTCATTAAGACTTCACAGATTGATTTATTAACTCATTATTAAGTTTGTTCTTCTATCATTAGATTTTTATTTTTAATCTCCATTATGGTCACCAAGGTAATCAATGACTATAAGTTATACTGTCTTTCCCAAAAAATATCTGCTGGAACTACAATTCTCCTTTTGGTTTTGCTGGCCTATAGGCTTTATTTGCTCATTCTAACATAGAATGGGGATTCCTTCTTGGGTAGAGGAAATACTCCTCCTTTATTGTTTAAAATATATTTTTTTTCTTTTCAGAGAACTCAATCTCTTTCTTGGCCCTACCACTACCATTTTCCATGTAAATATTCTTCTATTTGGTTCTTTGCTTAACATTTTCCTTTTTCATGTTTGTCTGTAATGTCATAATTATCAGTATCAATGACATTGTAGGTCAGATGCTTGATGCAGCATGGCAAAACCTACATCAAACACTTCCAGAGTATGTTGATTGATATAATTACATAATCCCATTACAAAGAACATTGCCTTCAGGTCTATAAAATCTTGGGGTACAATTTAAAATTTTGCACTCTCTAAAGTTCTACTATTATCTTCACAATTATGATGTACTATCCTAGTATGGGGGTGTGTGTGTGTGTGTGTGTGTGTGTGTGTGTGTGTGTGTGTCTGTATGTATGCATTATTAATACCACCAAAAAAACTAGTTTATCTTCAGAGAGTTTATACAAAGTCACAGTTGATTTACAAAAATTGAAAAGAGAGATTAAAGATATGCATATTCATTAAAATTCAAAACAATTAGGGTATGGTCTGTATGACTACTTTCAAAGAATATTCGAGGAACATTAATTAATGGAAAATTAAGTTAATGGAAAATTAAGTTAGTTGGAATGTTAACAGGTATTTGACAAATGGATTCTGAAGTCAAAGTAAGAGAATGGGGAGAATAATGGTTATAAATAGTCAAACAGAGGTCTGTGCTGCAGAACACAGAAGTTATAAAAAGGCAATGGCCCTTACCTAGAAAGGTGCTATAAATCCATGAGCCTAGCATTGGGGATATTATTGAATTTTCCAAATTTGTTTGACCATGGAAGCTTTTTTTGCCTCCAGATCTGTTGACGAGACTGTTGGTGCATTAAATCATGTTTTGAAAACACTGACTAGAGACCCCTAACAACCAACTGTAGGTTGATTTTACACAAACAAAACAACTCATTGACTGATTTCTCCCCACTCTGGCATAATAGGTTAATGCCTGCTTTTGAGATCACATAATGTTATGTGGTTCATTTCCTGATATTATACCTCAGAAAAAGCCTAATCATTTTAGTCCTTTGTAATGTCTGTGCTCCTACAATCTCATTAACCAGAGGAGTATGTTGCTGCTGGTTTGGAATTTTATTTTATTTGACAACAGGAAAAACAGATAAAGATTTCCCTGTTCAGTTGGTAGAATTCAGACAGGCGAAAAAATAAAAAGAACAAGCTTTGATTAAAAAAAAAAAAAAAGGCCCAAATGCTCCCAAGAATTTCAGAGTCTTACATAGGGAATATCATCTTTCTGGAACATCCCCTGTGAAATCTGACCACTGAAGCTTCAGACATTCAAGAAATTGTGTTAGGAAAAACTGAAAGTGAAAGGCTCACTTTCCTAGAATCTTGGGGAAGGAATGGAGCTTTTAGAATACCTTGCTTAAATGCCCCTTTAACAGAGCCAGAAACTGTTCCATTAATAAAAATAAAGAAACAAAAACAATACCTCTTTATCCTATGAGAAACAGTAATGAAGCATTTAGAAGTTGTTTTTTTTTTTTCTTTGAGAAGGAGTCTTGGTCTGTCACCCAGGCTGGCAGGCTGGAGTGCAGTGGCAAATCTCGGCTCACTGCAAGCTCCGCCTCCCGGGTTCATGCCATTTTCCTGCCTCAGCCTCCTGAGTAGCTGGGACTACAGGCGTCTGCCACAACGCCCGGCTGATTTTTTGTATTTTTAGTAGAGATGGGGTTTCACCATGTTAGCCAGGATGGTCTCAATCTCCTGACCTCATGATCTGCCCATCTCAGCCTCCCAAAGTGCTGGGATTACAGGCGTGAGCCACCACGCCTGGCCTAGAATTTAAGTAGGAAGAAGGGAAGGAAAATAACTCACATCCTACAAGGCCTGGTTTTTTTGTAGTAAGTTATATAATTTGTCACTTTAAATAAAGACCCAAATTTTGAAAATATTATAGATAAGAAGTGTAAAAAGTTACCTGGACCACTGCTGAGAAACTGTTAACTTTCCATTGAGAGTATAATAATATAGTTATAGTCTACTAACACTTTTGAGTATTAAAAAGGCTACCAAAACAGTTAATGTTTGTATTAACCTGTTCTCACACTGCTATAGAGAACTACCTGAGACTGGATAATTTATGAAGAAAAGAGGTTAACTGACTCACGGTTCTGCAGGCTGTATAGGAAGCATGAATGGGAGGCCTCAGGAAACTTACAATCATGGTGGAAGGTGAAGGGGAAGCAAGCACGTCTTACCGTGGTAGAGCAGGAGAGACAGAGAAGCGGGAGGTGCCACACACTTTTAAACGATCAGATCTCATGAGAACTCACTCACTATCATGAGAACAGCAAAGGGGAAATCTGTCCCCACGATTCAATCACCTCCCATGAGGCCCTTCCCCCAACAAGTGGGGATTACAATTTAAGATGAGGTTTGGGTGGGGACACAGAGCCAAACCATATCAATGTTGCATGTCTTTAAAGTATTTATTGACCAGCAAATCTATTTTATTACATTGATATTATTCAAGGAAGTGTGCACATTAAAAAATTTTTCAAATATAAAATCTTCCTAAAATATAAACTTTTGATAAATCAATGTAGATTTTAAAGTAAAAAATGAGCAGAAATACTTTTCTTGGTACCTTCATGTACTTTAGTCATGTTCTTAGCCGTATCTCTTTCTAACATCATGTCCCTAACATCCTTCAGAGAACTATATTTTTTCAATATTGACATATTGTATATTTAACTATTTCATAGAATTGTTTGTAACATTCTTAAAAATTGCCTTAACTATTTTAGGTCAATAAATTTGAAACTGTTAACATTTTCAATCATGCTCTTCTTGGTAGACCTTAATAGTTTTAATTCAGAAACGGTCTCTCTTGTTGGTTAAGATACTTGGTAAGCTTAGAACAAGTAATCTCACTCTATTATGTTTTTCAAATGGAAAGACATAAATATCTCAGTTCAAATATTTTCATAGAACTATCTTTTGGTATTAGTTCAGAATAGTATTATTTCACAAATACGTTTAGGAGATGAAACTCATAAATAGACTATTGCAGCTTGTTTGGATACAACTGTGATTTATGTGTGAGCCATAACTATTCTAAGAATATTTCTGGTCCACTAGTTTATTAATTTAATACATACAGTATTTTACCATGACACTATGCTCCATGAAAAATTATACTCGTATCATCACCACAAAATACACATTACTTTGAACACTGACTTTTAAATTTTTTTAAGGAAGCAAAAGCATTTACTGTAGCAATCAAAACCATGTTGGATATTTCACTTTATCAGCATGAACTTCTAAAAGCTTCATCTCGATTCCATGAATTAATGAAGAAAAAAACAAACCATCAATTACCTGCAAAGTTTTTCTTCTGCTAAGAGAATTAACAATTAATTGCTATTGCTTCATTTTTTTGTACATGCATAAGAAAACCTGGAATAAAAATGAGCTAAATTAACTCGGAAAGAAAGTCATTTGATCTAAACAAGAAGTCATGCTTCACAGAGTGATATAAAAATGCATTCTCTGCTGCTGCACATGCTAAAATGTCATCTTTGGGCACAGTCTTCTGAAAATAACAGCGAACTCTTGAAGCAGAAGATTTGTGTCTTTCGTATTTTGTGTGGTTGATTATATTCACGGCTACAATGGTGAATGTTAAGTATTGATAAGTAATTTTATATGAATTACACATTATCAACTTTCTTTAGAAACAAAAATACAGTACTTAATTTTTTGTTAAACATGCATTTTCAAGTTTCTAAAAAAAACTTATTATGGCCAAAAAGATCTGCTGCAAAATAAAAGCATTATCAAACAATAAAACAGATTTATACCAAACAATAAATGATAAAGCAAAATCTTTCATACCTCCACAGTAAGACTGCTTCAGCCTTCATTTTCCACACACATTTCACATACACCTAGCAACTGCCCACTGACCCTACTCACAGAAGTGTGGTGTCTTCGTGGACCTGGCAGCCTACACACCAGACCATAGCATGACTGGCTGATTCAAGCAGACGGTAAAGGCAGCAGCACCACATGCTTCTCCACCATCTTTCAGACTGGAAGAGTTTGGCTGCCCCTAGTCACTTTTGTCCCAGCTTACTCCATATTAGCAGGAATGCCCACATGCTGTCTTTGAAAGAGAGATGCAGTTAACAATGCATCTGGGAAGGGATATCAGACTCAACCAAGTGTAAAGTGAGAAATCTGTTTAACTGCAAAGGCAGAATCTAGAAATACAAAGTGAATGTCTGTTAAAAACATCCTGGATTATTTTAATGCAGCTATTAATAAGAATGCTTCATTAAAAAAATTAAAAAACTGGAATAAATGCTAAACAGGCGGGAGGCTGGGACAACAGGAGTATCTCAGGAAAACTAGGACTTATGATCAACCTATGCATGGGGAAGACTTGGGTTAGATATAAGAGGCCTAAATGTGAGATAACAGTCTGCACATCTACCTGATAAAGCAAAATTTTGTAAAAGGGTCAATATCTAAAATTAAGAGCTTTAGCATTAAAAACAACAAAAACAAAAAACACACCCAAAAACCAGATGTCCTAATTCTCTTGACAAATTAGAAGTCCCAGCAATACTGCACCATATTCCAAGAGGACAACAGGCTGTAGCTAAGAAGGCTGCCAATAGCTTCCCACTATTGTCAAGAATGAGAGAGTACATATATTTTTATGAAGGTGAAAAATATTCTGTGTTCTATAATGCAAAAACAAACAATGCTATGGCAAAGAATAGAACCTGGCCAGCTTCTCATTACCTGCCTGACCCTGAAATAATCTGAGTTTGCACCCTACCCCCAGGCCCAACTCCCCAGAAGGCTGGTGTCGTTGTTGTGTGCTTTGTGTGATAAGGAAGCTTGTGAACTCTCCATAGAACTGAGAATTATGTTGAATCTGACTCCTACCAGTGGGCATTTTCTCAGCTTCCTGGCTAGAATCCATTAAAAAACGTGCACCTGGGATCTTCTAATGTTCTTTCCCCATTATCCCTTTAATTTATGCCCTAGATGCTTGTGTTATGAGTTCCAACACACACAAGTCTAAACAAGGGAACTGAGGCACGCCTTAAGTGCCAAATGGTACCACATGGTTTGGGTTGTCAGGGGTGGTCATATGCACAGTGCTATAAGGGCCTACGGCTTTGGAGTCAAACACATTGAATCAAACCATGTTCCCATTTACTTGCTTTGGGATCTCTCCAAGCCTCAATTTCCTTATCCCTCCAATGAGGTAATGATGACTATGTCACAGCACTGTTATAAAGTTTAAATGTAATAATATATACAAAACAGTATAGTAATAGGCACACATTAACGGGTCAGTAAACAGAAACAATCCTTGGTTTGTACCTCAGATATGACTCAGGAGGAATGATACTGAAATGTCCTCACACAACCCTTTTTTTGTATTCAGTAAAACAACCCTTTTGGGTGTAAGAGGGGGATCTGTTACAAAAACAATCATTTCTACAGTTCTTACCAACATGCTGTAGCACTATCAGTTTTATATCTTAAGAAAATGCCATTTTAAATTCTCAAGATATGGGTTACATATAATAATTATAGTGATTATTTTATAGTCATAACTGTTTTGCAACTGGAAGCATGTTGACTTAAAGTGACATAGAAAAGGTTTTTTTTTCTCTCTAGAAAAGGCCGAATTTCATTATATTGCATTCATCTCAATGTTGAGTTTTTAAAACAGGCAAAGACCACAACCTGAATAAAACCTTGTCTAAGATATGGAAATACATGTGCGTGAAGACTTTACCAGACAGCATATCCACGCATGCTCTTCTGCTTGAATTCTGATGAGCTTCCCATGAAAAGCTAAAGCGATTGGTGATGTAGCAATGGTCATGAAATCAAACCAAATCCATGTTTAAATAACTCAAAAAACAAAACAAAACAAAACAAAACTGAGCAACTTGCATTGCTTTTTCAAGGAGATAAAAATGCATATTGCCTCTTTTATGTGTTCTTAGCTATATATCTATTTTTGAAACGCTTTCATGTAATTTCTAAATTTAGCCCCTACTTCTTTTTACTGTGTCATCTGAGCTACAGCCAGTGTCTGATAACATTCTGATCTTCACTCGGAGGAACCTATACAGAAACTGCCTTTCAGAGCAAAGATAACCTCTTACTAACCTCTTCTGTGTTTGCAAACAAGGAGTGTACTGGATAGTATATAATGACCGCTTCATTCTTCTCTCTCATTTCTAGGGGCACCACTTACATACATTTTAAATATTTAAAAATTCCCTTTACTTGTTGGTAGAAATATCAATCTTTCTAGAGCATCAACATTTTTTATTAAACCAATCTCTTGTTAAAAAATATATGAGTTAGAGGAAGAAATTCATCTCTTTTAACCTAAGGCAGGAGAAAGAAAACAAACCGTCTCTACTAAAAATACAAAAAATTAGCCGGGCGTGGTGGCAGGCACCTGTAGTCCCAGCTACTTGGGAGGCTGAGGCAGGAGAATGGTGTGAACCCGGGAGGCAGAGCTTGCAGTGAGCCGAGATCGTGCCACTGCACTCCAGACAGAGTGAGATTCCTTCTCAAAAAAAAAAAAAAAAAAAAAAGAAGGGCCAGTGAAAACAGAGCTGGTATGGTGGTATGAGGTGACAAACCACTGCAGATATAGACAGAAATTTCTGAATCCTTTACCTGGGTTAATTATCATTTCATGAAAATGTTCTTCTCTTTTATTTTCTATTCATTAATAGCAGATTTAAGATAGATGAATTATATAGCAATTAAATTTTTTTTTGTAAAAATGGACAATTTCAAGCAAATGTATTCAAAATTTTAATCAGAAACAATCTGAGTGTGTTGCCAGTAAACACTGCACAGCAGGTGCTAACCTACAGATCTGGTGAAGAATGGATGTGTATATAGTAGGGCCTCAGACTTTCCAGAATCCTACCCATCCTCCTGTAATTAAGCCTTTCCTAATTACTTTTTTCTTTTGGGCCATTCACAATCTTCACAGCACAATTGTTGGGCACCAAGCTGTATCGTGCCTGTCACTGCTATTTAACTGATCATGTTTTGTACATAAAGAATTTCCAACAATGCAGTAAATTACTTAAGTCAGAGACTAATATTTCTTGCAGTCTAGCACAATTTTCATGTTAGATCAATAAATATTTCTACAATGGAGCTGAGCTGTCTTGCCTTCTTATGTATTTGTCCAGAAATGTGATCTAACAAGACTGAGGAAAAGATGATACAATGACCAGTACAGGACAGAAAAAGTAGTTGGAAGGCCTGGGGGAGCCTCTGTTATGGTCTAGGACCAGTCTCTTAACCTTTATATGTTAAGGGTTGACTTCTATAACTGGAATATTGGATTAGATAATGGCTGAGACACCTTGCCCTTACGATTACACATTCAAACATGGCTAAAGTGAAATTAAAATATTTAACCAGTGGTATGGCATGGGCACCAGCCAAAGAGAACAGAGCAAGGCCCTGGACTTTCCTCATCATGCCTCACATCAGCCTTTTAGGTGCTGGATCACAAAAAGGCCAGGATGTCCTGGGGTGGGACAAGAGCTGCTGGGGCCATTCATGGAACTTGGGGAAGCAGCTATAATATTATACTTTTTCAGACATTTTAACACAGGTATGGTGTTATCAATAGTAGGGGCTGAATACTAACCCAACATATAAGTAACACCTTAGAGTCCTAAGTATTACTTTATTTGAAGGTTTTTATTCTTACATGAAAGCTACGAATGCTTACAGATCTGAAAATAAAAACAAATTCCCACCAATGCTACCAATAATCTTTTTTATTGTTCTTCTTCACATCTTTATAATTCAACATTTTTTGAGGCAGCCAAGTAATAATTCCTGGCTTCTCCATAGTAGTGTTAAGCTCATCTTGCAATGAGGAGCCCAAAACCATACTATGTTCCCTGCTTTCTTCAATAAATAAAGTGGAAAAGCCAAGGACACATCTGACTACTATCCTGCTTTTACAGATGAGAAAAGTGTTATTTAGTGTTCACAATAAAATTCCCTGTGACATGAAGCAGCAATGACTGCGGCTTGAAGCTCCTCTCGACACAGCTGCAGCTTTGTGGCCCACCCGCAGCCTTGAGAGCCCAAGAGAATGAATCAGAGAACAGAGGGGAGGGCTGATGTAGCTCTTGGACTCAAAGTGGTCCACCCACAAGCAGCTTCTGCATCGCCTTAGAGCTTATAAGAAATGCAGACCTCTAGGCCTCTCCACAGATCCACTGTATAGGGATCTCCAGGTTAACAATATCCCCAGGTGATCTGTGTGCACATTAAAGTTTGGAAAGTGCTGATCAGTGCTTCTCAAACTGGGTTGAACATCAGCATCACCTGGGGAGCTTAAAAAAAAGACTCTGATGTATAGATCCCACCACTGAACATTGTGATTTAATTGGTCTGAGACATGACCATTTTTTTTTTTCTTTTTGAGACAGGGTCTTACTCTTTTGCCAGGCTGAAGTGAGTACAGGGCACGATCATAGCTCACTACAGCCTTGATCCCCAGGGTTCAGGTGATGTTCCCATCTTAGCCTTTCAAGTAGCTGGGACTACAAGCATGCGCCACCATGGCTGACTAATTTCTGAATTTTTTTGTTGAGACAAGATCTCCCTAGATTCCCAGGCTGGTTGTGAATTCCCATGCTCAAGCCATCCTTCTATCTTGGTCTCTCAAAGTGCTGGGATTACAGGTGTGAGCCACTGTGGTTGGCCTGGCCAAGGTTTTCTAATGCCCCGCAAGTGGTCTACACTGGTAGAGACCTTGGTATCTGAAGTATGGGGCACACATCATCCATGGGGCACAGAGAGAAAATATCAAAACCTACGCGTATAACCTGAGGAAGACAAAGATAGTAAGTTTTGTCATATTTAATGTATGGAGTAACAATGGCGCCAGGACTTGTCTGATGTCCCTGTGTGGTGACCAGGAGTTCTAAGGAGTCGTTACTAAGTATCTTTGTTAAAACACAAGCGGTTTCTTATGTTTTGAAAGACCTGAATAACTTAAAGATAACTTAAAAACACGTTTTTCTTTTACAAAATGTTAAGTCTTCCAAATATGCTGACCTTTTTTGTTGTTGTCATCACAAGGGGCTGAAGTGGCAGCCTATCTGGCAGATATTTTTATATGAACATATTTCATCTATTCCTTCAAGGCCAAAGAGCATTTCAACAATGAGTGTGAAAGCAACTGCTAGAAAACTTGTGCCGCAAAAAAAGCATTTTGAAAATGGATATTTGGATATGTTTCCATTGTGGTATGATTTTGCTGTCAAAACCACCGTTAAGGTGTTTTACCACACACACACACACACACACACACAATCAATCTGTGTGTGAACTTGTAAAACTTGAGAAAAAGTCCTTTAAAGAAAGAGTTTCAGTGGAGTTTTTAACCCATTTGTTAAACATGAATAATGCAACATCTTTCAGTTAGTTTGAAAGAACAGCTGACATCAGTGAAGATGGACACTTACTAGCAAAATTTCAATTAAAACCCTTTGCATAATTGGTGAATAAGATTGAGAAAGAATCATGATGTAAGCACAGCTAGTAACATTCCTTCCATTTATAACTACATATCTTGTGTGGTTTTCTTTTATTTATGAGACATTAAAAGTAAGTAGTGACTTAAGCAGAACTTACCACCAGACCACTGGATTAATGTGTCACAAATTAATCATTTTTTAAAAAAGAATTAAAATGTTTTATATCACACAGGATTAAAAATTTTCATCACATAGAATTTTAAGAAAAGCCAAAATAACTTTTAATGATGGAGTGCATGATTTTAAAAATTAGGACCATATGCAGTTTAAAAGGCAGTCTACACTGGGCATTCAGTAGTATCCCACACCAAAATCAGGAGGATCAATTTCCACCCATGCAATTTAAAACCATCATTCATATCATTGATAATGTGTTCTAGTATCTACGATGGCCACCCACCAGAAGTGGAAAAATTATTAATTGGTATGACTGTATTTATAAAAAGCCTCTGTTAAATATAATACAGTGGAAAACTACTAGACAGCATTCTGAGGACCAGATGACATACGCTTTCAATGTGACAGAATTATCTGTTTCATACTCTGTGTATTAATATTTGGTTTTGTTGCTAGAATCACTAAACATCTTGACCTTAATATTACTGTGCCTGTAAAAATGCCCACGTGATATAATGGACATTGCTATATAGAGAATACATCTTATCTGATCACAGAAATACTGTTCATGATTCTGTGAAATTTTACCCTTAAATGAAAATCTTTAAGGAAAATGGATGAGCTGCAGGTAATAAGTATTCATGAACACTTTTATGTATCTATATACCTGCCTTCAGTTTTCTAAGACTATCAGAGTCTCATGTGACCTAAACTAGTTGTATGTAATTGCCCTCGCCAGCCCCTTCTCATAATGCATTAACCAGCAGAAGAATCCTCCACTGGCTCAGTGTCATGTGCTCGTCTCACCTGAGGTGACTCTGCTCTGGGTAACTCTCAGGATATAGCACATGTAGGTCAAAGACATCCTTTGGAGAGATTAGAGCACTTTTTTTTTTTTGGCTTTTCCAACACTTTTTTTAATGTTCTCCATACTGTACCCATCACATACAACTCTTCTACACAATGTACTGGAAATGACTTGCTCCCTGCTTGCTAACTGATAATGGAGAGGAGCTGGAAAATGAAAAAAGTAAATCCAGGCTAAGTTTCATCTACAAGGACTCTGTATTTTTCCTTAAATCCAGATGTCCAGTAACAAAGTTCTTGCTTCAATTATTCACAAAGTGGTCTGGTTTGAATGTTATGATACAAAGTAGATATCCGGCTCTGCAGAGCCACATGTACTATGCTGAACTCCTACACTACAGGGTGGGAACAAACTGATGTGGTGCACTTGGAAGAGGATGGAGGAAGGAGATGCTTGGAGTCAAAGTGTATGGCAGCATAATATTTTATCTGGGTGAGAAACCACAGCATCCATAAACTTAACATTAAATTGTGTATTTAGAAAAGCACCAAAGAAATCCCTAAAAACATGACCTTGGTAGTACTCAAAACTATAACAAGTAAGTATCATCTGTCCCCCTTCTCATTAAGGTTAACTGAATGCATATTTCCCAGTGTATACACCAGGGATCTATGCGAATCCTTCTGGGAGCAATTCACATGTCCATCTGAACACTTAAACCTACGATGCCTCGGAGAAGGAAGCTGGGTTAGTGTGGTTACGTTGTACGGTTGTCAGATTATTCACTGCACAAGGCCCTAATCCAAGAGGAGAGGGGGGAGCTACACCCCCAGCTGTAGGCCACTGGCCAGACACACACAAGCTGCGTCCACTCACAGGTTGGCCTTTTCAATTTCACAGGAAGACACTGCTCAGACTAACTGCAGGCCTGAAGGAAAGGCACTTTATTTTTTATTTTATTTTTTATTGAGATGGATTCTCGCTCTATCTCCCAGGCTGGAATGCAAAGGCACGATCTCGGCTCACTGCAACCTCTGCCTCCCGGGTTCAAGCAATTCTCCTGCCTCAGGCTCCCAAGTAGTTGGGACTACAGGCATGCACCACCACACCCGGCTAATTTTTGTATTTTTTTGTAGAGACGGGGATTCACCATGTTGGCCAGGCTGGTCTCAAACTCCTGACCTCAAGTGATCCACCTGCCTCAGCCTCCCAAAGTGCTGGGATTACAGGCGTGAGCCACCCCGCACCTGGCCTATTTTAGTTTTTAAAATATCATCTACTAGCTAGACTTTCCCCAAAGGGTAGTAGCACCTCTCTCCCTTGGGCAGTCCAATTCCCTAAAGGGACTCCCTTAGCTAGTTCTGAATGCCTGTGTTTCAGGTACCAGTGTGGCTCCAAAGTACAAAGTAAACAACTGGTAAGTTGGCACTCAGTCACTTTAGGTTAATGACAAGTCCCCAGGGTAAGTGGGAAAAACTTCTTGTTGCTTTCTAGGGTTGTCCAGTTCATATCTTTGCCTTTGGCTATGTGTAGACACTAAACCATTCTTGAAAAGACAAATGTATCCTAGGCTTAAAGTTTAGTTTCCATTTGTTCAGATGCTTGTGCTGAAGATAAAGTGAGAACTGACAAGTTTTCCTGTAAAATATCTTGCATATGATATAAGAGTGGCCTTGGAGAGCAAGGAAGCAAGCATGCTCCACTTCCTCTCTAGGAAATTAGTCTGGTCATATACACACCTTTTTTTTATTCTTATACTTGTTTTATGTAAATCTTACAGTTGCCACCCTTTCTTTCATAGAAATACACACTCTACACAAGAAGAAGCTGATCCAATAGTTAAAGTACGAAAGACTTGGCTATTCTGGAAAAAATATTTTCTTCCAACATGTAGGCAAAGACAGTTTCCAAAATTCCTACAGTCTGATAAAATTAAAACCACATGGAAAATGGTGGTTTTTTTTTTAACATAGAGAAAAAATGTTTTAAATATGTAATCATACAGCTAGAAATTGGGTATTGTGTACCAATAAATAGTATGAGTTTTAGAAATTCAATGTCTAAATTTCTCAGTATTAAAATAGGAAATAAGTAATAATAATTACACAACAATGATTTAGTGTCACACTACAAATATTTATTTGTAAATGCTGAAATACAGCAGTTTGAGATTTTAGTCTTGACCCAGCAGGTGGGCTTTGATGGAGGGAGCTCAGTTACAATATTTTGCACTTCCTCATCTTTGTTCTCTTGTAGTTTACAACCATTTTCAAGAAACCCTGGCTACTGAGAGATTAATTATGACAAACAACACGAACTGTTAAATGAAGTAGCATATTGCCTTTTTACTCATTTGTTTAAGGTTTGTGAGTCTTGAGCAGATATGATTTTATATCTTTAGGCCAACCTGAATTGAGATTCTAGGGCTTGAATGGTTTTTGTTAAAGAATTTTTAAAATTGGGGACTGTTCTTTCAAATACACTATTCTTTCTTTTTTTTAACAGAATACTTCAGAGTTCTATGTAATTAGCCAAATTTAATGTATCATATTCTATAAACCTGATTGATTTTAGAAGGAACTGCAAGCCTTATTTGAGGACAAAGCCTTGCCTGCAGTTGTTTAAAATGTCCTGAAACAATCAGATTCCCAGCCTGGATGCTGGTGGGAGCAAGAGCTGCCTGTAGGTACCAGAAAGGTAGTGACTTCTGACATTTCCATAAGATTATCAAGAACTTCCTTCCTGTGTACATGGCAGTAAGAACAGTTCTCCAAAGAGACAAAACCCTATGCCCCACTCCCAATCTGTCTTTTAAAAAAATTTATGGAAAGGAAAATAGTGAAGATCTACTTTCAGGTCTCTGAATTCAATGAGTTTCAAGAGAACTACATAGCCAAGGGCTGTCACCATACTGGTTGAGTTTTCAACTTTTGATCAGCACAACATATTACAGTACTTCCCTCCTTACCTGAGGGAGATGCATTTCAAGGCCCCCAGTGGATGCCTGAAACCACAGACAGTACTGAATCCTAGTATACATTTTTTCCTATACATACATAACTGTGCAGCATGGACACACTAGGCAAAGGGCTGATTCACACCCTGGGCAGGGTGAGGTGCGATAGGGCAAGACTTTATCACAATACACAGAACAGCATGCAATTTAAAACTTATAAACCGTTTATTTCTGGATTTCTCCATTTAATATGTTTGACCATGAGTAACTGAAATAATGGAGAGAGAAACCACAGATAAGGCCCTACTAGATAAGGGATCTACTGTTCGGGGTGATGGTATTTCTTTTTCAAGTTAAGCAATGGCTAAACTTCAACCAAGACAAAAAATAATGACCTTATATTTATGCAGCTGCTACTAACTCTTCAGACTAGAAGGCAGAGGCTAGTGAGGAAAGGAAATCTAATACTTTAAATCTAACGATTTAAAAATACTTGGCTAAGAATATAACTTTCATAGGGCTATCTTGAACCAAGTAGAGAAAAATTTTATGTAGCATAAAATCATATATGTAAAATCATATATAGTAAAGACAGAAAAAAATAGCTATCTTTGATTGAGCATGGACTGTGTACCAGGCAGGCACCATTCTAAGCAGTTAACACAGAGTATGCATTTAATCTATACAGCCCCCATTTAAGGTAGGTAATACTATTAGACCCATTTATAGCTCAGAAAACTGAAGTGGGGCATAGGAGGACTGATAAATAACTTGCCTAGGAATTGCAGAGCCAAGATTTAACCCAGTAAGGCTGGTCCACAGTGCCTACCTCATAACAATACACCAATAATGGAGATACAGCAGAAGTTATTTGTGTGTGTATTTTGTATTAAAAAGCTGAAGATAGCAATTCTAGGTTATTGGTGCAGTGGGAATGTTTCCAAAAGTGACTGCAAAATAGGCTTTCTAGTAAGATGATTTTAAGATCTTGAGAAAAGCGAAGAAGAAAGAAAAAAAATCTGAAATTTGAACATTCACTATTCACTGAATATGCACTAAACTTATGGCCAAAATAACCAATCCAGACAAGTATACTTAAGAAACTATGACTGAAGACATGGACTGGATGGAAGTCATCGGGTGTAGTAAATTAGGCCTGCAAGCCTTCTCCTATTTTTTTTTCCTCAAAATACCCTTATTTCCAACTCCCTATGATTAAAAGCCCCCCCTGGATCTGTCCAAGCTCTCTCCTCCAATTCCAAGAAAACCCAATATCCTTTCAGGTATTCCCTAACTGTGCTACTTGGTCAATGCCCAGCAGGAGTAAGAAAGTTGTAAGATTTCTTTCCTTAGCAGTGAACTTTCCCGTCTGAAAATGTAGATATGCTTGCAAAAGATTCTTTAGAGCAGAAAAAACACCACTGTTTAGGTAATCTTATTCGGTTTGAAATAATCTATTTCTTCTTTTAAATTATACACCAAACCTCTAGGCATAAAAGCAAACCAGGTTCTAGGGAAGAAAAATCTTATTGCCCCTTGTCTTCTAATTACCAATGCTGGAAGACACTGGAGTACAAGTAAGGACGGAACTCAGCAAAGATTCTCAACAGGCAAGAAGGCATCAACCATTCTTAAAACAACAAAAACAAAACCACAAGATGTTTAAAAATGGAGAAAAGAATAGTACTAAATCCTGTATCTGCTGAATCTAGTAGTATCCAAACTATCATATATTTATATCACAGATAATTATTACTATTAAACTATATCCATTTAAATTAGTATTAAATCCTATATCTATACAACTAAAATTGTGAAAATTATGTTTAAATAGTTGACAGTGTAAAAATATTAATATAACCATCATATACTGAAGGACAGGTGGAGGAGAGATAGGACATAAAAGTTTTCTATTTTTCTATCTTTCATGGCAGTGAGTAAAGAAATGAGTCTTCAGCTGAAATGTACAGTTTAAAGAAATAACTTCAAAATTATGATGTTCTCTATAATCTTGTAGGAGGAACCTTTAGGAATTAATTTCCTGTGAGAATAAATGGACATATGAAATTCAGTGGCTCTTCTTCAGGGTCTCCTGAATTTCTTTCTACTACTTCTTAGTTCAAGTAAAATTAAGTAACATATATATATTTACATGGAAAGACATATGTTAATCAGTCTTTCTCTCTATTCATCTAGAATGATATTAGCCTGATGTTGATGACAGCTGTTTCTCAGAAGTGGAATTCTGAGTGACTTTTAAAAGTTGTTTCTGGCAGGCTGGTGGCTCATGCCTCTAATCTCAGCACTTTGGGAGGCCGAGGCAGGCGGATCACCTGAGGTCAGGAGTTCAAGACCAGGCTGGCCAACATGGTGAGACCCCCTTCTCTACTAGAAACAAAAAAAATTAGCTGGGTGAGGTGGTGCTCACCTGTAATCCCAGCTACTGGGGAGGCTGAAGCAGGAGAATCGCCTGAATCCGGGAGGTGGAAGTTGCAATGAGCTGAGATTATGCCACTGCACTCTAGCCTGGGTGACAGAGTGAGACTCTGTCTCAAAAAATAGATTTTTTAAAAAAAAGCTGTTTCATCATATGATTGATTTTTTAAAAAAACAACAGTGTACCATTTTCCAAAAAGGGAATAAAATTATTCTAAAAAAAAAAAATCAAAATGACTTCTAAATATATTGGCATGAAAAGATGCTAAAATGAATACTGGAACTAAAAAGTAGACTGTAAAATAGTAAAACACCTCTTTTATTTTTAAATCTATGTGCATAAATTCCTAAAAGAAATACAGCAAAATATTAAGAGTGATTATACCCAGTGAGATACTGAGTGATTTAAATTTTTTTTTTTTTTTTTTTTTTTTTGAGATGGAGTCTTGCTCTGTTGCCTGGGCTGAAGTGCAGTGGTGTGATCTCGGCTCACTGCAACCACTGCAACCTCTGCCTCCCAAGTTCAAGTGATCCTCCTGCCTCAGCCTCCTGAGTAGCTGGAACTACAGGTATGCACCACCACGCCCAGCTAATTTTTAGTAGAGACAGGGTTTCACCATGTTGGTCAGGCTGGTCTTGAACTCCTGACCTCAGGTGATCCACCAACCTCAGCCTTGCAAAGTCCTGGGATTACAGGCATTAATTTTTTTTTTTTTTTTTTTTTTTTTTTGAGAAGGAGTTTCACTCTTGTTGCCCAAGCTGGAGTGCAATGGCGCAATCTCGAGTCACTGCAACCTCCACCTCCTGGGTTCAAGTGTTTCTCCTGCCTCAGCCTTCCGAGTAGCTGGGATTATAGGCACGCACCACCATGCCCAGCTAATTTTGCATTTTTAGTAGAGATGGGGTTTCTCCACGTTGGTCAGGCTGGTCGCGAACTCCCGACCTCAGGTGATCCGCCCACCTTGCCTCCCAAAGTGCTGGGATTACAGGCATGAGCCACCACGCCCAGCCAAGATCCTTAAAGTAAAACGTCGTTGCTCATGTATTTTCAGTTTTGTGTTATGAAATCTGTGTGCCCAAACAATCCAAAATATATAATTCGTTTTCTGGGTGGGAAGCAACTATATTTCTGCCTCATGATGGGAAATAGAACCCAAGTAGAAATGGGGTAGAATCGGGGTTTCACCATGTTAGCTAGGCTGGTCTCAAACTCCTGACCTCAGGTGATCCACCCACCTCGGCCTTGCAAAGTGCTGGGATTACAGGGGTGAGCCACCGTGCCTGGCCACAAGAATTTTTAAATTGATACTTGCTGCAGCATTTTCTGATTTGTCTACAAAGAGCTACATTACTTGTACAATTTAATATATATATATATAAATATATACATTAAAAAGAGAACCCTAACAATTTTCACTTGGATGCTGCTGAGATTTTTAGTGGCAATTCTGAAGAGAAGATGATTTCTAGATAGTCTTTGTGACTCCGATGAGGAAAAAAAAAATCTACTGTAAAAAAACTCCCAAAACTTTAGTTTCTGAGAGCTGACTCTTCATTAAGAGAAGAGTAGTCATATGGTACCCTCTTCACCATCTTCTTCTTTGGGGTCCATACTGGCTGGGCTGGGAACTGCCTCTTTCCCTTCCCTGATGCCTCCAGTAGAACCCTTCACTTCTAGTTCAGACTCCATCTCTTTTTTTCCCCCAGGCCTCGTAGTGAACAGCAATATGTTGTTAGCTGCTACAGCAGCTGGTGAATAATCAAAGTTCTTACTGAATCATGTGTTAATCAAAACTAGAAGTTAGACTTGACTGATCAAGAGCTTCAATTTTTACAGTAAAATGGGATGGCCATTCAAAAACTACTTTATTTCAGACAACCCTTCATTAGCTTGTTTGAGACTAAGATAATTAAAGTAGGGTTGATATGATAATTTCCACTATCCATAAATCATTACATCTCTCAACTTTATCCAGAGACTGGTACCAGGAATCCAAATTCCTGGGCTAAGTATACTGGGGAGAGAAGGGTAAGAAATTTCAAACTTCCAAATTATAGCCTTCAGATTCCTCATTTGATTTTAAATACAGGTTTCCCGAAAAAGGTAACATTCTGCATTCCAGTATGTGCTTCCCTGTGGTACTGAAATCCTCATGGCACTGCCAGTGATAGAGCAGCAGCATGGGCTGCCTGCCCTGAAGCATCACGTGGGCCATAACTTGAACAAGGCTCCAAGAACTGGAGATAACCAGAAGGGCAAGAAGGTATGGGTTGATCACTAGAGTAGCTATACTTTAACTTGGAGGAAACACTGTATTAAATTTAGGTGGGTGGAAGCTTTCTATTTAAGAAAAAGTACCTTACTCCATAGTGGGTTAAGTGCTGAAAAATACATAAGAACTATGTATCTAATTAGAACATTAACCCAAAAATGCCTTCCCTAATACTTTAGCATTCCTGTGCCAAGTTATGATGACAGAGAGCTTTGTTTCTTAACACTTCTGAGACTTCTTAGAGCCAAGTTCAACTTTTGACTGTTTTATTTTCTTCACAGGCAAATGGAGAGTATAACCTTTCCAAATGACTCAGTGATTCATCTTTAATTCATTTTTCCTGTCTGGGAACCCGTGCGTTTTCCTCTGCAAATGCTCCAAAGTACATGTTTCATTTTTTAAGAAAATGTTACAGTTCTTCCTCTGCCATTTTGGATGCATAGTGTATTCAGTAAATGGTTGATTGAATAATGGCTTTTCTAAAGATACAGTCTGGTGACATGAAATAATTTGTATACTTCTAAATAGAACATTACCTCCTTCAAAAAACAATGAATGAATTAGCATGTAGATAGATGCAAGTTTATTATCTCTGTCCTCATTCTCAAATGGGTATTTGGTGCAGATGTGTGCATTTGATTACTTTTTGTTTTTTTTTTTTTTTAGACGGAGTCGGAGTCGGAGTACAGTGGCATGATCTTGGCTCACTGCAACCTCTGTCTCCCAGGTTCAAGCAATTCTCCTGCCTCAGCCTCCCAAGTAGCTGGGATTACAGGCATGCGCCACCACGCCTGGCTAACTTTTGTATTTTTAGTAGAGATGGGGTTTCACCATGTTGGCCAGGCTGGTCTGGAACTCCTGACCTCAGGTGAATCGTTTGCCTCAGCCTCCCAAAGTGCTGGGATTACAGGAGTGAGCCACTGCACCTGGCTGCATTTGATTGTTTTATAACATATATAACACGTTTGGTCTTACACCTGAATCAAATACTTTAAAACAAAAAAGAAAAAAAGAATAAATGAATTATCAGTCTTCCATTGTTGATTTTATAGTCTAGATCATGACAATGTGTTTGTCTCTAGGGAAGGGGTGAGAAGATGATGATTTGGGCATAGACCTTAAGTTCGTGGGGCAGTTCCTTTATCTGAGCCGAGGGTCACAATTCATACTCTTCCCTTCAGGGAGAGCACTGGAGAGAGATGAAAGGGACACAGGTAGGGAAAGCAGACCGATAGGCCACTCCTGAGCACTATACAAGGAGTATTAACTGGACTCTGGGGAAGACACATGGTAGAAGAAACAGCACTCCCTCTACCAGTCACTGCTGAGCTCATGCTGTTACACGTGAAGCCCAGATATCACGCCTCATGTATTAATGTTAAAAAAACAAACAAACAAAAAAACCCCAGCCCAACCAAATTGTATTGAAGCACAGACACACACACAAAGAATTTTCAGTAATATTTTCTGCCCCCATGGGAGTTTATGCTTACCTATAAAAGAAAAAAAGAAAACTCTGAATGTATAACACATATATTAGAGAAGCTTTCTTAACTGCTTTGTGGTGAGAGGCTTGCAGTAAAAATAGACATTAGAAGCATTTAAATAAACAATTATCCAGCATCTCACACTGGAGTCAAATTTTACATTGACATTTCCTGCAAGGGCAAATGGGAGGAAAAAAGCCCAAAGCTCTCAGTATATATTTAAACCAGCACGGCCACAGAGAAATGATTGGCAATGGAACAATCAGTATTCAGCAATTTTCTCACAATAAATTGGACAAAATCACTGCAATTTGGTATAAATGTTCCTTTCAGGAATTATATTTTATTCTAAGGTTCTTCTTCCCCCTTTGCCTCCAACTTAGCTGCATCCTAGAATTTGTATATCAAATGAAGCTACAAGAATCATTATTATTTTAGATTTATCAAGGGTTGTGCCCAATTATTATATGTAAACACATAAATGAGTAAGTGAAACAAATAACATGTAAACTATGCAATGCACAGTTTGGCACTGGTCAAACTCCTCTGACACAGGATTACGTTCATTATATGGAAGACTCTGACTAGGCACCATCCTTAATACTCAAGTTTTATTCTTAAAAACAAGGAGAAACTGAGTCATAAGTTCTTAGTAGGGAGGCTCAGTGGTTTCTTGGTAAGGTAAAGCGCTTCTATTCTGTGTCTTCAAGTTGGGAGTGCCCTCTACTGCCCAAAAGCATGGCTTCAGTTTTGGTTATCACAAAATTTTGTATGATCTATGCCAAAATATTAAAAATGAGAATAGCCTTTTCACTCCTCTGCAGGTGTATAGCTTAGAAATTAGTTAATAACTACGTGACGTAGAAGTTTAGTTTTCAATAAATCAAATCCCTCTAGGGGGAGTTCTCTGCCTTAAGAAATTATATTAAGGTGAACTCCTTGACTGTCTTCCCCTCACAGAGAGCTGTCATCAGAGCTACAACTCCCATCCCCTATTCTGGCTTTCCTCTAACCCTAGCTATTATTAGGAAAGGATGAGAGTAACTACTGCCTTGCACTGGCATGGAAACTACCACTTGGGCTTCAAGGCTCTAACTGTAGTAAGAAAAGCTGAACTGAAACCATCAACCAGGCTCCCTCTTTACGGTCTGATCAATCCTGACAGTACCATGTGAGCAGAAGGGCACAGAATTGACAAACAACATTCCTTGGCTGAGAAAATAAATTGGTTTTCATCAAAACCAGTTCAGACATGCTATTGGGTGGAATGTAGGGGGAACCTCAATATTTAGGAATGAAAAACAACCTTGTTTTAGAGAAAAGATACTTGTTGAATTCTGATTTCTATTTGCTATGTTTTGGAGGTGCTTTGTTGAAGACTGCCTAGAGAGACAGAATCGTGGAGAAACACAGGTCATCTTGCTTACAGCATGCTTTCCAAGGCTGAGGATGCTGAGACACTGAGAGATTCCCCTGGTTTCCCATGCTGGGATTCTCTCAGTCTTGGATGAATAGCACCTCTGCAGCATCAGGGACCTCCAGGCATATGGCCCAACCCAAGCTGAGATGGCTTTGGAACCTTGGGATACTTTGATGAACATATGCATCTTTTACAAGGTTCCAATGGGTACGTGTACCTTCTGCCAGGCTCCTAGAATTCTAGATACAATCTCAATGCAAAGATACTCATTAATAGAGGCACATGATCCACAGTCCCTCAATCCCAGTCTTTCCATCCCTACTGAAAGGGCTCAAATGACAGACCATAAAGTCTTTGAGCTCAAACCTTTTATTTTGGATATCTGCAGAAAGAAATATATAGAAATAAAAGAACACACAGACTAAGGTATGCGTAATCTGATTGTATTTTATTTAATGCATTATTGCCTTCTTAATAATACAATTTGAAAGACTTAACTGGATCTTACAAAAGTTAGATATCATTATCTAAGATCAATCTAACCCATCCTTAAACATTTATGTGGCACTGAAACAAAGCATGTGATCATCTCCCTGCTCCTCCCTCTGGCCTGCTTCCTCCACCTTGAGCCATGCGGATATCTGGGGGAAGACAGGCAGATGGGTGGAGCATTAGGCGGGAGGGAGGCTAAACTGTCCTAGAGACAGCAAGGAGGCTGCAGAGGCAGGGACAGAGGAAGCGAGCAGAAGAGTGCTAAGGTGAGAGACACAGCCCTTATAGAGCTGGCCTGGTTTTACTGGTCAAGGCCCAGTAAAATAATTTCTTTATTCCTTTCACAGAGCCCACCAAAGTGATTCCAGATAATTGAGTGATGATTTATTGTTTATGGAGGGCATGCCAGCTGTCATTCTTCCTAGATAAGAATCACTAGCTTCTGCTTTGTGCAGAAGCATGGGTGGGATGGATGCTGACCCCTTGGATAGAGTAGTTTGGCACATTTGCCCTACAAAGTCAGAGGAAACTGGTGTCAGGTGAACCATTTATTCTGAAATTGGCTTTGGAGGTGGAAGTAAAAGGAAGTCTACAGGGAACCTAAAGGTTTCTTTGGAAATATAATGAACACACAAACATGGGGATGTAATTTCTTTGTAACACAATTTAAACAGCTATTCCTGGGCATGTTTTCTGCATGGGGTCAGTCATGGCTTACTCATCAGACTAAGCCACCTAAAGCCCATTTGCAGTTCCATCTCAAGGCCCTTAATTGAGGGCCTGGATGGGTCTGTGGCTCAGAGGGTTGTGTCTGGGTTCATTATCATATCAGGTCCTTATAACTCACAAACTTCTTATGCTGACCACACCCCACCATTCTGGCAGAATCCAATAAGTGCCAAATTACTCTAATGCAATCTGCCACGGAGACAGTAAAAGACACTTCTCCCAGGACTGGCCTCAATTTCTTTTTGGGGTAATTTACAAAATTCCAGGTTTGGAGTTCCTGGGATTTGAAACAGAATACTAATCTCAAGTTATCATGACAGTGGACTTCCAAGAAGGTTGTGGTACACTAATTGGTCCCTTTAAGCCTTCATCTAGCAGAAAACAATGGAAACTACCAAGGGCTTCACATCTAAAATAATGATCCCACTCCTGGGCAAGAGGACAAGACCACGTCAAATTGAAAGAGGCCATGAAGGGGCCCACTGTTCTCTTCCTCAACAACCCCATCCACTCTGGGCCATTCCTCCATTAAAATCATGTCTAGAAATGAAAAATCCATTATATTGGCTTAAAGGATTTTTCTTTATATTATTTCTTTATATAACCAGAGACAAACACATAGGAATAAAATAAACCATCAGAAAAAATTCTGATCAGAAGATTCCAGGCTTCAACGAGCTGCTAAGTATAAGATGGGTCCCTAAGATTCTGAAAATCACAAATTGGAAGAAATTAAAAATGGAAGACGTGAATCAGAATTTCAATATACTACCTGCTGTGTGTCCTTGAGAAAATTATTTAACATCTCTGAATCTGCCTTTTTACATTTTTTATTTATTTTGTTATTTTTTTTTGAGATGGAGTTTCGCTCTTGTCACTGAGGCTGGAGTGCAATGGCATGATCTCGGCTTACTGCAACCTCTACCTCCCGGGTTCAAGTGATTCTCCCACCTCAGCCTCCCGAGTAGCTGGGATTACAGGTGCCTGCCACCATGCCCAGCTAATTTTTTGTATTTTTAGTACAGATAGGGTTTCACCATGTTGGCCAGGCTGGTCTCGAACTCCTGACCTCGGGTGATCTGCCTGCCTCGGCCTCCCAAGTACTGGGAATCTGCCTATTTTTAATACATAAAACAAAATTAGAAATCTTTTTAAAAACTATCTTACTTATTACAAAACTATGGGGATGAAGTTAAATACTATATATGAAAGTTTCTAAACTGCAAAGTACTACTCTAACATGAAATTAGTTTTTTTTTTTAAGCATTTCAAAACTGTAACTCATTGGAAATATAACTCAAAGAACTGGAGATTTTAAAAACAATCCATTTTTTGCAGGGGTCCTTGGCACTACTTCTTGTCAGAAAATCTAAAATGGTATTACATTTCTCTCTCCACTGGTAATGTTTATTGTTTGTTTCTTACAATGAGCCACTGGCAAGTGTCAGAAGCAATTGTTGAACCTGAGTTGGAGCTGGAACTTCCTTTTTTAAACAAAACTCTTGGTGGTGAATTGCTTCAGTGTATTATTTCATTATACACTTGAGATGGAATAATGGAAATTCCTTACAATCTATCTGGCATCAAGAAAAAATGTAGGTTACATTGGTAAATATCTGCAGAACACATTAGAAAATCTAACCAGTTCCTTTGTGGATATTATTTTAAAAGTAATTTCTTCTGAGCAGGGTTATATTCTCATATGAACCCCCAAAGTTACTTTAAAGAACACAATTCCATAAGTACATAAAGAACACAATTCCAAGTTCACTATAAGGCTTGTATCTATCCTTCCTCAGCATCTCACAACCATCTCTTTATAATCAGAAAGACGACCACCTCATCCAGAAACACTGAAAGCAGCAAAGACACCTACTGTAAAACTTTACACAGTATAAACAATCTGCAACAGATGGAAAGTGACTGACATGGGCAATCATCACTGGGCTTGAAGAAAGGGTGGTATCTTGGAGGGTCTAGCACAGGGACCCTGAGGGCTAGTATAGATAAGAGGGTCCTAAAAAATGTCACCGTCAACTAAAGAAAGAGTTGTTGCTTAAAGTGGGAGTCATGTCACAGCAGATCAAAGAGAAATGTGACCAAGTGAAACTACAGAGAGTCAGAGGTAGGCCAGGAGGTGATGCTCTAGCTGAGCACTGCATTCATGTGTATTATCCTTGAGGAAACAAGGCACACTTGTGCTCAAAGACCTGAAGATGGTCACAAACCAGCCGTCTGTGGGCAAAACACAGTTCACAAACGTGCTGTTCGGCCACGGTCTGTTGATTTGCATAATATAATTTAAAAAGTATTGAAATAGCTTCCAACATTAAAAATGAGGAAATTTCCCTTAAAAATCCTGATTTCTGCCTTCTCTTGAAAAATCAGGAGATGTGTGGCAAGTCAGGGCCCTCAACTCCACAAGGTAAGAGCTGGCTGCAGCCAAGCTGCGGCTGCCCCTTGGGAGGGGCAAGCGCTTTCCGCCTGCTTCAATGCCATCAATTCCTCACCCTGCCTGCTCCATTCACCTGCACACTTGTAGGGATTTGAGTTATTGTTGCCCAGCTAGAAAAACAAGCTGGTTAGGAGAGGCTGATTATGATAGGAAAAAAGAATGAAGGGGGTGGTCCTTATGGGTGTGCAATGGGTCCAAAGAAACGTGGGCAATCCTGGTAGGCCAAGAAGACCTCTTCAAAAGAACAAGACAGAGAAGGAACCAGTTAGATGGGTAAGGTAGGTCGGGAGGGGGCCAGGGAGATGGCCGAACTGTTTATCATCTTATTTTCTCCTTTACGTGAGGAGAAAATGCAGCAGAGAGTAAAGCACGTCCCTTTTAACCTAAATATAGTGAATAAGGCTCTCTCCTTGGTTAATCCTCCCTCAGAGAACAGTATCCTTAGAGTCTAATATAAATAACATTTTTGTAATGTTTTAGAGTTAGCAAAGCACTTCTACATATATTTTCTTTCATTTAACCCTCAACTACAATTCTATGAGCCAGACAAGACAAATATGATTATCTCACATTACAGATGAGGAAGCTGAGGCTCACGAACTTCACTGGGAGGGAACTCAGACAGGACTAGACTTTTGCCCCTGGGACCCAAGAACTCGCCACCCCTCAGTAATGACCTACCCTGTCCTGAAAGGAACACTGGAATACTTCGAACTTCCTGAACTGTGGTCGCTGAGATAGCATCAATGCCAGATTAGTGATTTAGAAGGTGTTTGCCTTACTAGGATAATCTTTCCCTGAGCAAATCCATCTTAAAAAACTCCGACAGCCAGAAGTTTGCTAAGCCTTGCAAGGCAGTGGTCTATTATGTCTAGAAACATCTCTTGCTCAGCCTTGCAAGGCAGTGGTCAGTTATGTCAAGAAACATCCCTTATTTGTTCACGAAAGTCCTGCAAATATTTTGGCAAATAAATTCAGAAAGCCGGAAACGCTAATTATTAGGCAGAGACAAACCCACAGTAATAACATAAACAACAAAGTGCCTTTTCAGCACTGCTATTCAGTGTGCCTTCCTGTTGCCAGTGCCACGAAAAACACGATGGGAATGGCCTGGAGGAGATGGAAGAGGAAATGACTCCTTTAAAGACCACGTCCTGTGGGCAGAGTGCTGCCTTACAATTTGCTACAGCAGATATCAAAAAGGAAGGGTGGGTAGTATAATTTACAGGGAGAGAAAAGTGGTTAAAAAAATAGAGCTCCTTAAGAATACTGTTAAGGTGGGGCACTTACAATTAGTTTTTTAATAGATGAACTTTATTTTTTACCTTGGGAATGAAAAGTGGGGAGATAAAATAAGGATTTGGTCAACTGGCTACAAATATCTATGAACTAGTCCACTGTCAAGGCAAACATCTATGCAGGGCCTCCCTGTGTGGTTGTGCATTTTGGGCCTTGTGCAAAGGGACATGTGGTGGAGATCAACCTGGGGCTTGGAACCAGTCAGCATTCTGCTCACCAAGCTGTGTGCCTTGGTTAGTCAGTAAGAAGCACCTTTGTGTAATCTGCCTGCCCATGGGGCCTAGAGATGCCTTTTCCATTTGCACAAAGGCACTCTATGATAGCAGCAGACCTGCACTTAAGTGAGTATCTGTCCATTTCAGTTTCTCTCCCTTCAAGGCAATGTCATTTTAGATGTTAGGTGATGTAGTCGTGTTGGATGCTCTGGATTTCAGCCAGCTAGGTAGGACCTCAGACAAATCACATAAGTGGTTTTCTGCTTCACTTTCTCTATCACGATCAATGAGAACAGTCCCACCTACCCCTGTCTCCTTGGGGCCACTGTGAAGCCACTGCCAAGAGTCTAAAAATCACAGTTCTTTCTCTGATGTGTCCAGTAACATCTTCTACAGAGCTTTCACATCTATTAACACCAAATTCTTCCCCTTCAGTAAAGTTGAAAGTAAAGAACAAAGATTTTAAGTTCAGTGACAAGCTAAGTGACAAAGGGGACTCATAAGCCCACTTGAATAGGGCAATTTCCACTTCACAAGCAAAGCACATACTTTCACGTGTCGGAATTCAAACCACTCTCACAGATCTTCAAGCTATTTCACTAGAGTCTTAGGGTGCAACTCTCTTAACAAGCAACCCCATTGCTGGCATCTCTGAGGCAGCAATTCAAACCCCAAATTGGCCTGTTTCCCCTGACAGACTGCTGGGATACAGATTCCTGGCCAACAGCAGAAAAGCTGGCAGCTCACTGCCTCTTCCAGAGTTGGCTTGGCCAGGGCAATGCCGGAACAATTGGTCTCATTGCCTTCTGAGATGACAATTAATTAGTGTGGTGGGAATAAGGAGTGGTCTATCCAGGGAGCTGAGCCTTTGCCCTTCTGAGGGCTGTGGTATTGGCCTCTCATCAGAGCCAACGTCCGCATCATAAGTCTCACTGTGCATGGCTTCTGGCTTCCCTAAGGCAGTCTGGAGGGAGACAGGGATGGAAGACCTTCCAAGAAGTTCTTTGTTGGGGAAAAAGAAAAAGGAAAGAACACAAGCAACACTAAAAATACAATTCAGAATCAGAGATAAATACCCGACTGCAAAATGCAATACTAAGTTAGAGAAGACACCGTTCTAGACATAATAAAGGAAAAAAGGACAAATGTTTCATTGAGAAGTGTCTCAGAGCGTAGCAAGAAGAAAACTGTGTGGTGACAGAAATCTAGCCCCACTGAGGAAAATTCGAGCTCAGTGACAACATCCTCAGCATGCTTTATTAGGCACTAGCACCAAGTGCATTGCTCAACATGCTGTGAATGAGAACACATGAGTCACAGGACAGCACCCCCTGCTCCAGCCAACAGCAAAGGACGTCGATTATTTAACCGTGGAAGAGGATAACTGATGACTCCCAAAGGTTTTCCAGAAAGGAACATAACATCTCACTGCAGGGATGGGGGAATTAAAACATGACTCTCAAGCATCCTAAAACTATCTAAAAAATAGAAATAATAAGAGGTTTTTTTTTGTTTTTTTTTTTTTACCAGAGATTTTATAGACCTGATAGTGCACTACTTCTCAGCCACAGACAATATCGAGACAAAGCCTTGATATTGGAGTGGGGACAGGAGTTCAATGTGGAGCCATGTGGGGTCTACAACTAGAATGATGATTTAAACCTGACCCCATGGGTACCTTACCAGCCAGTGCTTTCTGAATCCTCTCCCAGCTAAAGTGAAGGAAAATGGTGATCTGGTCATCCATACTGGCTTTTCAACCTGCTTCCTACCCTGCTGCCCCCAGCCTGTTGTAATCTGTTTTCCACCTCCACCACAGTTCCACAAAGCAAGAGCTGGCAGGAGATGATCGAATCCAAGGGGCCCCTTTCAGCTCTTCTCTTACTTGCCTTCTCTGATGCCCAGGCTGGAGAGCAGTGGCACAATCATGGCTCACTGCAACCTCAACCTCCTAGGCTCAAGCGATCCTCTCACCTCAGCCTCCTGAGTGGCTGGGGACTACAGGTGCGCCACCATGCCTGGCTAATTTTTAAATTTTCTGTAGAGATGGAGTCTCATCATGTTGCCCAGGTTGGTCTCAAACTCCTGGCCTCCCAAAGTGCTGGGATTACAGGCATGAGTCACCTTGCCCAGCCCTTGACAGTATTTGATAATGCTGTACTGACCACTCTGTCTAAAACTACGTTCTTCTGTGATTTTCTGATACTATTTTCTCCTCATTCTATGATACCAGTGGCGCCTTACCTATTCAGCCAGGCTTTCACCTAAGCTCTAGGCCAGTACTTCCAAATGTCGGCTATACACTTCACCTGATGGCCACAGGCCCCTTCAATCGCAGCATGTCCCAACACATCCCAACATGCCCCACATGCCCCTATCTGCTTCCACTACCCCTCAGAAGCTGGTTTTCTTCTCATTTATCTGTCAGAGTCAATAATGCCCTCACTCACCAAGTCACCTCTGCCAGAAATCCTGGACAACCCTGGCTCCTCCTGGTCTCCTGCATCCACCACTTCCAGTTTACTCACTCAGTGTTCTTCAGTCTCCTCCATCTCTCTCTCTCACTGTGTCCCTCCTCTCCACCTCCACCTCTACTGCCCTGGGTCTGGGCCTCATTCTCTCCTGCTCGGGCCACAGCAACAGTGTCTATGCTCATCTTCTGCATCCACGAAGATCTTTTTCCAGTCTGTTCTCCACAGTGTGATGGAATGATTTCTCGGGAACATAAACCTAATCACATCACTCACCTGCTTAAAGCCTTTCCACAGCTCCACATGATTTATAGGACAAAGCATTTCTGATTTGAACCCTCTAGAACTTCCTAGCCTCCTCACCTCCCACTCTGTGCCTTTAATCTTAGCAGCCACTCAGACCTCCTTTCAGTTCCCCAGACCTGGCAAACCCATCCAGATGTCCACACTTTCTCTCTTTGAGGTTCTCTTTGCCTTACATGTCTTTTGTCCACCTGTAAAAACTGCTGGTGTCCTTCATGACCGACTCAAATGCCTCCTTTTCTCTGCAGGCTCTCGTGACCCTTGCCTGCCTCTTCCCAGGCACCATCACTCCTGCCTGCTCACCGCCATGGCACATCTCCACCCCCACATCTGTCTCACACAGGGTCTGAGAGCTCCTGGGGAAGAAGGACCACCATTGCTCTTTTCTCCTCTCCCCAGCTCTTACTAAAGTGCTTGGTACCTCATAAAGGATCAATAAATGTTTACTGGAAAAAAAAGGTGTCACCCATCCCCAGATCTTCACAGGTGTGTCTAATTTCATATCCTCTCTTTCCATACAAACCTGTGTTTATGAATAGACACTTAACATACTTGTTTTACTCAACAAGGTCATTTCTTCCACTGAAGATGGAGAAAGTAAATCCAACATAGTTGTATAGCTTGCACAAAATCAGAGAGAAAAAGACTGAGACACCCAAGGTTTCAGATGAAAACCCCATTTTTTTCCCCTCAGTGATCAATAAAAATTTTTTGTGATAAACCTCCCCCAAAACAGGATGCCTATTGTGTAGGACATGCCTCCTTCCTCCACCATGGAATTTAAAATGTTCAGTGATAAGGTTTCTGATATGTGTCATTATCTGGATATTCTGAGTATTTCTGCATGAAGAGCCAAAATCTGTGGCTCCTGAGAAAGTAGAGCTGGACGTATGCTCTGATGTCATTCTTGTCTTCACAGAGGGCACTGAAAAGAACCCAATCACTGGGACAGGTAAGTGACATCAAGTGAGTCTTAACCATTCTAAATGTTTTGCTTTTGTTTCTATCTCCAAGCCTTTATTACGTATCTCTGCTCTAGTAACTGTGTCCTGCCTCCCCACTCCTGATCCCTCCTGTCAGTTTCCCACTAGCTAACCCGTCTTCCAGTAGGGTCCTATCCTGGGGGTTACTACAAATGCTGGTAGCAGCATGTCATGGAAAGTTTGCTCTGTTTACTTTAATTGTTGTTGCTTTACTTCTGCCTGCTGCAAAGACCCCTTTTCTTTACACTCCATCGTTTCCAACCCATGCAATGCACAACCTAATACCAACTGAGCTGGCACCACTCCTTTGATGTATTGTTTCAGAGGAAGGTTATTTTTGCTGGCTTGAAAGGTTTTCTTTTCTAGCTTTAGGTAAAAATCAGCAAAGATTCCAGTTCTTATCAATTGAGTGCTTAAGTAAACAGAGCAGGTGCCAAAGTCAATAGGATATGGAAAACAAGATTCTGCTGAAGATTATTTGTAATGGGGATCAACTGCTGACATAGAATCAGGAGTTCACACTTGATGAAAAAGAACATGAAAGAGGAAAGAGCCCAAATTTCAAAACACGGGGGCAGGGTTGGTTTGCCTGCAGCCAAGTCGGTTAGGCAAGGCTCATGTTTTCATGAAACTAGATGGGGTTTCCTTCTTGCATCGGAAGAAAGCTCTCACAAATACAGAGAATAAAACTCTCCATTCTGCCTCAACCTCATTTTAATAAATTCTCAGTGCCTGCAGTGACGTCCTGACCACTTCACTCACTTAGGACAGTCCCTTCTGTGCCTGGACTCAGAGCTCCAAGGCATAAGTGCTTTGGCAGAGCAATGAAGAAGGGTGCTGGAGTATAACTGTTCAGTGGCAGAATAACCATGGCAATGCATAATCAACCTGTTCTGCCTGCCAAGGCCCTGAAGTCACATATCTGCTAAACAGGGTGTGCTTCCTCCTGGCTTTCATGCCCCAAAGGCACACTCAAGACCCTCCACTAGCCACAGGATTGAAAAGGTTGGCTCCTCCAGTCCTTCACAGCAAGGTGAATTTACATCCTCTTTCCAGGTATGCCTCCCCGAAAGCATCCCTGCTAACTTTGGGACTACGTGATCGCTCAGTGCTCTTTCTCCTCCTACTGTTTTATGTCCTTTGACACATAGCACCTTTTGCAGGCTGCTGAGATCACTCAGTATCTCATGAGGAAACCTCACATTTTCATATTTACAGTTATATCCCTGGCCTACTATTTATAATTATACTGTCTGTAATTATGAAGGACATTACTCCTTCATCCCTACTTTGATAGCAAGGCACAGTGATTTCATCTTCATTTTTCCAGTGGAGAAACAAACAAAATAGGCTGAAGAATATACACCCAGGCTGTCAGTGGTAAGGCACACTACAGAATAATGGTTCTCTCAGCATAAACCTTCAAGAACGTCCAGATGGAGAAAAGACCATCCATTTTTCCTTTGTCTCTTTCTATAAAAATGGATAGTATTTTAGAAAAGGAAAAGAGACAGATAAAAGTGGGTAAGAATTGTTACCAACCAAACTATGATAACGGGAAGAAAATTTTAGAAAAGAGTACACTACATGTTATTAATATTTTCCTGTTTCATGGTCTTCCACCCAGAAGAACAAAGAGAATTTGTTGGCAGCTGTCAAGAGTCAGCTCTGAGCTGGAGTTAATGCTACTATGTGGCTCTTTGGGCATATTTTTAACTTCTTAGTTCCTCATCTGAAAATAAGGATGTAAGAGTAGTTATCTCAAAGGGATGTTACAGGGCTACATGAAATGATGTATATAAATAGTAGTAACAGGGCCTAGTACAAGGCAAATGGTTAATATACCTTGTGACATATTATTATTATTTATACCACTGGACGAAATTTCAGGATTCTGACCTCAGTAAGTATGAGCATAAAATTTTATTTCCAAAACCATTCACTATGAAAGAAAACCATGGAAGCCATTCACTTGACCAAGAACTCGACAGCCTTCCAGACAATACAAATATATCAGTAGAGGCTCAGTGATTGTAGATTTTGTGTCAAACTCTGGGAAATCTTAACTGGCAGTGTGAAAAATAAACCTACAATATGCACAACCATAGGTCACAGATACAGTCATGCTGTACGTAATAGAGAACAGCGGCTACTCCTGTGTGTCCTATTATTCCAGCGGATTTCAATTTAGGATCTTTGTGAAATTACTACCAAAAAAAAAAAAAAAAAAAAAACCCCACAGGCACTATTTCATCAGAAAAAAAAAGCAATTACCTTATATCCACCCTGTCCCATTTCTAAGAATCGTTTCACTATTACATAAACCACCTAAATGAATTTTGGAGTGCCTCCAGGCGAGAGGACAGAGGTTCCTGAAATCTGTTGATATGATGACAAGCCACTGCTATAGGAAAAAATGAGTTAGGGGCTCAAACTATTTTTGATCCTAAGTTGGAAGAACCTCTGATTTTTATCCTACAACCCAAATATAGATCCATTATTTCATATGGGTCACATGCCTCTCTTACATCCTGTATATTTTTATAACTCTAACATGAAGATCCATAAGTACATAATATAGAGGACTATGAAGTTTGCTTCTGGAAAAGTACTCTTTTTGGTTTTTTTAAAAAGCATTTTTAGCCCAGAGATGAATGTGTTTAAAAGACTATTAAAGATACAATGGCTAAAGAACAATGTCTTATGAGAAATAAGAATTGATCAACTTTGAGGTTTGACCTAATGCAACTGATACCCCTACTTACTGCTTAGGAATTATAGGTCACATCAATTTCAAAATCAAAATTCTGAAAATATGTGCTATTGTCAGGAAATGTTAAAAAGGAAGGAAAACAGGAAAGATTTGTCATGGGGCAAGACTAAACACAGGTTAAGTGGCAGTGATGCTCATGCTTGGGAAGTTACCTGCTCATTAATTGCTTCAGGTTTGGTCTGTTCATGCTTACTCTTTCTCTTTAAATGGCCCCTAAAGCCAGAAACAAATCAGCAAGATGTACAAATGCCTTATTTTCTCTGCCCTGGTCTGCCCTACTCATTCATAAACAAACGTGTGAATGCCGTTTAAGAAGCTAAGGCCAAGGCAAGCTTATTTCCTCTCTCCATATACTATAACCAGCACAACCACAAAGTTCAAACTCTGCTGGAGCAGTGTACCTAATGCAATCTACAGGGACCAAAGGACAGACAGTATAATTTATAGGTTGGCATGCTATGCAGGACAATGGTATTGATCCTGCTTTTCTATTAGGAGAGGATAATTACAATAAGATTTGCTCACCTAGAAGTTCAGGGTTTCGTGTGGAATGGAAAAGTTTAACTGAAAAAAGCTTACATTTTCAAAGAACAAATAACCAGTCTTTCTGGGAAATGGGCACTTCAAAAGTAGGAGAAGAGAATATTTAATAAAGCTCTGCAGATATTTTACTGGTTACAACTGTCTCTTACCCCAGAAATGACGTCAGTGGCAACATATGACAGTATCAATAGTGTGCCCTAGTGTGCCCTTGTTTCAAGCCTGAAAGAAACTGCATTACCTTGTATCACAAGAATGGTCAGATGGCATCATAGTGAATAAATTTATCTGAAAACATAAATGAAAATTTAGAAGGGAAACAAGAGGAGACATGAAAATTGGTGTAATGCAGCAGAATCAAGAAAAATTAGGATAAAGAAAGGAAAAGTAATTACAGAGGATATAAATAAATTAAAAGAAAGGCAGAGATCCTAGTTAAAGGCCAACGAGCAGTTATTTTTTTTAAAGTCCCTTGTAAGAAATAAAAATCAATAAAAGCAAACGAAAGAACCTGTGGCTTCCTGGCTAGAGATATAAGCTGTGTTTTAAATCGCAGTTCCCCAAAAAATGACTTTGCAGGTTTATACTTTGATTTTGCATGGTATATCTATACTACTAGCCTAATTATATCATCTTTTTTTCGCCCTCTTTGAGCTCTTTGAAATAAGGTCTGTTTTATATGAAAACACAGCCCATATCTATGATGGAATAAAAACCCTGTAATTAAACATGCAGAAATAAATATGATTACCCACAGCAAGAAAACAAATACCATCACTCATGTTAATCTATTAAAGTATTTCAAGGCAAAGATGCTGAGATTTAATTTCCTAGTGAAAGTCAGTTTCACTACCTACCAATAAAAATGCAATAAAATGAACTCTCAAAAAAAAAAAAGCCCTCTGCCATTTGCTATAAAAGTCATGACTGGCTATAATATAACCAAAAAAGTGACTCTAACAGAAGCATCTATTGTTATTTTATAATTTCATTGAAAATATTTTAATTTAGTTCTTATATTTTATACACACTTTGGTTAATGTATATGTATCTATAGATATACATAACACAATAAACCTTCTAGTCAAAAGAATAAGGAACATAACACAGACTATAGCTAAACTGCTGACATTAGGCTCAGCTCATAGATCTTGCTTACCAACTATTTGCTGAATGAATAATAATCTACACATCATTTACATGTGTTTTATATTTTGGCATGGGTAGTGCTGGCTTTTCAATGAAAGGCATTCTTGGGCCTACACAAATACAGTCATTATCTGACTGATGGGGGTACAGGCTGATTTATGGGTGTGGTTTACCCTGTAAGTGATTCTCTAACTCTGGAGGAACTGAAAAGTATCTAGGTTCTCCACCTTGTGATTTCAGACTTAGCTGGTTCCTATGAAAGCCAAGTGCAATACCCCAGAGCAGGGGAGATGAACATTTTATATGCAAATGATTGATGTATTGTATATAGAAAGAATTGGAAAATTTCAAAATATATATATATTTCTATAGGAAGGAAGGCATGGGGTGGATGTGTTTTTAACTATTACACATGGATTAACTCAACTTTTTAATAAACTGGGGAAACTAGGATTTTCTTCTAGAGTAAGTGAATAATATCAGTATTTCATACACAATAATTTACAATTGGCAGCAGGTAACATCTAAGTGATTCTTTTCTGATGGAGATCCTCTTAAGGAGACTAAGCCTTGCCCCGAACTTTAGAATTTCAACATGACTATAGCAGAAGAGAAAAGACTGAGAAAGACTACCTAGCAAATTTAAGGAAACTTCTTTATAAGTAATTACTTTAAAATTATTTTTATAATATATACTGTGCATACTTTCTAAATGCATCTGTTTAGCAGGAAATTAATGATTCATCCAGGAAAAATCAGTTAGGCTGTATTAAGCCGTTATTACTTTTCATTGTTTAACCTTGCAAAGCAGTATCAAGAAATAAGTAAGAGAAATATTTAACATGACCTGGTACCAGCAGTTCTCTTAAATATTTGTTTGTTTAGCTGAAAGGGAATTTGTAAAGAGGGTGGAAATAGTCTGTGAAACCAAGAGGTGTTAGTGCCATCTGGACCCACTCTCTTCCAAATTCCCTCTGTCACCATGCCCTCCTCTTCCTCAAGGAAAACAGTGAGCTGACTTTCTTAGCATTCTAATCACCATCACCTCTAAAACTACAGCAAGGCTGAGAGGTTCAGCAAGACATGCTAGGCAAGGCAGCGGAGTGAAATTCAAACCTGTCAAGGCTCAAGTGGGTGAAAAACCCAAACATGGAATTGACCAGATTCTCTTCATCACCGTTGGTATTAGCATCTTGCAACCGCGGGCCCATTTCTTTACCAAACATGGATTACTCTGTTGTGAAATTCAATCACTTTCAACAGGCATCTAGAACTTGACCTACATCTCTTAGCTTTGTTAAGATCAGCGGTGTACAGCTCCCTGAAATACCATTTTTAACATTATACTTCTTATCTAGATCTTTGTTTAACTTGCAGGGATCCAGATCATATGTAGTACACACTGTATTCCAATCTAAAAGGATGGGGAGGGAGCAGGAAGGGAAGGAAGGGAAAGAGAGGAAGAGAGGAAGAGACGCAGGAAGGAAGGAAGGGAAGAAGGAAGGAAGGGAAGAAGGAAGGAAGGAAGGGAGGGAGGGAGGGAAGGAAGGAAGGGTAGAAAAGAGAGAAGGGTAGGGAAGGAAAGGAGAGGAAGGTGGGGAAGAAAAGGAAGGACGGAAAGGGGGGAAGGAGGGAAGGAGGGGAAGGAGAGAAAGGAAGACAGGAAAGGGAGGAAAAGAGTCTACCTAAATTTCTACTCTGAATGTTAATGCCTGTTAATAATAAGAGGGAAGACTTTCACACTCTTTTTTTTTCAAGGCCATTTTCTTTTCTCCTGTTTACCTTAATGAAAAAACAATTCATAGGTAAAACATTTTGAGAAGGCAATAAAGGTTTTTTTTCCAGTTCTGAATTGAGGTTACATGTTTCACATAGCATCAGGCTTCTTTTTATTTCCTTACAAACTCCCCAAAAGCTTTTTTAAACAGAGCTGTCAGCTCTGTTTGTTCCAGTCCCTGATTTACAAAGCGCCCATGGATGAGAGCAAGTACCAAGTAGGAAAGTTACTGCAGCATTTCCATTACAAACCGTGCTTTTCAATCTCCCCTTCCTGCTTTCCACAGCAGCTCTCTCTGCTCACCCCAACCCTGGCATGAGGAGTATCTAGGATTTCAGGGCAGGAGATGGTTTTCAGCACTGGCGCAATCATGAGATTGAGTCTCCAGACCCAGCAGCAGTGTGGGTTCTGTGCTTTATCCTCCAGCACTGGGATTCCAACGCAGAGACAGGACTTTGACCACGTAACCTGGGAGATCTTTTCAATACAATACGTAGTCTGACCTAGTTGAAGACCATTGCTCTAAATCCATAGGAATGAGTGAATCAAAGAAGGGAGGGTTTTTTGTTGCCCCAATCAGCCCCCCTCAACCATTTAGAGTGACCACTACTACCTTCATTTCACTGCCAGATCATAAGTTGTTGTCTTTACTTCTCCCTATTCCCTTAATCACCCTCTCTCAATCAATCTTCTGTTCTCAGTGGACATGGAAACAACTCTTTCAGAGGTCTCCAAAAGCCTACGTGTGGCTTCTTCTCAGTCTTCACCCTCCTCTGTAGTGTCTGACGCCATCAGTCACCCCCTTCTTCTTGGAAATGCTGCCTAGTTCTCCACCAGCCTCTCCAGCCATGCTTCCTTTCTCTGCTTGGCTCTTTCTTTCCTTTTACTGATCCCACGTGCAATCATCTGCCGGAATTCCATGCCCAGCCCACTACTTCTCTCTTCATATTAGCCCATTGATCATCTTGGCCATTCTCTGAGCTGCAGCTATCACCTGTACACAACTAACAGCCAAGTCTCTTCCTTCCCTAACTCAGGCCCCCTTCAAAGCACTTGAGTTTTGTAATGGCCTGAAGGCACCTCACCTCAATTCACTCCTTCCGTTGGTGCCTCTGTACTTTCCTGTTTCCATTCGTGTCTTTCCATCTCCATACTTAGGCCCCATCACACTAGCTATAAATGTCAGCTTCTTGGACTGTTTTTACTTCTTTGCCTAACACATCAAACACAGGAGCAGAGTCCTGCCGTTCCTACCTAAAATGATCTTCCCATGTTGACACCGCCAATTTCACATCGCCTGTGGGAGTACCAATACCTGCTCTAAGTGCTAACTCCTGGAAATTTTCTCTGGTCTCCTTTGAATGCAAGAACTCTATTCTTTCCAGTACTATTCTATAACGTAATTGTGACACCTCATACGCTGCTGATGAATAACAAAACGAAACCCAGAAACGAAGAGCTAATGAAAGTATATTCTTACAGTACATTTAGAAGAATTATCCTATTCACTCCCTTAATGGATTTGTTTTGCTTTAACTACAGAAGGAGATAGATGTGAAATAATGATAAATTTAATAATTTCATTAAATCAATCCTACATTTAGATCCACATATCTGTTTGGATACACTATGTATAGCAAAAAGCATATGAAGCTTAATAAGCCATTAGTATGAAACCTGAAAATATGATTTAAAAAGAATTATCTCCATTAGCATAAATTGGAATTTTTGCTTTAAAGTAAAGAAACAACGGTTGCCTTTCAACTTAAACACACCAACTCTAAGCCCTGGTAACCATAAGACCCGGAGTTGTAAGAAGATCTGAAGCTCAAGAAAATTAGCTCCATTCAGGATGTTCATTTGTTTATAGATTTGGACAGACTGCATAACAGCAGCTTTTCAATGGAAGCCAAGATTTTAACACGGTATTTTAAAGTACCTTTAGACTAGCATCAGCCATACAGAATGCAGTAAAATATGAGGCTGGCTATGTAGGATGAAGAGTAATTGCTTGACCCTACCTTACAGTTATTCTTGGTCTCAAAAAAGTGAAGGTCTTATTGGTCCTGGCAAGCTACTAGTAAGCTAGCAAAATTACAACTTTTTGTGCTGGATTTAGTAAAAAAATGTTTAACTTCTTCTTAGGCAAAGAAAAAAATCCCTACATAAATGCACAGACGTCTATAATTTATAACAGAAAGGAAAGAAATGATTCAGTGTGTTTCATGCAAAATTTTTCAAAGGAGTCTAACGTCTCCATTTAATAGAAGCCATAAAATACTCCTAAACTGAGATTTCATATTAAAGCTGCCCTAGAACAGACTCGCTATTTCTTAGTAGCATGGCCCATGGCCACCTGGGCATCTGCAGGCGGCTGAGTGGGGGTTAGCTGGAGCTTATGGCTGGGTTAGAGAGTGAAGGTAGCTCATTAGTGTTTGGTTTCTCTGTGCTCTCTTAGTCCTGTTCAGACAGCCCATCTTTCTGACTAGTTTCCCTGCTAGACAATGCCCTGAGGAGGTTGGTATGACTCTAAAGATGACCTCATCTCACTGCCAGTGGTTCTCAAAAAAAGGCTGACTGCACTACCCCACCCCAGGGGGTATTCTGTTGCTATAAAGACTGTGGAATGCTACAGAGATTGAGTAGGTGAGGCGGCGGGGGGATTGTTTGGGGATGAAACTGTTACACCTCAAATCATCAAGCATTAGTTATATTCTCATAAGGAGCGTGCAACCTAGATCCCTCCTGCACATGCACAGTTCACAATAGGGTTTGCACTTTTGTGAGAATCTGATGCCACCACTGATCTGACAGGAGGCGAAGCTCAGGCAGTAATACTCAGGCAGTGAGTGCTAGTTCGCCCGCAGCTCACTGGTCCATGGCCCGGGATGTTCGGGACCCCTTCCATAACACACTGAACAGTCCCCACAGGACTGGAAGGCAGAGCATTTATTTCCCTGGCTCTTCCGTGGAGGTTGCCTCAGGCTAGATGTACTCCCAGCTGAAGTTCATGACTCCACTTAAGGCAACAAACTCTCCTTATCTCTCACTCTCTGTGGTAAGAAGAATAATGGCCCCTCAAAGATATCCACCATCCTACTCCCCAGAATTTGTGAACATATTACTGTCTAAAGTCAATTTTCACTGCTATAAAAGAATACCCGAGGCTGGATGTATTAGTCCATTTTCATGCTGCTGATGAAGACATACTCAAGACTTGGCAATTTACAAAAGAAAGAGGTTTAATGGACTTACAGTTCCATGTGGCTGGGGAGGCCTCACAATCATGATGGAAGGCAAGGAGGAGCAAGTCATGTCTTACATGGATGGCAGCAGGCAAAGAGAGAGAGCTTGAGCAGGGAAACTCCAGTGTTTACAACCATCAGTTCTCATGAGTCTTATTCACTATCACAAGAATAGCCCAGGAAAGACCTGCCTCCATGATTCAATTGCCTCCGGCCAGGTCCTTCCCACAACACATGGGAATTCAAGGTGAGATTTGGGTGGGGAAACAGCCAAACCATTATTATTCTGCCCCTTGCCACTCCCAAATTGCATGTCCTCATATTTCAAAACCAATGATGCCTTCCCAACAGTCCCCCAAAGTCTTAACTGATTTCAGCATTAACTCAGACAGTCCAAAGTCTCATCTGAGAGAAGGCAAGTCCCTTCCGCTTATGAGCCTGTAAAATCAAAAGCAAGTTAGTTACTTCCTAGATACAATGCGGGTACAGGCATTGGGTAAACACAGCCATTCCAAATGGGAGAAATTGGCCAAAACAAAGGGCTACAGGCCCCATACAAGTCCAAAATCCAGTAGGGCAGTCAAATCTTAAAGGTCCAAAATGATCTCCTTTGACTCCATGTCTCACATCCCGGTCACACTGATGCGTGATGCATGAGGTCAGGCATGGTGGCTCACGCCTATAATCCCCGCACTTTGGGAGGCTGAGGCAGGGGGTCACGAGGTCAGGAGTTCGAGACCAGCCTGGCCAAGATGGTGAAACCCCATCTCTACTAAAAATACAAAAATTAGCCGGGCGTGGTGGCATGGCACACACCTGTAATCCCAGCTACTCAGGAGGCTGAGGCAGGGGAACTGCTTGAACCTGGGAGGTGGAGGTTGCGGTGAGCTGAGATCATGGCACTGCACTCCAGCCTGGGGGACAGAGCAAGACTCTGTCTGGGGTAAAAAAAAAAAAAAAAAGAGGTGGACTCCCATGGTCTTGGGCAGTTCTGCCCCTGTAGCTTTGCAGGGTATACCCCCCTCCTGGCTGCTTTCACAGGCACGCGTTGAGTGTCTGCAGCTTTTCCAGGTGCATGGTGCAAGCTCTCGGTGAATCTACCACTCTGGGATCTGGAGGATCTCTTGTCACTCCACTAGGATCTCTTCTCACAGCTCCACTAGGCAATGCCCCAGGAAGGATTCTGTGTGGGGGCTCTGACCTCACATTTCCCTTCCGCCCTGCCCTAGGAGAGGTTCTCCATGAGGGCCCCACCCCTGCAGCAAATTTCTGCCTCAGCATTCAGGCATTTCCATACATCCTCTGAAATCTAGGTGGAGGTTCCCAAACCTCAATTCTTGACTTCTGTGCACATGCAGGCTAATACTATGTGGAAGCTGCCAAGGTTTGGGGCTGTCACCCTCTGAAGCCACATCCCAAGCGGTACCTTGGCCCCTTTCAGCTACTAGTGGAGCAGCTGGGCCACACGGCACCAAGTTCCTAGGGTGCAAACAGCAGAAGGACCCTGGGCCAGGCCCATGGAACCATTTTTCCCTCCTAAACCTCCAGGTTTGTTATAGGAGAGGGTGCTGAAAAGGTCTCTGACATGCCCTGGAAACATTTTCCCCATTGTCTTGGGGATTAACATTTGGTTCCTCGTTACTTATGCAAATTTCTGCAGCTGGCTTGAATTTCCCCTCATAAAATGGAATTTTCTTTTCTATCACATTGTCAGACTATAAATTTTCTGAACTTTTATACTCTGCTTCCCTTATAAAACTGAATGCCTTTAACAGGACCCAAGTCACTTCTTGAAGGCTTTGCTGCTTAGAAATTTCTTTCGCCAGACACGGTGGCTCATGCCTGTAATCCCAGCACTTTGGGAGGCTGAAGCATGAGGATCACCTGAGGTCAGGAGTTTGAGACCAGCCTGACCAACGTGGAGAAACCCCATCTACTAAAAACAAAATTAGCCAGGTGTGGTGGCACATGCCTGTAATCCCAGCTACTTGGGAGGTAGAGGCAGGAGAATTGCTTGAACCCGGGAGGCAGAAGTTGCAGTGAGCTGAGACTGAACCATTGTTCTCCAGCCTGGGCAACAAGAACGAAACTCCGTATGGAAGAAAGGAAGGAAGGAAGGAAGGAAGGATGGAAGGGAGGGAGGGAGGGAGGGAGAAAAAGAAAGAAATTTCTTCCACCAGATACTCTAAATCATCTCTCTCAAGTTCAAAGTTCCACAAATCTCTAGGGCAGGGGCAAAACGTTGCCAGGCTCTTTGTTAAAACATAACAAGAGTCACCTTTGCTCCAGTTCTCAACAAGTTCCTCATCTCCATCTGAGACCACCTCAGCGTGGATTTCATTGTCCATATAATTATCTGCATTTTGGTCAGTCATTCAACAAGTCTCCAGGGAGTTCCAAACTTTCCTACATTTTCCTGTCTAATTCTGGGCCCTCCAAACTGTTCCTACCTCTGCCTATTACCCAGTTCCAAAGTCGCTTTCACATTTTCGGGTATCTTTTCAGCAGTGCCCCCACTCTATTGGTACCAATTTACCGTACTAGTCCATTTCATGCTGCTGATAAAGACATATTTGAGACTTGGCCATTTATTAAAAAAAGAGGTTTAATGGACTTACAGTTCCACGTGGCTGGGGAGGCCTCACAATCATGATGGAAGGCAAGGAGGAGCAAGTCATGTCTTACATGGCTGGCAGCAGGCAAAGAGAGAGCTTGTGCAGGGGAAACTCCAGTATTTAAAATCATCAGATCTCATGAGACTTATTCATGATCACGAGAATAGCAAGGGAAAGACCTGCCGCCATGATTCAATTACCTACCACTGGGTCCCTCCCACAACACGTAGGAATTCAAGATGAGATTTGGGTGGGGACACAGCCAAACCACATCACTGGGTAATTTATAAAGAAAAGAGGTTTATTTGGCTCATAGTTCTGCAGACTGTACAAGAAGCATGGCACCTGCACCTGTATCTGGGGAGGACCTCAGGCTGCTTCTGCTCATGGCAGAAGGCAAAGGGAAGCAGGCACCACATGGCAAGAGAGGAAGGAAAAAAGAGGGGAGGAAGGTGCCAGGCTTTTTTTTTTTCTTAAACAATTAGTTCTCTCAGGGACTAACAGAGCGCGAATGCACTCATTACTGGAGGAGGAAACCAGGCCATTCATAAGGGATCTGCTCCCATGACCCAAACACCTCCCATTAGGCTCCACCTCCAACACTTGGGGTCAAATTTCAACATGAGACTTGGCAAGGCCAAACAAACCATATCCAAACCATAGCAGTTGCTTTACATAGCAAAGGGAAGGTTGCAGATGAAATTATTGTGGCTGATCAGCTGACTTTAAGATAAGGAGATTAGCCTGGATTATCCAAGTGGGCCCAATGTAATCACAAGTGTCCTTAAAGTTGAAGGAGGCAGAGGAGGTCAGAGTGATGCAAAGTGAGATGGACCTGATCCCTGCTGCTGCCTGGGAGGATGGAGTAACAGGACACAAGCCAAGGAATGCATGTGGGACCATCCTGGAAAAGACAAGAAAACGGACACTCCCCTAGAGCCTCCAAGAAAAGAATGTAGCCCCAGTGACACTTGGGTTTTGACCAGTAAGACCAGTTCATACTTCTGACCTCCAGATGTCTCCAATGGTTTAAGTTACTAAACTTGTGGCAATACGTTACAGCAGCAATAGGAAATGAACACACTCTTTTCTGGTTCTGCTCACTGTTCTCCTTTCAGGCCTGGGGAGGAAACAAACTGTCTTCTACCACATCATGAAATCTCCTTGGTGGTTTCCATACCCATGCCTTTGGAGACAGCTTCTTTTTTTTTTTTTTTTTTTGAGACAGAGTCTCGCTCTGTCGCCCAGGCTGGAGTGCAGTGGCGTGATCTCGGCTCACTGCAAGCTCCGCCTCCCGGGTTCACGCCATTCTCCTGCCTCAGCCTCCCGAGTAGCTGGGACTACAGGCGCCCGCTACCACGCCCGGCTAATTTTTTGTATTTTTAGTAGAGACGGGGTTTCACCGTGTTAGCCAGGATGGTCTTGATCTCCTGACCTCGTGATCCGTCCGCCTCGGCCTCCCAAAGTGCTGGGATTACAGACGTGAGCCACCGCGCCCGGCCGGAGACAGCTTCTTTAAACCCTACTCTAGAGTATTTTGAGTGTGCCCTTGTTGGAATTTGGAATCATGTATCCCTCCTACCTTATCATTTGGCTTTTTCCCCATCAAAAAGAAAATTAACACCTTTTCACCTACTAAAAGAAAATTAACCCCTTTTCACCCTAAGCTGCAAACGGAGCCAAATTTATTAAAACCTAGAATGACTCCACATTTGTCAGTAATCTATGAATTTCTTTTAACTTAACAAACAGCTCACTCCGCTCTTCCATACTTCTTTTCCTACCTGAAAGGCCACTGAGGCCAATCATCAGATCAAGAGTCAGTATAAAGTGAGTTCGAAATGACGACATTTGGTGAATACTTTTTTCAGAATATCATTTCAAGAAACTACATGTGACTTACAGTATTATGGGAATAAAGAGTCATTTTTCTCATCCTTACCTATGTGATTTTATGAAATTACTAAACTCATGCAGTAAGAAAGCTATCTGTATCACATAATCTGTATCCTGAAACTTTAGGAAATTTCTGACTAGGTTAGATATCAGCCTTTGTCAGAAAAATGTTATTTCAAAGCAACCCAATTAAACATTGTAAATACCAAGGAGCAAAGTCCATGGAGCTGTTATATGTAAAGAGCAGCATCACCAACCACGTGACAAATTTAATTGCTGGAGAGAGGTGGCTGAGTGGTCAGTAAGCAGTAGCAAGGAGTGGCTAGGAACAGGCCTGACCACAAGGTGTTCAGAGTTCCAGGCCCAGCTCTGCCAGTCACAGCCTCTCTGTCCCGTGGCAGGTCAATCCTTTCTCTGGATCTCAGCTTTCTTCCACCCGTAAAAAAGGAAATTAGGTCTCCTTAAAAATCACTCCATCTCTCGTGTTGTATAAGTCTATGAAGTACTGAGTTGGCAAGTGCTGCAAAATGGTAATACAGAGTTGGGTGAGGCTGATTATAATTAGTTGTAGCAATGCTCACTAAAGCTTTCACTGAGTCAATGGTTACTAAAGATTTACTCTGTGCTGGCTACAGTTTCCAGTGCTAGGAATATAATGATTAAGATACCTAATGATTAAGATACAGTAACCCTATCCTTGAAGAACTTACTGTTAAGAAGAGGAACAGATATTAAACTGAGAAAGTTGCTATAATAGATGTTTACATGAAGTTCAGTGAGGACACAGACAATTGTGTTTCATTCTAATACTCCTAGAAAGAAAGAAGCAACCATACTTGATGAATTCTGCTTCATAATATTTATCACTAGCTGGTAGAATAAAGTTGGGCAGTGATTTTAAAAAAACAAAAATTTAGGCCGGGTGTGGTGGCTCACACCTGTAATCCCAGCACTTTGGTAGGCCAAGGTGGGCAGATCATTTGAGGTCAGGAGCTCGAGACCAGCCTGGCCAACATGGTGAAGCCCCATCTCTATTAAAATACAAAAGATAGCTGGGTGTGGTGGCAGGTGCCTGTAATCCCAGCTACTTGGGAGGCTGAGGCAAGAGAACGGCTTGAACCCAGGAGGCGGAGGTTGCAGTAAGCTGAGTACTGTCTCAAAAAATAAATAAATAATTAAAAATTAAAAATTAAAACTAAACCAAATCATCACAGCTAAGACGGTTACTTGTGATATCTTGTCAGTCTTTACCAAAAGCTATAGCTGAGTAAATTACCAAATTATCAGTTGCATGTACTAATCATACTGATGGACAAAATAACCCAATCAGGAGTACTTCTCTAGAAATTTCACACAGTAACTTTAGATGCATACAGCAATGAGTTATAAAAAGAATATAAAAATAACAACTGAGTAGTTCTTGAAATGCAAATTAAACAACACTATCTTGAGTTGAAAATGAATGTAAGCTTGGAAATTAGCTGTTATAAAATTTGGCCAATATTTTGTCTAAATTAAAATACAAACTTTTTAAATGAAGGTATATAAAGTTATGATTTTTATTAAAAGACAGTCGTCATCTGGAGTTTATTATTTTCTATAGTTAGTTAACATACTGTCATTAAAGAAATATATTTATGCTTTGCATCTTAAACTGAGAATTAAAAAGATGTTTCCCTACTGAATTTTAAAGTAGGTAGTTACTGAGCATGAAAAATGTACCAGTTGAAAAGAGAGCTCCTTTAGTAAGACAGAGTGTGTTCTGAACATCCTTTCTACATTTATCACTGTTCAGAGATCAACTGCATCATCTTCCCTACCCTTCACTTTAAGAAGCAGCTCAAACTCCATCTCTTTGCCTGAGCATCCCAGCTACAATGCCCCTGGCCCCCACTTCCCCCCGCCTTGGGAACTCTCCTGGACTCTCAAAGAGTGCTCACTGTGCTACTCACTGGAGCCAATCAACAGAGGACTTTTTTTATTGTTTGAAAAATTCATTTGTATTCCCTCAACTAAATGAAAAATTATATAGAAGCCTGGACCAGATCCCCAAATTACTGTTTTCCTTTTCTAAACTGTAATACTTCCAATTTATATTACTTTGCTCCTTGTAAACCACTTAAAATCCTCTTGGATCAAGGCAAAGTAGAAAAACAAAATTAAAGATTTCCAAAAAGGACCAGGGCTGTGCCCTAAATATATGGTAGAGTCTTAATAAAACATTATTAAGTGATTGATTTAAAATTTTGCAGTCAAATCATAATTTATTAAGATTATACACTCATCTGAAACAAACTCCAAAGTGTGTGAATGAAGTAAAGTCAAGCAGAAGGAGAGCATGCTTGGGCTTAACCCAGGCACCAATCCTTCTGTATGCAGCCCTCAGGAAGAGCAACAGTAACTGTGTATGGAAGCATCACATGCAAGTACATATGTGCAGGAGAACAATCCAGACTCTCAATTGCAGTCCTTTCTAAGAAGTGAGGTTGCACACCATTAAGAGCTGGCCCATCCAATATGGATTATTCCCAATCATAGTATTATGGAAGAGGACTAGAGACAGGTGTAAAAGGACATGCAGGAATAAAGCTTTTCAAAGGCCACATCATCATTAATCCCCTTTAGAAGAACTCAAATATGCTATGAGCAAAACAACTTATCAAACTTGACAAATAATTTAGCTTTGCAATGTAAAATTTACCGTATCAGCCCTCCCTGACCTCAGTAGAGCCAATTTTGCTTAAGAGTAGTCAATTATATGCATCTGTGATCATCCCTTGTCATAGATGCAATAAGGAGAAGCATCAGCATATACTGGAATATACTTCAGACTTTATAAGTACATGTGTATATCACAGCATATAGCATATGAATATAGTATTCCTCTGTGTATGCTAAACAACAGACATATACTTAGTAATAGAAATAATAGCAAATGGTTACACTTTTCAAAATAACCTACTCCATCCAATACAAACATTCTTGGTGTTCAATATTAATGGTCACATTTTGTACATGTGCAATAATCCTTTTCAAGCAAAAGGCCAACCTTTGTTGAAATAGACCAAACATTATGAATCATGAATAAGAGGATATTTAATGATCTGTGGCATGGTTTGATTAATGGACTTACCTTTAATAAGGAAGCAGTTTATTAAATTTCTTCTGGAATGATGACATTTCCCAAAATCAGCTTTAAATATAAAATTTAATTCTTTGAGAAATAGGAATGCTTGGCCAGGAGCAGTGGTTTATGCCTGTAATCCCAGCACTTTGGGAGGCAGAGGCGGGCTGATCATGAGGTCAAGAGATCAAGACCATCCTGGCCAACATAGTGAAGTCCCGTCTCCACTAAAAATACAAAAATTAGCTGGGTGTGGTGGCACGTGCCTGTAATCCAGCTACTCAGGAGGCTGAGGCAGGAGGATCACTTGAACCTGGGAGGCAGAGATTGCGGTGAGCCGAGATCCGGCCACTGCACTCCAGCCTGGTGACAGAGCGAGACTCCATCTCAAAACAAACAAACAAACAAAAAACCAAAAAAGAAAAAGACAACAAAAATCAGCCAGGCGTGGTGGCGCATGCCTGTAATCCCAGCTACTTGGGAGGCTGAGGCAAGAGAATTGCTTGAATCTGGCAGACAGAAGTTGCAGTGAGCTGAGATCATGCCACTGCACTTTAGCCTGGGCAACAGAGCAAGACTCTGTCTTGCGGGGGGAGGGGGGAAGAAATATAAATGCTAAATACCAGGGGACAAGTTATATTTAGGGACTCAGTCAATATATTTCATATTATGAACAACATTATTTCAACTGTCGCTCCACTGTCTTTGTCAATATTTATTTATATAAAATTTTGATCTCTAAATACACTAACCATGTAAGTAATTATTCATTTTATCATCATTTCAATAGGAAAAAACAAAAAATTGACATTCTAGAGGGGAAATTTAGCTGTCTAATTAGTAGGACAAAACTGATTAAATGAAATAAAAAGATTATGTTTTCTCTGCTTCTTCAATTTTGAGCCATTTTCATTTCAGTGGAAAAAACTAGCCCCAACCTCAGTGCATAAGGAGAAAATATCAGAAGAATATTGATGAAATTAATAAGTCACGGTTTCCTACGCTTACTGGGTGTATAGGAAAACAATCTTTTGTGTTAAAAAGGTTAAATAAATGTAATCAGCTTATGCAGAATTTTGAATTATTCCTTCTTGGGATAATTTAGTTACCAGAATTGGTAAACAACCATATTTGCTATATATAAATGTAAAGAGGACAGGAATGAGACCTTCCTAAATACTACTCTAATAACATCATCATTCTCTAGAAAAATTCGTAGCTAGTCTCAAATGCTTCTAGGATAAAATCCAAACTTCAAAATGCAGCCTATAAAATACTCCTTAATTTGGCCACTTCCTACCTACATAATTTTATGATCTGCTACCCTGATTTACTCTCCTCTAAGCAGTCCTCATTGCCCTGCCTATAGTCAAACCCATCTCCTTCTGGGAATGCCTTCCCCACTCCCCAGTCCTCAAAAGCCTGACACAAGGTCCCCTTTGCTACTAGCCGTTTCTGGCCATGCAGCTACACTGAACTCTGACAATATTTAGAATTTTTAATTTGATAAGTAAATGGATGAGTATGTGAAAAATTCATAATGTTTATATCTACATGTGTATAGACATAGATTCTCTTCTAGATAATGCCTTCATAATAGGGACTTTCTCTTTGGGGTCTTTGAATCACCTGCAATCAGAAATACAGCTAGAATAATAGGAAAAATAATTGCTTCCATTTATCACCTGGTTCTTTTAAATAAGGTAATAAACGAGTATGCTGATCTAACAGTTTTCAACACTGAGACAAAAAGTGATCTTCTACATTGAGAAGGCTATGTGAGCTTTATCAGCTAATAGAGAATCTTTGAGTAATTTCTTTTGGGGATAATTTAGTTATGCGATATTGATATTTGTTACATATAAATGAGGTTACAGGAAGCAGTTTGAAACCTCAAGAAAGCTTGATGCCTTTTTTTGGTGCTAGTTTTTGTTTTTGTTTTTTTGAGATGGAGTTTTGCTCTGTCACCCAGGCTGGAGTGCAGTGGCGCGATCTCAGCTCACTGCAAGCTCCGCCTCCCGGATTCACGTCATTCTCCTGCCTCAGCCTGTAGCTGGGATAACAGGCGCCTGCCAAGGCGCCCTAGCTAATTTTTTGTATTTTTAGTAGAGATGGGGTTTTACCGTGTTAGCCAGGATGGTCTCGATCTCCTGGTCTCGTGATCCGCCCGCCTTGCCTCCCAAAGTGCTGGGATTACAGGCTTGAGCCACCGCGCCCCGCCTTTGGTGCTAGTTTTTTACCCACCAATGGCTAGGTCTCACTCCAGTCACATTCCTCTTGAGATAAATACTTGTTTTGCCAAAAATGATAAACAACTCAAATGTCCATCAAGAGGTGAATGGATAAACTGTGGTACATTCCAAATAAAATACTACTAACCAATAAAAAAGGAAAATAAACTGATACAAGCACATTAAAAAAAAAACCTCAAAAACACTATGTTGAATATAAGAAGCCAAACACAAATGATAGATACTATGAGATTCCATTCCTATGGAATTTGAGATCAGGCAAAATGAATCTGTCATCACAGAAAGCAATTAGTTGTCTAGGGATGGGAGACTAACTGTAATGAACATGGGAACTTTTTAGGGTTATAGAAATGTTCTACATGCTAATGGTAGTGGTGGGTGCATGGTTCATACATTTGTCATAACACCTCACAGTGTACACTGGAAAAGGCAACATTTTATCCAATGCAAATTATATTTCAAATAAAGTTAATTTAACATTTTTAAAAGTTAGTTATGACTGCCTCTAACATAATCCATATTACAATTACATATGGTAGCTAAGGAAACTAAAATCTAGTTGACAATTTTCTTAAGATGTAGTCTATAGGACTATTTTCTTAAGGTATAGTCCTCTGGATTCTCCAGAAGATAAATAGTCCTTTACTCAGCACTGAACTCTTTCCAAATCACAATTACTACTCATTACTTAGGATCCAGGGATAAGAGTAGCCAGCCCAGGAGTCTACTCAGGTGAGACAGATTAAATACAGAGCTGAGAAAGGTGATTTTCAAAACACCCAGACTGGTTTAAATTACTCCTTGCTTCTCTAAATCACAGACATGGTTTGTGTTTTGTTTTTTAGGGGTAGAAAGGTGGGATGATTTGTTATGAAATCTTGGAGAGATCCTCAACAGTGGTGGGCTTTTCTGATCCCTTTTAATATCCTTTTTAATATCCCTTTTAATCCCTTCAAAGGCCAGGTATTTAAATGCTGCCTCTTGGTGGCTTCCTTCCCATATCCTCACCATGCTTTGTTCCAACAGCAGCTCCCAGATGGAGCAATAAGGATGTGTCAGTTGCTCAAAGTGTACTATAAAAACATCACTTTTTTCTGATCTATAATAGAATTGCAGAATTTTACTTCCTAAGTGGACAAGTGGCATTAACAGAAAAATCTTCCTATATGACAACTTGATATTCTTTTGATTGTGTAGCACTTGGATTTTCATGGGGTGAGGGAGAGGTATGGTTTCATAAATGACCACATGCAAGGGCATAAGGGTAGAGACTGAAACTTTGGACAAAACATTGCTATGCCCTAAATTATTATCTCATGTGTATGGAATTCAAACTCTTATTCCAGGGCTAATAAGATACATGTTTTAGCAGTTCTTCCAAATCAAATAATAGGTAGCATGTGCATCCAAAATTTCCTGAATGGCAAATGCTATCATTTGTTTGCTGAATTCTTATACCTTCCTACCATATTTTATTATATGCTATTCAATATTTCTTGAACATCCACTCAGCAATGAGCTAAGTAATTGCAACTACGCAATATGCAGTGCAAATGTATTGTTGTTTGGTTGTAAAGCAGCACTTAAAAATTACATATGGTCAAATTACCATTATGTGAAAATTCCTAACATCACTGTCAAATTACCATTAAACTACTAGGATCTGAGTTCTTGGAAGCTTAGAAGCAAAAAAAATAATCATTTCTTTTGTTTCTGTTAGCATCTCAACTGTGGCTTTCCCTTCCCTGGGGCAATGGAAGCCAAGGTTTAGCTTCAGAGGGAACACAATGTGTAAACTAAATTTACCATGTGCTAAATTATAATTAATATACATATAAATTTGTAATATACAGCTCTACTGTATAAAAAACTGTTCCTGCCTCCAAGAAACCCATAATACAAACATATATTTCATAACAGGGTGTAGAATACAAAGCAGATTTTAACACATCTCAGCACATAGTTCTTGACCATGAATGTGTGTGACTGGCATGGAAGAGATTATCTTCCATTTCACAGATGTAAACGCTGAAGCCCAGAGAAACAAAGACAAAGTCCAAGTTCACACACCAAGACTCTCAGGGTTTCTGACTCCTGTTTCTGTATTTTTAATAGCATACCAGCCTCTTTAGGGATACAATGCACAGACACATGACAGGGGCTTAAGTACACATAGAAACCAACACAATACACCTGAAGGTTTTACAAACTGATAGTGCACTCTCCCTCGGTAAGGACCAATTTGAAAGGAAAAACAGAAACTCCAAGGTGGAGTCTGGCAGAAGGAAGATCTGGCTTGGAGGTAAATAAGAGGATATTCTAGGTCATGAGAATGTTCCCACAAAGACACTAGAGGGAAGGATTAGCAAGCGAATTTGTTTCGCTGGAAAGAGAATGTATTGGAAAGTATAATACAATAAGATTTTGTATTCATCCCCTGGGGTCTAATCTTGAAGATGTTACAACATTCAAACAACCCACTTAGCTGAAGCTAGCTGAAGAATAGAAACAGAACTGTAATAATGGTGGCAAACAGATGTTTACTAGCACAATGAAATATCTTTATCTGTTTGCACATGCAAGGTAGAACAGCCAATACCTACTAGGTGGTTGGGCACAAAAAGGAAACGAACCTCATTACATTATTATATTTATTATCATTTTTTAGGCTTAACTTTACCCCCAAGGGAAATAAATGCTTATGTATTCTCTAATAGGGCTAATAGCAAAAATGCCTATTTGTTTTATATTTACTTGCAGTGCTCTCAGGAGTTGAAAATTTGACCCCGCATGAAAGCATATATAGGAATCCAATCAATAAGCTGATCTCCTTACTGTAAACAATGTATTTAGGCATTTGTGGCAGGTGTCCTTGTTTCAGTGACATCTCCTGAGAAATAATAAGGAAGGGGTAGGAAGAAGTAAAAAGGGGGAGGAAGGGATGGGAAAGACTGGCAGTGCGTAGCCAGGGAAGAAGAAATGATTCCTGGAGAAAGACAGCAAAAGTTGGCCACAACACTGCTTCTGGGCCAGGCAACGAGGGGAAGCAAGATATACAAAAGCAGCTCTGTGCATAGGCAATGAGTAAATTAAGCACACAAATGAAACACCTATTGCATTTGCATTCAGATTTCATGATCGTGGTAGTTCTCAATATATCTAAAGCCTTTGCCGGGCGCGGTGGCTCATGCCTGTAATCCCAGCACTTTGGGAGGCCGAGGCGGAGGAATCACCTGAGGTTGGGAGTTCCAGACCAGCCTGGCCAACACGGAGAAATCCCGTCTCTACTAGAAATATAAAATTAGTCAGGCATGGTGGTGCATGCCTGTAATCCCAGCTACTCGGGAGGCTGAGGTAGGAGAATCACTTGAACCTGGGAGGTAGAGGTTGCAGTGAGCTGAGATCGCACCATTGCACTCCACCTGGGCAACAAGAGCGAAACTCCATCTCAAAAAAAAAAAACAAAAAAACAAGAAAGAAAAAAATATATCTAAAGCCTTCGTGTCATTCCTTTTTCATAAGTACAGAACACAGGTAGTCTGTGACAGGTACTTCACACAGCTTATTAGGCTTGGGCTTCCCTTGGGTAAGTCCATAAAAAAGGTAAAACGAGTCTTTCCTCCTGGTCCAACTTGTCTTCTATGAAACCTCCTACCTATTTCTGGCCTAGACATGAACTCTTGGGGCACTGGCCCGCGTTCCAAGATATTCTTCCTTCCACCTCCTCATATCTCCCACCCCATCTCAATCTGTTCCATTTTAACCCACTAGCCTAGGAATTTGCAGATACAATTAGATACCAGGAGCTTCAAAAGAAAGGAACTGGTCATTTCAAGGAGTCTAGAGAGAGAATTTGGGGCAACAATCCTTCCCTATGTCCCTCAAAATCCCTTGAATTCTGGAAGCTGTCATGTCTACTTACATTCAGGACAACTAGGCTAAGCACCTCAACTAAATTTTTTTTCTTTTTCTGAGACACAGTCTCACTCTGTCATCTAGGTTGGAGTGTCATAGCGTGATCATGGCTCACCGCAACCTCCACCACTCGGGCTTAAGTGATCCTCCCACCTCAGCCTCCCAAGTAGCTGGGAATACAGGTGTGTGCCACCATGCTTGACTAATTTTTTGAATTTTTAGTAGAGGTTTCACCATGTTGGACAGGCTAGTCTTGAACTCCTGCACTCAAGCAATGCTCCTGCCTTGGCCACCTAAAGTACTGGGATTACACATGTGAGCCACCTCACATGGCCTTACCTAAAGTTTAAAATAACCCTCTCAGATGAAGGAAAGGTCATGACCAAGCAGAAGGGGTTGGGGTTGGTGATGAGACAGTGAAGAACCCTCCCACCTCTAACTGGTTCAGTGTAATTTATTTGACCCACTGAGATTCTGAAAACCAAATTCTCTGGTTAGGCTTGAGTAAACAGCATGCTAAATGCAAAGGAGAATGTAAGAGATGACTTCATCATTGCTTCTGATAACTAACTTCGTCATACTCCTCAAATCTAAAGATGGTCGGCTGGTCACCCTGCATCCTAGAACTAATAGAATGAAATTAAACAACACAATTTTTTAAGAAATTAAATCCTTTACACAAACTAAATGAACCTCTTTAGTCAAAGGCAAGAAGTTACATGAGTCCACATCTTTGCCACTGGAATAAGTGTAAACATAAATATAATTTAACTTTTTACCTGGCTCAGCAACAGTCAGCTGTGCTAATTATCCCCAAAGATTTTCAGCAGGAACCACCAGCCAGGCCAACAAACTATTAGGTTGAAAGCCTGGGTGTTCACCACAGGCAGGTCCATCTACTTATCTGCTAATGACTTTATGGATTTGCTTCACGCAAATAAGATCTCTGCAGAGCTCTCAGGAATGGGAAAAACACCTTGGGAATGTCAACTTTCATAGATCAGAGCCAGGTTTAATGCCACTAAAGAGCTTCAGAATTTGAGCTCATGAGTTGGTCGCCCTTTTCCTGGAAATTAGGAGAATCACAGAAGCCACAATCCTAAAGGCATCCCTTTATACTTCAATCATGCACCCAATGGGAATTGCTCAAAGTCAGTGACATAACAAGAAGGCCTTGAGGGACAAGTCAAATGAAATAAGAATCTTAACCCAACCACCCATTGCCCACACCATGATCAGACTAACTAGTTTAACTCACCATTGCTATTTTTCAGTGGGAAAGTAGAGGGGAGAGTTTTGCTGAAAAGAGGGAGAAAATAAAGGTGAAAAACCTACCTATGGAGAGGTGCATGACATGCAGCAGCATTTCCCCAAATCCGGTTGCCCACATACCACCTGCACAATTTTCTGCTACATCTGCATACCATGAGGATTATTTATATTTTTAAAAAGACACTTGATATTGTGGCTTTAAATAAAAAACAAATATCATTTGCTATATAAATCTATTGGTAAACATAAAATATAACTACTGATTTTTTTAAAAAATAGCCCCTGAAGCAGAAAAAGAACTGGCACCAGGATTCCACAAAGCTGGCCCCACGCCAGCTCAGGCAGAGAATGCAAATTCCTCTAGATTTCCCGGAGGAGCTGTCGCCTTTCCTCCTCTACTGAGCAGGACAGGATGCAGAGCTCCTGTTCCTTTGACCAGCTGATGGAGAATGAGGCCTTGTCAGCCAGGCCTCAGTTAACTTTCTAGCACCAACTGCATCCCTGTCTGGGGGAGTTTAGGCAAGCTGCTTAATCACTCTATTCCACAGAATGACAACAAATTTCCTTTTTACAGTAGTTGTAGAGAGCAAATGAAATAGAGTAATGTACATAGAGCACTTGGCACTTTACCTGCTGGATAAAAGGGACTTATTATAATTGTTGTTGCTGCTGTTTTAACCCTAAAATGAGGATAAGCAAACATATCTCCTTTACAGGATTGCCTTAAACCCATTGTTTCCAGCCACTGTTTATTAAGGGATTTGCTTCCTAGGTGCCAGGCATTATGCTAAGCACTGGACATTAATTCTCATTTGATCCTTATCTCTTTGAGCCTCCTAATAACCTATATGATAAGTATTATTAGGATCCCTACTTACAAAAGAAGAAGGCGGGACTTGCCCCAGGTCACTCAGTAATAAATCAGTGAGCTGGCTTCAACTCCAGTCTCTGAGAAAGCATTTAAAAACTGGAGAGCTGTAGGAGTGTGAGCTATCTACAACAGCGATAGTCTCAACTTGACTTTCTTTATCTCTTAGCCACAAAATAGAACCTTAAAAGGTCAAAATTCTCCACACAGAGTAACTGAGGAAAAATCAATTAAAACAGATGGCCATATCTATTATTATCATCAATTAAATATAATATAACAAATCCATTCAACTAGATTGATTTTCAACATAGTAGCCAAAAAACTCATATTTGGAGTCATTTGAGACTAGCCATTTTCAATAGGGATGTTCCCAAGAATGATTAGAAAGTCCTACGAATGAATGGGCAGCTGCAATTACTCTGTCACATTTTTCTACACCTAATAATGGTTCCAATGCTTGTCTTGTAAACCAACTGTCCCCAAAGAATATTCAAATATTCTGTACTCATATAATTTGTTTATAATCCCTATTCCATGTCATAGAAACTATCATTATAAGGGTATCATTGGTTTTTCATGAACTTTGTTTTAGCATTATAAATACTAAGTATCGTAGTCTCAGAAACAGAAGTAGCTCCTTCACCACCTCATGTAATGATGAGAATAGGTAAAAACTCATCAGTTCTTTTCAAGGACACTTGAAAATCGAAGCTGAATTGCTGACAGACAAGTTCACGTATTTTCAAACATAGATTCTGCACATTTATTGAGACTCCTGTATTATTTTTCAAATTAGGGAAAAAATATAGGTGGGTAATAAATGTATATCTTCCACCAAATTATGCTTTTTATTTGAGGAGGAGTGTGAAAACAACTACTGTAACCTACTTTAATTACTGACTTTCACGTACAAGTATATGATCCCATTCTGTACTTAAAATAACAAATTCATAAGAATTTGATTGAATAGTATAATCTCTTCTTGGCTAACAGGAATGACCCATTTTTATGAGACAAGGGCAGGAGAAAATGGGTTTAAATTGCATTGCAAACAACGCAGACCCATCTGCAATGCTCATTTCTCTGTTACTGTAATTATTTATGGCTCTGCAGTTCAAGTTCTAGTACCTCCAACAAGTTTGCCCCAACTACTCCCATTCCCGAATGCCCAATGCATTTTCAGTCCACTCCACTGACTAAAACTTAATGTCTAGCCCTCTTCCCTAACACCATTTGCTTCCCCTTTGAACTGTACACCACAATTTTAATTACCATGTCCCTCTTTCCCACTAGCCTGGGTGTTCCATGAAGATAGAACAGGATAGGTCTCATTCTGCTGGCAACTGGCAGAGTTTTTAGTTGCATTACGTTCAACAAGTAATTGTTGAATGAATTACTGTTTTTGTTTAGTCCCTAACTTGACTGCCAGTTCCCAGGAATATGAGATGGCTCTCTGGTAGGAGTTACGCAAAAAAGTGGAAGAGGTATTTGGTGTTTTTTTTTTTTTTTTTTTGAAACCCTTCCAAACACAAAAAACCTACAATCCAACCAAAAATTTTAAAACTCAGCCTAGGGAAAATGGCCCAGGGTAATGGCAGAAAGGGGAGGAGAAAGAAAGGATTGAATTCAAAATAGCCAAGGTTTACATGACACCTCTGTGCCTTACAAATCTGCGACTTGGGCAATTTCATCTTCTTGGGCTGGATTCTTTATCTCTAAGACGATCATATCACCTAATAACACCTAATAAATAGGATTTTTGAAATTGAACTGCATTGTATATAAAATGCCAACGCACTTCCTGGGCCATAAAATGCACCTAATATGTTGGTGCACTTTTCAACCTCTAATTATTTGATTATTTCAACCCCTAATTATTTGATTTAAAGAAAACCGGGTAATAAGGTTCCTGAAAAAAAAAAAAAGAGAAGAGGGTAAAAATTAAGATGTGTTTTGGTGCTTTTAAACTAAATATTTGAGATAGACATTTTAAAGGTAAGATATTTGGGATAAGATTTTCAGTTAAGATGAAGAAAATGGCCAGGCAGGGTGGCTCACAACTGTAATTCCAGCACTTTGGGAGGCCAAGGTGGGTGGGTCACTTGAGGTCAGGAATTCGAGACCAGCCTGGCCTACATGATGAAACCCCATCTCTACCAAAAATACAAAAATTAGTCGAGCGTGCTGGTACATGCCTGTAATCCCAGCTACTCAAGAGGCTGAGGCAAGAGAATCGCTTGAACTCAGGAGGAGGAAGTTGTAGTGAGCCAAGATTGTACCACTGCACTCCAGCCTGGGTGACAGAGCAAGACTGTGTCTCAAAAAAACAAAACAAACAAATTTAAAAAACCAAAAAATAAAAAAATAAGATGAGGAAAATGAGCATGGAAAGTAAAAACGAACTAAGAGCATCTGAAAAATAGAAAAAAATACAGGAAAATACTGCAGTTTTAATTGTAATTTTTTAAAGGACTATTTTTTAAAAAATTGTCTGTCACCCAGAAATTGTTCTTACTGGATGCTGGATTTTTCTTTTTTAGTTTTTTTCTTTTTTTGAGATGGAGTTTTCGCTCTGTGGCCCAGGCTGGAGTGCAGTGGTGCCATCTAAGCTCACTGCAACCTCCGCCTCCCGGGTTCAAATGATTCTCCTGCCTCAGCCTCCAGTGTAGCTGGGATTAGAGGCACCCGCCACCACGTCCAGCTTTGTATTTTTAGTACAGACTGGGTTTCACCATGTTGGCCTCGAACTCCTGACCTCAAGTGATCCGCCCACCTTGGCTTCCCAAAGTGCTGGGATTACAGGCATGAGCTACCATGCCCAGCCGATGCTGGATTTTTCTTACTGGACGTATGAGTAATATCTGTCCAGACTTACTACAAAGGCATATCTTCTAGTTTTGTTGATTACTTTCTTGGCAATCACTTGATATCTAATGGATATTTGTGAATAAGGCCTAAAATATTTTTAAAATTATACCTAATGCCTTTGCAAAGTACTGCAAAGTAGTCCCTTGAGAGGCAGATATGATACGGTGAGATTCAACCGAAAGACTTAGACTGTGACTAGAAAGAAAACAGACCATATCTGAAAAATCTCACCTAACCAGTTCACTAAGGTTAAAAGTAAATTCTGCCCTTTGGGTTCTGAAATGTGGCGAGGCTTGAAAATCCCAGTTAGCTGTATTTTACAGCCCCTGTCTGGTTTTCATTATGTGTGCATTACATTTCCTTCAAGAAAATTACAAAGTTCAGTAATTTGTTTAGTGTCCAAGCATGCCACACAGCACATTAGTGAGTAGAAAATCAATTATCACATCAAGGAAAGGTGATAGGAAATTATCTCATAATTGATGGTATTTAGAAATGTATTAATCAATCAGCTCTTCTAATGAACAAGGAAGCTTGATGGCAATACCGTGGCCCCAGGAGGGACCTGCTGTGAGAAGCAGCTGAACTGTTCACTAAACTCCCTGGGCCTTAGTTTCCCCACCATAAAAAAGGAAAGAGCTCAGAAACATGTCCTGTCTGATTCTTTAGTATTTAGGAATTTGTAATAATGTTTATAGTTCCACTCTCCAGTGGAATTATTTATACCTTTTCTCACACAGGTAAGACAGCCAGTAAGTCAAGATATCTTGGTGGACCGTATTTTCTTTTCTTTTTTAGAAACAGAGTCTCACTCTGTCACCTAAACTGGAAGGCTGGAGTGCAGTGTTGTGATCCTAGCTCACTTTAGCCTTGAACTCCTGGGATCAAGCGACCCTCCCACCTCAGCCTTCTGAATGGCTGGGACTACAGATATGTGCCCCACACCTGGATGATTTTTTCTGGTTTTTTTTTTTTTTTTTTTTTTGAGACAGGGTCTCATTATGTTGCCCAGGGTGGCATATTTTCATTTGAGAAAGCCTACTTCATTAATTGCACATGGCACCCCACATCCCAAATTCTATTTAGCTAAGTGTGAAAAACAATTTGCCTTCATCATGAAGTATGTTTTGTTCCTTCTGGAACAACTTATTTTCTGTTAGTTTGCCCCTGCTGATACGGATTATGCCTGGAGTGTGTTTTGCATTTTTCACTGCATGGAAAGGACATGCTTCCCAGGGTCTGTCCCTGCATGACAGGTTTGAGGCTGAAGACAGTGCTTTAGAGGACCACGAGCGAAGTAGGAACTGGGACTGAATATATTCTGGGCTTATGCTTATGGGTGTGCAAAAATAGCTTGAAGACCTTGAAGTTCTGGACCACAGCACGTCCCTGCCAGGCTCACCATAGGAGTTAGCATGCTCCCTCTCTACCTACAGGTCTTGGCCCAAATGCTAGTATCTCAGTGAGGCTGACATCTTACTTCATTCTGTATATGTCCCAAGCCCCTGACACTGCTATCTATTTTGTTCCCATAATATAGACCTTTTTCTACACAAATTATGTTTACCATTTATTTTATGCCACATCCCCCCCCCCCAAAACGGGCAATATATTCACACCTACACAAACACACATTACAATGTCAGCTGCACAACGGCAGGGAGCCATTGTCTGGTTTGTTCACTGACAATGAACCCAAGCACCCCGAACACTGCCTGGCACGTGGCCAGGGCCAAAAGCTCACTGGTGAATAAATGAAAAGTGTCCCATTGGTTGAATATTATTATTATTATTTTAAGAGACAGGGTCTTGCTCTGTTGTCCATACTGGAGTACAGTGACGCTATCATAGCTCACTGCAGCCTTGAACTCCTGGGCTTGAGTGATCCTCCCACCTCAGCCCCCCGTGTAGCTGGGACTACAGGCACATGCCACCATGCTCAGCTAATTTTTCTGTTCTTTGTAGAGACAGGGGCTTGCTATAGCATATTGCCCAGGCTGGCCTTGAACTCCTGACTTCAATCTGTCCCTCAGCCTTGGCCTCCCGAAGCACTGGGATTACAGGCATGAGCCACCATGCCTGGCTGGCTGATTATTTTTTAACAGAACAGCTGTGTTTTCAGTCAATCTGTGTTCTGCCCAATTCTTGTCCTTCATTGAGTTTTTATGGGTATTAACCAAAGGTGTACAGAGGATCAAAGTCTGAAAACTGCTGCTGACTGAATCAGTTGCCAAGAATTCTTCTAAATGGCATTATGGGCCGGGCATGGTGGCCTACGCCTATAATCCCAGTACTCTAGGAGGCCGTGGCAGGCGGATCACTTGAGGTCAGGAGTTCGAGACCATCTTGGCCAACATAGTGAAACCCCATCTCTACTAAAAGTACAAAAATCAGCTGGGCATGGTGGCGGGCGCCTGTAGTCCCAGTTACTTGAGAGGCTGCGGCAGGAGAACTGCTTGAACCCAGAAGGCGGAAGTTGCAGTGAGCTGAGATCGAGCCACTGCACTCCAGCCCGGGAGACAGAGCAAGACTCCCTTCCCCTCAAACAAACAAACACAAACAAATAAAAAAACGGCAGTATGAGTTTATGGCCATAGCTTTATACATAATTTTATGAAAACCAGAAGACCCTGCTGATATATGAGTTGATTTGAGGTTCTTTTCTCTTTCCCCAAACATAGGAAAAGTCGTAAATAAAATGGGAGATGAGAATTACTGTTCCAGATCTTGTATTTAAATAACCCAAATTGAACCCAGAAGCTTAAAAAAATAAGCCATCTGGACGGCAGTTTGGCAAAACCTTTGACCCAGCAAATTACACTTCTAAGAATTTAACTAAAGGTTGCAAACAAGCAAGATAAAAGGTTTTCAAGAATTTCACCGCATCACTGCTTATACTGGTGAACAACCAGAGATAATCTAAATGTCCAACAACCTGGGTTGATTATGCGAGCTGTTTAAAGATATACAATGGGAAAGTCCACAGCCACTAACACAGGGCTAGAGAAGATGGCCAAATGACATGGAATGGTATTCACCACGAGGTTCATGAAAATGATGTGTTGAGATCCAATTTTTGGTGAGATAGAAAAAAAGCATAGGAAAAAAACTAGAAAGATACTATTTTAGAAGTATTCACAAGCCTATCAGGAAATGACACTTGATGGGATTTTTTTTTTCGTTTTCACTTGTCTGTATTGTCTAAATTATTTTTGTAATAAACTATTTTTAAAGTGCCCTTGTGCAGATGAGATACACAGGAATATGTTACTGATTCTGAGGGAAACTATCTGAGCATTTAACTTATTCTCATGATTTCCATACCAATAAGTCTATTGTTGTTACCATACACATATATCAAAGCCATGTCTAAAAGAGTTAGCACCCTTCTGAGAAAAAAAGCAAATTCTTAAAATCAAAATGCAAACACTTCAGTTCACAGCTTACTAACCCAAGAAACCATCTTACAAGAGAACAGATGTGATTAGTGAAATAAATTGTTTAAGTTACGGGGAAAAACATAGTCGCTGGAAGTTTAACTAGGGACATGTTCCAGCAGTTAACTGAAATATAACTGATGTCCCATCTCTCCATTTCTCTCTATAAATAAGTCTTTACCCTGACTCTCTCCAGTGTGTCCCCAGCTAGCCTAGCCTCTGCCAGTGGCCAGGGAAGTGACACTGTGCCCTATATGAGAGTCTCCAGATGGTTACAGCAGCATCAAAAACATCCAGACACCTCATGTACCTTCATTCTCATTGCCTGATTTAGAGAAAAGAAACTTATGAATCAGAGTAGAGTGCTTTTCTAGGTAGGCTGAGGAACAGTGGTTACTTCTGACAGAGAAAAAGGGGGGTAGTTTTTTTTTTTTTCCAAACCTTAGGTTCTGTGTTGTTATTGTTTTAATTTTAGACTCAGGCAGTACATGTGCATGTTTTTACATGGGTATATGGCATACTGGTGGGGACTGGGCTTCTAGTGTATCCATTCCCCAGCTAGTGAACATTGAACCTATAGGTAATTTTTCAACCCTTGCCCCCCGCCCACTCTCCTCGCTTTTGGCATTCCCAGTGTCTATTATAAGGCTTGGGTTTTAATATACCTGCTTCTGCACTGAGTCTGTGGACCAGGGTACAATCAGTTTTTGGTCTCTAGGAAAATGTGCTCTGTCCCATGTGGTCACACCCTATCTTTGCTTCCTCCACTTACTCCAAATCCAAACTGTCTAGTCTCTGCTCCCTGTTCATTGCCCACCAAAGTAGTTTTGATAATTCATGAAGTAGAAACTGCCAAGTTTATTTAACACTGTCACAGGCTCTCAAATTCTTCTCAAGATTTTGGTATTTCAGAAAAACAGGTTTAACTGAAGACAAGAGGATGTCTTTGACCAACAAGTATGCTCTCAAAACAGAAATGGAGGGAGAATTCTCTAACTGCAGATAAAATCTCAGGATGGGTGGCTGCTCTGGGTGAGAAGCAAATAATACAACAACTGACAAAAAGAGACAGCCAGCCCAAGAAGATGCTCAGAGCTACTAGCATTTCTATAGCTTCAGAAACACTCTCAGGGTTGGAACTGGGAGGAGAAAAAAGATTCTCTCTGAAGCTGTGTAGGTGACTCCTCCAGCACTTGCTTCTGGCAAGCCCCTGTGGGGGTGTGAAGGCTTGTTCTAATCCAATCTGCCTGCTGAGCCAGCTGCCTTGAGGACCACTATGTGCCAGTTGTCTCTAATCAGTCTGCTGGCCATTTTGCCTGACTTTTCTGTTCTGCTATATTTCAGAGGAAGAGAAAATGCAAACGATTATTAGGAAACCAAAAGAAAGCTTATTTCAAGCGGGAAAAAATTTTAAAGCATGAAAGAAAACAATGAACGAAGCAAGCTGCAACAAAAGTGCGACTTCCCATAATGGTGAATAAGGAGTTAGGAATCTGAGTTAGGAATCCTAGCTGCAAAGCCAGAGATGCCTGGAGAATAAGTTCTCCACCCCACCCCCTCAAACTGAAGCTAAAACTCCACCTATACCTGTTGTCATCATTGGTGGCTGCTCTTAATAAGGTCATTCTTTCCTAAGGAGGACAGGCTGTGGCTGTTCACTCAGGAAGTATAGTTTGCATCTCAGTACACCCATCTACCCCATCATAGTCTAAGTTTCAATCAGCATTCCCTTAACTATAAATGTCTCATTTTACCTGGGAGAGGTCAATGCCCCAAGGGCACTGTGAGTTAAGAAACTGGTCAAGAATCAGCAATCCCTTGTAGGTGTCAGAGTTCAGAGAGGGAGATTTTGAAAAGAAAGTACTATTCTCCTTTGTAGCTTTGTGATCTTGCGGAAATACACCCATTTCTCAAAGCTTTATCTGTAAAGTGGAGAAAATAATGGAACCCACCTGCTGGGTTTCTAAAGACTAAATAAGACTACACAGATTCCTGGCGTATACCAAGCTGTCCAAAGTGAGGGACTATTACTGTTACAGTAATAACAGAGTTTCGGATGGGTTTTAGAGATATTTGTCTCATACCTTCATTTTGTAGCTAAGAAAACCAGAGGTAAGGGCAATGAAGAAATGTGCCCAAAGTTGTGGTCTTTTTTGGAACCTTCCAGTGCCTCATGATGCAGGAGTACCCTGACAGAGGCCTAAACTCTACTCAAGCTCAGGAAGTCAGCAAGCTCAAGGAGCCGGGGAAGGCTGAGACCAGCCAGGCACACAGCCAGGTGAAAATGAGGATGCAAGCAAAACTCCAAGAACAAACTGGAATTCTAAGTGAGCTTTGCTGAAAAGTGAGGGTCCAGTAGGTTTTAATGAACTATTTTCTTTCTATTTGTTAAGGGGAGAAAAAAGCAACACATACCAACAGGGTCGTGCCTGTCCAGCACAACTCTCCGAGAGTTAACTGTGCTTTAGCAACTGAGTTCAGAAAGGGAGAAAAGTATAAATTAGATTTCTGTTTAACTTTCCCAGTAGCTACAGCATTCTACATTTACAGCCCACAAAAACAATCCTTTGCTTTTATGATTTTGAAATACCAGGCCCCAAATCTGAGGTTACTGTCTCAGTACGGATGGAAAGAAAAGCCTCTTTCCAAATTCACTAAAAATCACTCATAATTTTGGACAACTTATATTTCCCTAAAACTTTTTCTTTTTTAATGAGATTGAAAGAGAAAACTAGGAAGAGAAAGAACAAGGACAAGGACCAAAAAAAAAAAAAAAGTGTTATTATCAACGTGAAAATTTGTCTTTTGTTGAAACTACATTCAAATTCAATAAATGCTGATATAAAAATAAAAGCCTTCCCCTTAAAGTTTAAAATTGTAATATAATTCAGTGATCTATTAAATGCTCTAATACAGTCTCCCCGGCATTTAAAAAGAAAGGCAGGATCTTTTTTTTGAGACAGAGTCTTGCTCTGTCACCCAGGCTGGAGTGCAGTGGCACGATCTCGGTTCACTGCAACCTCCACCTCCTGGGTTCAAGTGACTCTCCTGCCTCAGCCTCCTGAGTAGCTGGAATTACAGGCACGCCTGGCTAATTTTTGTATTTTTAGTAGAGATGGGGTTTCACCATGCTGGCCAGGCTGATCTTGAACTCTTAACCTCTGGTGATCCACCAGCCTCAGCCTCCTAAAGTTCTGGTGCTGGGGTTACAGGTGTGAGCCACCACGCCCGGTCACAGCCATTTTTTAATTTGTAAAATTAAACAAATCTGGAGAAATCTGTCAGAAAATATATTTACACATTTTATTAAATTGATTTCTTAAATTTAGAGCTATGCTCTTAAAAAAAAAAAAAAAGCATCTTAGTGGTTAATCTCTAGTGTTCCAACCATTTCTCCCCAGAAAGTGGGAGCATTATGAATTGCTACAGTTCAGAAAGAACGCCCCACAGACTCCTGGAATGAGCTTTGAATTTTTTAAAAAAGAGGATTCTATTGGCTTAAAACAAAGGGGGCTGGCTAGCAGGAAATATTTTGGTTAGTAGGACAAATTTCTATCACTTGACAATACAGTATTTACAAGACAAATGAAAGAGAAAATGATGTAAAATAAACTTTATTGTGAACTGAATATCATCTTTGGCTGTACAATCACAACAATAAAAGCAATCAAACAAATAAACAAAAAAACGCTGTAAAGAAAAGCTACTGGCCCATGAACCTTTTATCTATCTGTCTATGGATACAGCTTAGCATGTTAGCCATCCAAAAAAAAAAAATACGCAGCCGGGCACGGTGGCTCATAGCAGTAATCCCAGCACTTTGGGAGGCTGAGGCAGGGGGATCATAAGGTCAGGGGTTCAAGACCAGCCTGGCCAACACAGTGAAACCCCATCTCTACTAAAAAAATACAAAAAAAAAAAAAAATTAGCTGGGCGTGGTGGCGGGTGCCTGTGGTCCCAGTTATTTTGAAGGCTAAGGCAGGAGAATCTCTTGAACCTGGGAGGTGGAAGTTGTAGTGAGCCAAGTTTGCGCCACTGCACTCCAGCGTGGATGACACAGAGAGACTCTGTCTCTAAAATAAAATAAAGTAAAATAAAATAGGCAGTTGCTTAGAGAAGCTGAGCAGGGTCTCCCATGTTTGGGAAACAGCTCTGAGCTTGCTTTGACTGATGATTTAATGAATCAAGATTCCTGAATAATGGCAGATACATTCGACGTTACTAAAAACTGAAGATTCATTTTCTATACTTGAGAGTGAAGACAGTAAAGCAAATTTACCTATTCTTTTAGTCTGTAATTTCAAACCCAAACTGGATTTAATACTCCTTTTACCTTCATTTATCAAAGAAAATAAGGAAATAGTTTTTAGGGCCAAGCCCCAGCCTATTAGGCTTGCTTTACTATTTGCTTGCTTTACTCCATACATTTCTATCTCAAAAGACAATAAGAGGTTCTGCAGTTCTATATGTAGTTTTGTGTCCATGGACATAGGTAAGGAACACCAGATAAACTGTGGGCATTTTGCTGGAGTGCACTATTAGTGAACTTCCAGCAGTGCCTGCTTGTGATTCAGAGAATATTAATCTTCTAATCCCCCCAGTTAAAGCAGAATGTTCATATTATTGTTCTACCATATATTCTTAGAAATAAATATTAAGACTATAAATCATGTTAGATGTTATATTAATATATAACATATCACATGCTACATATAACATGTTTTTAATATACATATACACACACACTATTATTCCCCAAGGCTTCTGTTGCACTCTTACTTTTATCATTTTGTCCACACCCTTTCAATAAATATTTACTAAAGACATTATGAGCCAAGTACTGGCACATGAATAATTCTTTTAGCAATTATTCTAGATCAGTAGTTCTCAAAGTGTAATTGGGATGCTCCTGGAGACTGCTGAGACCCTTGAAGGGGGTACGGGATGCCTAATTACTTTCACACTAACACTAAGACATTTTGTGCCTTTACTGCTCACATTCTCTCATGACTGCACAATGCGGTTTCAAGACATGCAATGATGACATCTTTCTGATGGCTAATGGAATGGGTGTTTGCACACACTTGCTTTGATGGGGTCCCAATTTTAATTTCCAATAACATAAATATCAATAGACATTAAAATAAAATAAATATAAATAAAAGCTCATTATTGGAATCCACGATAACTTTTTAAGTATGTAAAGAGGTGCTAAGATTAAAACATTTGAGAATCCTCATTCTAGATCACTGGCAATAATTCCTCCTGCTACTACACAGATTTCAGAATACTAATTCTTGAATGACTTCTGGAATTCTTGACCTTCAAAATTAGTGTTCCCAGAGAAAACATCTAATAGGAAAGTATAGCAGTAATAGCTCACTAAACAACTTTCCTGAGCAGAGTGGGGTAAATGCAGCAAGGAGAAAAGTGGCTTGCTATAAGAGTGAAAATATTTAAAATGTCTACTCATTGCCGCAATCCCCTAATGCCTCAGGACAAGATGAACCTTTACCATTTAAACCTTATTTTGAGTTATCCTAAGGTTGGAGTTCTGCTTGCCTTAAAAAAAGTACTCTGAATCTTGAAAAATCCAGACTGAGTCTGTTTATTCTTCACGTGGAACGCTGGCTGAGAAGAGTGTCAGCTTTTGGAAAAAAAAGTGAGGTTTATGAGAAAGATGAGGAAAATAATCATTCCTATAAATCAGAGCAGCAGAATGGGAGCCTCTGGATTATTCACTAACAATTAGTCTAGCAAAGTCCCTTGAGTGTCTGACGCATCAAAGCACTAAAGCCATTTGCTCCCTCAGAGTAGGGGAGAGGACACGGAAGAGATTCCATTTTCAGCATGACATTTAGAATCAAATTAGAAAATCAAAAAATTTTTCATTCTTCCCATAAGCTTGAACTCCTCTGTCATTCTACAACTTGAATGCCCAGTTTCCTTTGAAGCACCATATATCATCTTTTAAATACACCTCAAAACAACTTTTGATTCCTTCACTTTACTTAGTCATGCCATACCTACTGAATTAAACATTTCAAAAAAATTCCTTAATCCTGAGGCTGGGCATGTTGGCTCACACCTGTAATCCCAGCACTTTGGGAGGCCAAGGCAGGAAGATTGCTTGAGCTCAGGAATTAGACCAGCCTAAGCAACATGGCAAAATCCCATCTTTAAAAAAAAAAATTAGCCGGGTGTGGTGGTGCATGCCTGTAGTCCCAGCTACTCATCAGGAGGTTGAGGTGGGAGGACTGCGTGAGCCTGGGAGGCGTAGGGTGCAGTGAGCCAAGATCCTGCCACTACATTCCAGCCTGGGCGACAAAGCCAGACCCTGTCTCAAAAAAAAAAAAAAAAAAAAAAAATCCTTAACCCTGTTTAATGTCTCATTATGATGTTTATTCATTTCTGATCTGTTTCTAGCATCTTGCTTTTGTCTGTAAATTGCAGGGTTTTCAGAATATTCTCAAAGAAGGATCAACTGTCCAATGCTTATTGGACACATGTTGATCCTTCCAGATCCCTAGTGATGCTGCAAGTTCATTTCCAATTTGCTGTGTTAAGTCCTTCTTGATACCAGGCAGAAATGTTTCTTGTTTTTTCTCTTCCCTTTATTATCACAGTCTCTAATGAGTCCTGCCCACTGTATTCAATTAGTATGCTTCTCTTTGTCAAAATACGTCACCGCTTATTTCTAACCAAACGCACAACTATCTTTATACCTGTTCTTTTGGTTTTTTCCCAAACTCTTAAATTATCATGGCCTAGAAATTTTAATAAACTGACATTTCATCCCAAATGAAGCTTTTGCCTCCATCTTTCCAGTTATCCGAAATGTTTGTCAAAGTCAAATTGTATTAATTTTACATGCAAACATTCTATAATATGCATACTAAAAACAAGTAAAACTACAAGTTAGTTACTCCTTTTATCTACTTGCTTACAAAACACATAATAGCTAATCCTTCAAATAGACATGGGTTTGTAAGTTTTCTACTTTATTCTTTATTAAAAATTATTTTAAATGTTTAAATTTTGAAATAATTTATCTTAGTTATGATGTATCTTAATTCTGTTCCCAATGTAATTGCCGAATCGCACATATCTTTGTATTGGTTATTTGGGTTGGCATACCATACTCTTAGAATCCTCCACAGTACCTCTTCCAGACCCCTAAAAAACTTGAGAGTTTGACTGAAAGACTTCATAATAATTTATCGAAGCCATCTGGCATTACTTAAGCTGTGCCTAAGAAAGCTTTAGTAGCATTCATTTTCTAAATGTTCTTATTTCATCCTGAAAATAGAGGGGGCATAGAAATATGAGAATTAGAAACGTGTCATAAAACCGCATTGCAAGGCTGGGCATGCCTGTAATCCTAGCACTTTGGGAGGCCGAGGTGGGAGGATCACCTGTGGTTGGGAGTTCGAGAGCAGCCTGACCAACATGGAGAAACCCCGTCTCTACTAAAAATACAAAATTAGCTGGGTGTGGTGGCGCATGCCTGTAATCCCAGCTACTCGGGAGGCTGAGGCAGGAGAATCGCTTGAACCCAGGAGGCAGAGGTTGCGGTGAGCCGAGATCACACCATTGCACTCCAGGCTGGGCAACAAGAGTGAAACTCTATCTAAAAAAACAACAGCATAGCTCTAGTAACAAAAATTCCATCAAAAATGCATTGAGGAGACATGATCAGGATACTTAGTTTTCAATCATTTGCCCAGAGACTCGTCAGATGGTAGTATCTTACTCAAAAGTCATGGTATAGGTGGGGCACGTTTGGTTGCTCATGCCTACAATCCCAGTAGGAGGATCACTTGAGGCCAGGAGTTCTAAACCAACATGTGCAAGCTAGTGAGACTCTGTCTCCCTGGAGGAGTAGGAGAAGGAAGAAATGCAAAAGATATGGTATAGCAAGAGAGTGTTTTAAATTTCCATAATCTGTTTCTTACTTTATGTATCCTTGTTTCAGGGCTTAACTTTCTAATTCATTAACATAATATTCAAATATAAAATGCACTGAAGTCAGCACTTAAGCAAAAATGAGAACCTTTAGTTTTCCTTATTTTGATTTTTTTACTGTATCCATTTTGCCATTTATATATCCTCATACATATTCTCATCTAAATTATTCTTTTTCTTGCCTATTCTCAGTAGCCAGCCCTATCACACGTTCTCCTCTCCATCTCTTGCTCTCTTTCGTAGCAGCAGTTCTTATCTTTTCTCTGCACGTTTAAATAGTTTCTGTATATTCTTGTTGAATTATTTCCTATACCTAAAATAGGTTGTTTTTTGGGGAGGGGAGGAAGTAGGAGATCGGGAAATGGTTATTTTAATTTTACATCTTAAAAATAAAGCAATTTACTGACCTTGCCACCACATAATTTGGAAGAAAATTTCACGTTTAAGTTCCTTTTGTAAGGCTGAGGACATGTTGCTATTGCTCTGTCTTTATAGGAATATATTATACGATTGTCATCTAGGACTTCATCAACACCCCAGCCTGAGGGCCCTGCCTTTGCCACTTCTTTGAGGCCCACTCACTGCCCCCAAGTATACGCTGTCTTTCCATTTTGCTTGCCCTATTAGATATGTGAGGTCAGAGCTTTGAAAGCCGTACTAGTTCTCATTAGCAAGGCCTCCATATCAATAACACAGACCAAACAACTGTGTGCAGTGCTTGCTGTTCACTCTTCCAGTGTGATTTCATTAGCATGTATTCCTTTAGTGTCTAAGCTTTTTCTTTTTCCCCTTCAAGCACATTTTAGACTCTAAGCAACTGATCCTCGTAGACAAACCCCTTTGAACTACAGCTTTGAAGCCAGGTCATCGCCCCAGGCATGAAACAAGATGAGAAATAAGCCTTTAAATACTAATTTCACCAAACCCTGCCTTTTTTCAAAAGCCAAGATTCTGTAACCAGAAAGCACCCCCCAGATTGTTTTTTTGTTTGTTTGCTAATAGGTCTTGAGCAGCAAATTATATTATTATTTTAAAACATACTAGGTTCTAGTTTCAGTTGTCCTTCTATGGCATCTAGGGATTCTTAAATCTAGCCTAGTGTATGGATTTTGAGTCCACTGAGCTCTTCTGAAACGTTATCTGTCACAGTGGGGCCTCTCTCCCCTGCTTTGTCTTCATGGGGCTTTCCAGCCCTAGGGTGGAACCCATCCTCCTCACTCCTCTGCAGCTCTTCCCCTTTCACAAGTACCTTCTATCACTCCCTATGCCATGTAAATGCATTAAGTAGGCTCCCAGCTCTGCCCACAACCACTGCAACTGATTATCAAACACAAAATAAACACAAAGAAGGACACTGTCTTGGATTTCTCATAGGTTCAATACTGGTTTCTATCACACCCACACTGGTTTCTTCTAGGTCAATGCCCACTTTCATGGACAGTGTTCAGAATATATATATGATGTTCTATCTTACAAGAGTGAATTTCATAAAAAGTTCATTCAGAGATGTGAAATCCTCGGTGCTGCGAGTGATCTTTAACAACAGTCATAAGCAATGTTTTGTTAAAAATAGAAGCTGAAGAGCATTATTGAATATTAACATGACCTGGGCTTTATTCTGTGGCATAAATGACGTGGAAATCAAACATATGCTACTCATTCTCACTTGAAAAAAGCTTCATTTATAGGGCACAGATAAGAATCTATGAGGAGATTAAAAACACTGAATGATCCTTTCTGGAAACTAGTAAATAATACATACTTTGAAAAGAAAGAAAATCCCTTGTCATGTTTGGTAAACAAGAAGCTCCTCAAAGTTTTTCCTTCACCTCTTGAATAGGAATAAAATTAAGAAACAATGGGTGGAATATATGCATATTTGAATGTAGTAGGTAAGATAACTCTATCAAAATGTCAAAGGGTTTTATTGTTCCATCCATTACTTAATTATCTAAGGGTAAACTGCCCACTTTATGGATAATCTACTAGGCTTGGAAAGCTTCAACAGGGTCATGATGTCAAAGGGTTTCAAACCAGAGCGACTCCATCTTGAAGTCACTGGGTAAAATGAGGCTGAGACTACTGGGCTGCATTCCCAGATTAGGCATTTCAAGCCACAGGATGAGACAGTAGGTCAGCACAAGATACAGGTCATAAAGACCTTGCTGATAAAGCAGGTTGTGGTAAAGAAGCCAGCCAAAACCCACCAAAACTAAGATGTCCATGAAAGTGAGCTCTGGTCATCCTCATTGCTCAATTATCATACATTAGCATGCTAAAAGACACTCCCACCAGCATCATGACAGTTTACAGATGCCATGGCAATGTTCAGAAGTTAACTTATATGGTCTGAAAAGGGGAGGACCCCTCAGTTCTGGGAATTGCCCACCCTTTTCCCGGAAAACTCATAAATAATCTACCCCTTGTTTAGCACAGAATCAAGAAATAACTATAAGCATACTCAGTTGAGCAGCCCATGCTGCTGCTCTGCCTATGGAGTAGCCATTCTTTACACCTTTACTTTCTTAATAAATTTGCTTTCACTTTACTCTATGGACTCACTCTGAATTCTTTCTTCCTCGAGCTCCAAGAACCCTCTCTTGGCGTCTGGATGGGGATCCCTTTCTGGTAACAATGAGGAAAAGCTGGGTTGTAAGGAAAACAGATGAACTAGTAGGTCATACAAGTACTTATAGTACAAGCTTTAAGTAAATTTATGGATTCTTGTCTATTTGGCACCTGAAGAAGAATTCAAGGAAATCAGGTCCTTGCAACTAAGCCATTAGAGGGTACAGCCTCAGCATCCATTAGAGATGAAGTCTGCTCTCCCTGCAGGGGCCCCAGTCTTGTCTGACACCTTCTTCCTCCCCACTCTCACCTGCGGACACCATGCTAAACTCTCGAAATACATTTTCTCTGAGATGATTTCAGAATGGCTCCGGCATACCAGGCACTGCTTGAGGACTTCAGGGCTCTTCTAGTGTCCCCCATTTTAGAGGTGAGGAAAATGTGGCCTAGAGAAATTATCTCACATGGCAAATAAGTAACAAAGCTAGCATTCCAGTCGAGATGTCTGGTTTGTAAACTCTTCTTTCCAGAATGCCATGTCTTTCATGTTATTTCTCTGTTATCTGTACTACATAGATAAGGGTATTACAGTATTCTTAAAATATAATTAAATTTTAAAAGGTTTCATTTAAGTCATAAAAGAAGCAGTATTGCTAATAATACACTGTTTTAATAGAATATATATAATATATATTTAATAGAAAATATATATTATATATATTTAATAGAAAATATATATTATATATATTTAATAGAAAATATATATTTAATAGAAAATATATATATTTAATAGAAAATATATATTTAATAGAAAATATATATATTTAATAGAAAATATATAATATATATTTAATAGAAAATATATATTATATATATTTAATAGAAAAAATATATTATATATATTTAATAGAAAAAATATATAATATATATATTTAATAGAAAAAATATATTATATATATTTAATAGAAAATATATATATTATATATATTTAATAGAAAATATATATATTATATATATTTAATAGAAAATATATATATTATATATAATAGAAAATATATATATTATATATGTATTTAATAGAAATATATATATTATATATGTATTTAATAGAAAATATATATATTATATCTGTATTTAATAGAAAATATATATATTATATCTGTATTTAATAGAAAATATATATATTATATCTGTATTTAATAGAAAATATATATATATCTGTATTTAATAGAAAATATATATATTATATATATATATTTAATAGAAAATATATATATATGTTTTTTGGAGACAGTCTCACTATGTCACCAGGCTGGAATGCAGTGCTGTGATCTAGGCTCACTGCAACCTCTGCCTCCCAGGTTCAAGCAATTCTCCTGCCTCAGCCTCCCGAGTAGCTGGGACTACAGGTGCACGTCACCATGCCCAGCTAATTTTTGTATTTTTAGTAGAGACAAGGTTTCACCATGTTGACCAGGAAGGTCTAGATCCCTTGACCTTGTGATCCATCTGCCTCAGCCTCCCAAAGTGCTGGGATTACAAGCGTGAGCCACTGCCCCAGCCTTTAATGGAATATTTTTTAAGGGATTTGCTTGTGATAAAATGGTGAGAATAAATATTATTGTTTTCATTGATCAAGAGAATTATTTTCCAGAAGTGTTTATTTATATAATAAACTTAAGAAGAATGCTAATTATACCTCAATATAATATTTTCTCTTAAATAAAATAACAATCAACTAAAGAAAGAATGGCAGTGGCCAGGCACTCACGCCTGTAATCCCAGCACTTTGGGAGGCCAAGGCAGGCGGATCACGAGGTCAGGAGATTGAGACCATCCTGGCTAACATGGTGAAACCCCTGTCTCTACTAAAAATACACACACAAAAAAAATTAGTTGGGCGTGGTGGCAGGCGCCTGTAGTCCCAGCTGCTTGGGAGGATGAGGCAGGAGAATGGCGTGAACCTGGGAGGTGGAGCTTGCAGTGAGCCAAGATCACACCACTGCACTCCAGCCTGGGTGACAGAGCGAGACTCCATCTCAAAAAAAAAAAAAAAAAGAATGGCAGCAAACATCGACTCTGTGCAAGGCACTCTGGTCATTGCTTCACATGTGTTAGTTCATTTAATACCCACCCCGTGACTTAGCTATTTATTTTCATCATTCCCCTTTAACAGAGGAGAATATCAAGCACACAGAATGTAACTGATCTGCCCAAGATCACAGCTAGTAAGTGGTGGTGCTCAGATCCAGTCTTGGTGAGGGGAATCTGACTGCAGTGTTAGGCACTGTACTATCCTGCTGTTAGTTACACAGATGGTTAGAGGAAGCCTCAGAGCTGAGGAGGGAGGTGGAGACACTCTAGAGAGAACCTTCTCTTGGTGTGCAGGGTTTGAGGCCCTCAGAAGAATCCAACACGGCCTTGAAGTTGGATTACAGCTCTTGATACCCTCTCTTCCTCCTTGTGAGAGATGACAAGAAACGGACTGGAAAATGGCAAACAGAAAATTCCTGATACAGTTTGGCTCGGTGTCCCCACCCAAATCTCATCTTGTAGCTCCCATAATTCCCATGTGTTGCAGGAGGGACCTGGTGGGAGATGACTGAATTATGAGGATGGATCTTTCCAGTGCTGTTTGCATAATAGTGAATGGGTCTCATGAGATCTGACCATTTTAAAAAACAGGAGTTGCCCTGCACAAGCTCTCTTTGTCTGCTGCCATCCACGTAAGATATGACTTGCTTCTCCTTGCCTTCCGCCACGATTGTGAGGCCTCCCCAGTCACGTGGAACCGAGTCCAATAAAAGCTCTTTCTTTTGTAAATTGCCCAGTCTCGGGTATGTCTTTACCAGCAGCATGAAAATGGACTCATACAATTCCTAAATTAGAAAATACCTAAAATTTTGCATTTAGTTACAAAGTGGTAGAAGACATGCTGGATAGAAGCCTGATCACAGATTTTATTTACAAATCTGGGGGCAGGGGGCAGTTTATTAGCACTTACCTAGTTAATACATGATCCCCATTGTTAAAAGTAGAAATTTACAACAAAAGAAGCTAAATTGGAACACTTGTGAATTACTTAATAAACTTCAGTAGCTATTTCCTTCTAGAACTCAGTTACTTTAAAACACCAGGAATAATTTCAAACATACATAAAAGTTTGGAGAATTATAAAATAAACTCCCATAAACCTTTCAAAAATCACCAAGACTTTACCTACTATACTATTTGCTTCACTTATTCTACGTTTTAAAACTGTTTTGCTGAAGTATTTCAGAGGAAGTCCTATCTGTCCTAAAGCTGTCACTCATCCCTACCTGCTTTAATATGCAGCAATAAAATAAAAAGACTTTTTTTATACAACGACAATGCCACTGTCATGCCTAACAAAAGAAAGAATAATTTCTTGGTATCAAGCCTGGTCCATATTCACATTTCACCAATTACCTAAAAATTATCTTTCTTTTCTTTTTTCTCATTTCTTTGTTCCAATCAGGATACAAACAAAGGACATGCACTAACAACATTTTGTCTCTTCTAGATTTTAATACAGAACAGCTCCTCCTCAACTTCCCCTTTTATCATGCCATTAGCTCAATGAAGGCACTAGCTCAATTTTACAAACCATTTTCATTCATTTCATGACCCTAATTATTTACTATGCACTTCAGAACATAGTGGATCTGGCTGACACCTTCTAGCTTCAAATACTTATTTCTGTTCCTTTACTATTTGTCATAAAAGAGGAAAATGACAACATATGACACATTGCATGGGCAGCTGTGTTTTGTCCTCCAGAAGTTATCTACACTACTAAGGACTAAGCATGTCTGTTATTACAATGATACTTAATTATAAAGGGAAACACACTTAAGTCCCATTTGAGAGACTGGTAGGAACTCTGCCAACCCGCCCCTTTGCCCCATTACAAAGGAGGCACCCGTGCCAGACCGGGGTAATTCTCTGCAGAACAGAGCTGCCCACTGTTAATTATGGAGTTTGGGGAATTAGTAGGCTAACAGACGACTATGATGCAGGGGAAAATCAGTTTGCTGGATCACAGAATGTGCTCAGCTTATTTTCTTTGTCAGGGATTTTAAAATTATTTATGATGAAGCTCTATTGAATGTTTTGTAATAATAATGAAGTCTTAGTAACATGAATCCTTACTGCGGCAGAGCACAGCTATTAAATCTTTGCTGAGAGTACAATGAGGGAGCCAGGGCTTTTTGTAACGAGCAAGGACTGTCTACAGAAAAAAAAGTGAGAGGTGGCCAACTTTGAATGGCAAATTCAATTTAATCTCACAGTGAAGCCACCAGGGGCAGCACAATGCTGGAATGGTCTCTGCTTTCATAGGATGCAGCTTCTCCCTGGCCTGCCCTCAGCCGGCTTGCCCTTCAGCACTGGGCTCCTGCCATGGGCTGATGAGCCTCCAAAGCAGGACCCGGGCAAAACTTCGGGTGGGGGTGTCCCCTGAGATTCTCATTAAGACTGTCTCCTTCTTATGCTCCTGGTTTATAGTCTACAAATTGAAACACCAAAAAAACGTATGTTTGAGTGAAGGGAGGCCACTCAGGATCTGAGCAGCTGCTAAGTGCCAAGATGGCCAGGGGCCACAATGTGAGGCTGGAAGGCACTGGGACTTCCCCTGCCCCACTCCCTGCTCCCCCACATCAGTCATTCAAACCCATTATTTTAGTTCAGAAATTACTATTATCAACAACAACAAAAGTTAGTGAACTTTTGTTCACTAACTTTTAAAACACTTTCCCTGAAAAAAAAAAAAAAAAAGCAATGCAAGAAATCCTTCATTTAAAATAAAGAAAGTGAATTGTAAGAAGGGCCAAGAAAGCGGGATGACAAAATTTATTCAGGATTATCATATACCCTTAGTCTATGGAAGAGTAATATCTGTAGAAACGATAGAACCACTCTTAATTACCAAGAGGCCAACTGTTCTGTCACTGGATAATCCAGGCTCTTCTCCCTCTTTCTCTACAATCTGAAGTCATTATCCCACATGCTGTGCATTACTGTTACTTAATGCTAATAAAAGGCACAATATATTACCAGCTTGCCATCATCCCTCTCCAATAGCTTTTGGGCTCTTGGGTGACAGTGACTGGGCTTAAATCAACCCAAAGCTTTGACAGAACAGATGCTCAATAAATATCACCTTTAGTTAAAATAATAAAAAGTCTTAGGGAGCCATTCTGTCCCTCCCATCTAGGCTATCGCCTGTTCAGAGTATGCTATAGTTTCTCCTACTGTAACACTTACTGCACTGTATTATAAATTGCACATGGACTTGCTTGTAACCCAGCTAGCAGGTTAGCAATTCAAGAGCAACCTGTTAGTTATAGATGCACTGCTTAGCACAATGCATGCATATGGGTGCTCCTTAAATATCTGGATTTAATGGATGGATTGGTGAATGAATGAATAAATGGATGGATGGATGGATGGACAGATGCAAGAACAAGTGAAAAGAGTAGAGAATACAATTTATAGCAGGAAAAAGTGAGTTTTTTCAAACAAATGGGAAACAAAATAAAAATTGATCCTTGATTCTACAACTCAGAAATAAACTGCTATTAAGAATTTATTATATCCATCTAGTATTTTTTACAACATATACATTTTGAGGTTGTTTCTTTCTTGCATATATTGTTATTAAAACAGGATTACATTATACCTGATAGTTTGCAACTTGCTTTATAAAAGACATAATATATCATGCATTACTTTCTAGATCAGGACATATAGTTCTACTTCATTGTTTATTTCAGCTGAAAAGAATTCCAAAGAGTAGCTGTACTATAATTTACTTCCTTATTGATAGATATTTGGCTTGTTTCCAAATTTTCACTATTATAAACAACGCTGTACCAACCAAATCTCACTCACCCGTTTTTTTGTTTTGTTTTGTTTTGAGACAAGGTCTTGTTCTGTCGCCCAGGCTGGAGTGTTGTAGTGCAATATGGGCTCACTGCAGCCTCCACCTCCCAGGTTCAAGCTATTCTCCTGCCTCAGCCTCCCGAGTAGCTAGGATTACAGGCATGCACCACCACACCCAGCCAATTTTTTTTATTTTTAGTAGAGATGGGGTTTCACCATCTTGGCAAGGTTGGTCTCAAACTCCTGGTCACAAGCGATCCACCTGCCTCAGCCTCCCAAAGTGCTGGGACTACAGGCATGAGCTACTGTGCCCGGTCTCATTCACTAATGTGTGCATGTGTTTGTCTGTGTGTGTGTCTGTGTGTCTGTGTACTCTGCTTTTTACCAGGCACTGTTCTAGGGATATAAGAGTGAGTGGATACTATCCCACACTTAATGAGAGACACAGGCATTATTCAAAGAATCACATTAACAAAAATATAATCAAAAAATGGACTACATGACTAGGAAAAAAAAGGAATATAATCATATGAAAGCATCTCATAAAATAATCTGGAAGAATGAAGAGGTGGGTGGCACGTGCAAAGGCAGTGCAGGAGGAAAGACAGCAGAGGTCAGAGGAGAAAGACAGCAGAGGTCAGAGGCAAAAGACCATCTGGCTGGACCTCAGAGAACTTGGGCAGAGAATGGCGCCTCTGCACTTTTATGAGTGTTTCAATCACATATTTAACAAATATGTATTAAGCACATATCAAATGCACGGAACTGTGCTAGGTGCTGCTGATTCAGCAAGAACAAAGACATGATCCCTGCCACCTCAAAGCTTGCATTCTAGCAGAGCAAATTCCGCAGGGTGGAATTGCTACAGGAAAGACAATATGCCCTTTAAATTTTGTTACCTGCTGCCAACCTGTCCACTCTGGGATGTACTCAGCCCTTCCAGAGTCCACCTGTTCACCAAGTTAACAGAGTACTCAAAGCTATTTCTTGACTCAATCAGGTCTCCTTGGCCCGACACAGTTACTTACTAAGTCAATCAGTAATCCTGGAGTCTTTGAGATATCTAAGACTGCTGAGCTGTTCTCATACTTGTGGTATATGTCTCATACTTGTGGTATACGTCTAAGTTTCAATAAGTAGGAAATTTAGAATGTGGAGGCCAGAGGCATTCCACATTCTAACAGAAACACATGTACGAATAACACAGTCAAAAAAGATCCTTCTGGCACTCCATCAGGAGACACTAAGATATTTTACTGCAATAGAAGCTTATTGCTAAAATGAGATTTAGAGCTCATCTGGAGATTTTAATTATTCATGTTATCAATGTTCTCCATTTTCATGGAAAACTGTGGGATAACTATATGGAATCTCACTACCAGTAGGGCAGGCTGATAATATCTACTTGTGGTTAGATACTGGGTGCACAGACAATTCTTTTATTCATCTCAGGTTCACTCCCTTTCACTAATTCCTAATTATCTACACTCCATGCAGTGGAGATGGGGCCTCGCTATGTTGCCCAGGCTGGACTCCAATTTCTAGGATCAAACTATCCTCCTGCCTCAGCTTCCCGAAGTATTGGGATTACAGGTGTGTGCTACCACACCTGGCTTCTCCATGCAGTTTTTTTCCTTCATGTTTTCCCACAATCCTTACTCCCATTCTCCACTTACTTACCCCTCTTTCTTGGCAGAAGACCGTACCAGTTCAGACAAAATTGACTAGCACTGTCTGTTAAAAGCCGCCTTCTTCTCAAAACTTTAAACTTCACCAATTCTCTGCTTGCTCCCAACAGTTTCAAAGCAATGAGTGTCCTGCTTCTCCAGATCTTTGTATTTTATATTGCTTGTATACTGTCAAATAGTTTCCCTCTTTACCAGCAAATTTCCACTGACCAACAAACACACTCGGTTCTCTCCTGAAGTTAAAGAACCAAACAAGCAAACCAAAATAAAAATACTTGCTTGAATCCTCAAGCTGCCATTTCTCTTCCATGTCCATCCTTTCACTCCGGCTCCTCACTCCTGGTCACGATCTTGCTTCCAGAAAGTACCACACTCTCACACCACCTGTGTAGTACCCGACAGTAGTACCACACTGTCACACTCTCATGCCACCTGTATTCCAAAAACACAAACTCCTATCACATCTGTTTCCTGCCCAATGGCTCTTGGGCAGCCTCCACAGTGGTTAGAATCAATCTCCAGGATGTGGAATTGGAGGCTCTTTACAATACAATTCCCCTACACCTTTACAGCCTTATCTCTCACCACAAAACCTGGCCCATCTGTGTATTCAGTCCCTAAATTACTCAACTTTCCTGGGACTGTTCCTGTACTTTCTTACTCTCTGCCTTCACTCTGCTCCCACTCTCATTCATCTGTCCAAACCCTCCCATCTTCAAGAGCAGCACAGATACCATCACCTGGCAGAGCCGTCCTGCCTCTTCCTCCTTAGGCCGAGCTGGAGCTACTCTTCCTCTTAGGCTCCCTCAATGTCTTGTAAGTGTCTGTGCCCTCACAAAATGGCACATACCTTGGGGGCAGAGAACCTTACTCTCTTCTGCATTCCTCACACAGCTACCCTAGAAATCCTGGTTTGAACGCTACCATCCTATACTTTTACAGTTTCGGTCTAGTTACAGTCTCAGTCCTTCTGGGTTGCTATTTAAAAATTCCATAAACTGGGTGGCTTATAAACAACAAACATTTATTTCTCACAGTCCTGGAGGCTAGGAAGTTCATGATCAAGGCACAGGCACACTCAGTGTCTGCTGAGAGCCAGTTTCTTAATTAATTGATGGCAGCTTCTTGCTGTGTCCTCACTGAGTAGAAGGGAACAAGCTTCCTTCGGCCTATTTTATAGGAGGACTAATCCCATTCATGAGGGCTCCACCTTCATGACTGAATCACCTCCCAAAGGCCCCGCCTCCCAATACCATCACCTTAGGGGTTAGGATCTCAACATACAAATTTTGATGGGACATACATTCACACCATAACAAGTTACTTAACTCTTCTGAATTTATATTTATCATAAATAGGGTTACTAATGCCTCCACCTCTTAGCATTACATTAAAACTCACTGGCTGATGCAAAATGAAACTTTCAGAATGTTCTTACACCTTAAACAAGTTATAAATTTGTAAAAATATATTTGTAAGGAGTAATTTGTTTGCTTTTCACTTGTTATCATCATAATTAATTTCCAAATATTTCATCTGATGAAGAATATCATTTTCTCTTACTTGTGGTATATGTCTGAGTTTCAACAAGAATGCTTTTCAGTATGATTACTTTGGCAATTAGCACTAGCATCCTCCTTAATCTAAAATCCCACCTTTGTTGCTGACTTACATAATAAAAGCCTTGCTTACAAAGTTGAGAGGAATGTCTTAACAGATTATGACATTACAAGATGAGATACTTGGTTTGACATGGAATATCAGCTAAAATATTTAGTTTTAAAATACTAAAAAGGAAAACAAGAATGCTAAAAATAATAAAGAAAGATCAAGATGGTTTTCATAAAATCAGGAATCCACAAACTGTTATTGATAATGAGTTCTGGTCTTAGTCTTCAGAACAGGGTTTACAAAACCTAACCCAAGTTACGCCAATTTGTTTTTGTACAAAACAGGATAAATTTGAATGGAGGCTGCAAAATTTCACCCAAGTTTGACCTTAATGGTCCTAGAGAGTGTGCAACTGCTTCCCAATCAGCCAGTTCAGCTTTCTTAACCATAAGCTATGGTAACTGAGTTAGCCTATTTCACAGCTTTCTTTTACTTCACGTATTCCTTCAACATGCAAGTTGGAGTTTCTGCTTTAACAATTTTGCAATTTGGGCCAGGCCTTAGTATCACAGGGAACTTATAATCTTAGGAGTAAGTAAAATTTGTAGCTGTCATCAATCTCCAAGCAGGTGTCAATGGTCTGTTAGATGAAGAGGTGAGCAAAGCCTGGAAGAAGTGCCTGGTATCTCAGCTAATCAGGGCAGGGGTGGGAAGATCTCATGAGCAACACAAGTCGTTAGAAGAGGTCAGCCCAGAATGGCAGGATCTGTACTTGTGGAGGAGAAGCAGACTAGATACACAAGATTAAAGTTTGAGGAGCCCCAGATCCCTCCCACTCCATAAGTGGACTTTGTCACAGACTCAGGCTGCAAGGATGGACCTGAATGCCCAGCTGCCTGATGGAAGCTATTCCCTAGAGAAGGCAGCATGGGTGTTGGACGCTAGAGATGCCTCATCCTCACTCTGCAACCTGAATTGTATCTCACCTCACAAAGCCTCAGTTTCCTTACTTATGGAAGGGAGAGGATAGAAGCAGGGACTGTAAGGAGGAAAATGGAAAATGTTTAAGTGTTTAAAGGAAGATCCTAGAACATCTCAGTGGGAACAGACAGCCCAGTAAGGGTGAGCTCTCACTAAATGATAATTCCCTTCCTTTCCCCAGGGGCTAAAGGTGACTCCTTCCAGGCAGGCTCTATCTGGTTGATAGGCAGGCAAGTGATTCTCCTGTGGGAAGCTGAGAGTAAAAAGGGTGAGAAGCAAAATAATTTCTGACACTAGCATTTCTAGTCCAAACCTTTCATTAAAGCACAAGTGTGTGTATGTATGTGTGTATATATACATATATACACACACACATATATATACACACCTTATTTTAAATGGAGAGAAAAAAAATGCTCAAAAGTGAACTGTCAGTTTTCTAACTGCCACTCCAGGGCTGTGTGTGACTTCTGGGAGGTCACCTAAAACCCGTGCCTGTTTCCTCATACCTGACAGCCAGGCTACACATACCTTCCATATTTTAGGGAAACCCTAAAACAAAACAGACAAAAAAATCTTGTGAAATCACTCTCAAAACAGGCAAAATGTAAATGCCCTTACAAGGATGTGATGGGATGCCTTTTGGAATTTCCATATCAACTTGGATAATTTGGCTTTCTGGCAAGCTGGATCAGACTTGCTGATCTTAGATAAAGCCCAGCCCTTTTGCCTGGTAGGCTGAACACTTGCTAGAGCAAGTGTGTGGAAGATTAACGATCTATCCTGCATCTACTTGGATGATAAGCTTGCTCTCTTGTACCACATTTTGGCATACTTACACTTTTAGTTTAGCAAAAAGCTGACTGTGGAAACTGTAAATAATCAATTTCTAGAACAAAAGAGATATGGGCAGTGGAGTTAACAGAAGTTCACACCGGCTTTTTTTTTTTTTTTTTTTGAGACAGAGTCTCGCTCTGTTGCCCAGGCTGGAGTGCAGTGGTACGATCTTGGCTCACTGCAAGCTCCGCCTCCCGGGTTCACCCCATTCTCCTGCCTCAGCCTCCCGAGTAGCTGGGACTACAGGTGTCTACCACCACGCCTGGCTAATTTTTTATATTTTTAGTAGAGACAAGGTTTCACCATGTTGACCAGGATGGTCTCGATCTCCTGACCTCATGATCTGCCCGCCTCGGCCTCCCAAAGTGCTGGGATTACAGGTGTGAGTCACCGTGCCCGGCCCTGTTTATGTTTTAAGAATAAAGTTCACATAATAATTAGTGCTTAGGTAAAATAATTAGCAAGTCTTTTGGGTTGATCCAAATTAAAGCTGGTGTAGCCTAACATTCTTTTCAGTTTCTTTGACTCCAAAATGCTGAACCACATCAACATGTTTGAAAACGATGCAGCTATTATTTTTTGTATAAATTGGTCAGAACAATGCTTACAACAGCTAGATTCTATATGGGATCACTTTAAAGGAGACACACGAAGAAACACACACACACAGAGGAAGAAAATACAAAATATAATAAATTATACAAAAGTGAAATGGCAATAAGAAAATTTCTGGTTTGTCTGTAATAGTCTATTGTTCAACTAAAGAAAACTAATTCCTCCCTCCCAAAATGACTTTTTGTGATAAAAAAGTTTTCTCTGTGTTCAGAAGAATGGCCCTAATTTCAAGTACTCATCCTCTATTACCAAGAAATAAAATTAAGTTAGATGTTAAGAAAGGCAAATCCAAAAGTTGCCCATTCATTGAATGTGGAACTTGGAACATCGCGGAGTTATCAGATATACTTAAAAGATTCATAACATTACCATTAATAGAAATTTTTACAATTATTAGTACTGCTATTATAGTAACAATTCCTGTTTTTACAACTACAAAACCACGCCTATGAGTATTACTATTGTTCTAATAATCTGATTAAAATCAGAGCTGGGCTACCTTTCTCAAAAGACAGTCTAAGGCTTACTGGATTAGAGTCTCTGGTGGCTGGGCTCAGGTGTCTGCATGGTAATTAAGCCCCCCAGGTGATTCCAAAGCTTACCACTGCTTCAGGCTTAGGGGAAATCTTTTCAGACTCTACAAAATGAAAGAATAAAATTTCAAAATTTCTCTTTTAAAGCATGCAGTGGGGCTGTAATATTTTACACTGTCAGAAAACTGCATGAGATAACTGCACAGGAACACGGGGCATAAACTTGCTTATTCTCACTTAAAAGTTGATCATACACTTGGAGATAATTCAACCTGAAGCCTTTAGCTGTCAATGCCATTAAATACTGCTTTCATATTCAGAAAAATTCTGTCCAAATGATTCTTGAAAGAGTCCTTCAGGATTGCCAGCACTTACGGAAACATTTGCTCTTCATCAAAACTTACTTTCTAAGCTGGAAGCCATCATCCTCAGCAAACTAACACAGGAACAGAAAACCAAGCACCGCATGTTCTCTCTCATAAGTAGGAGTTGAACAATGAGAACACATGGACACAGGAAGGGGAACATCACAAACTGGGAGCTGTCAGGGGGTGGGAGACAAGGGGAAGAAGAGCATTAGGCCAAATACCTAATGCACATGGGGCTTAAAACCTAGATGACAGGTTGATTGGTGCAGCAAACCACCATGGCACATGTATACCTATGTAACAAACCTGCACATTCTGCACATGTATCCCGGAACTTAAAGTTAAAAAAATAATAATTTCTAAATAAAATAACCAATGCAACTGATATTACCTGACATGTAATTAGTATCTCCAGAACAACCTAAGATAACAGCCCCAGTTTAATGATTTGAAAATATCTTAATCTCTGGAATGAATCTAGAGGAAATTTTACAGCCAAACGTTTATGAAATGAAGTACATCATCAGTATTCAAAAATGTAGATTAAAGTATCACTTTCACCAGTTAGATTGGAAAGACCTAAAACACTAATAAAACTGAGTTGGTAACGACGTGGTAAAAACAGGCAAGTTCAGATGCCACACAGTAATCTGGTATGATCTTTCTGGATGGCAATTTAATAATCTTTATCAAAAGCCTCAAAAATGTGTGTATTTTCTGACCCAGCAATTCCATTGCTAGCAGTTTATCCTGCAAGGATGTTCATTATGGCACAAGTGAGAAAACAACTCAGAAAAAAGTACTTGTGATATGTACTCGATAAAAAAAAATCACTATTTTGTATATAAGTCCATACTCTCTTACTTATTAACTGAAATCTCCAAATTTCCAAGAACTGAAAAGACTTTTTTTGTAATTAATTTATGGGAAATGTAACCTGCTGCAAAGCTATTTACAATCTTCATTTGTTCCACTAATTGCAAATATTAACATACTTTGCTGCTGAAATGTTAATGTATTTGATTACACGGTACAACTCCAAACCTCAATGGGGTTTTTCTCACATTATCTTTCTACAATCTAAGAAAACTGTCCCAGAAGTTTTAGATGTGGGACAGTGAACCTACATTTGTATGTGCAAAGTTAAATCTCAGTATGTGAATATACCATAAAATCCAGTGGCTTTCTCACACAGTGAGATTACAAGTGATTTTTTCCTTCTTCTTTTGCTTTTCTATGTTATCTGAATTTTTACAATGAACATATGTATCTTTATATTTATAAAATGTTTTTCTATTTGAGAAAAAGAAAAAAGGATCTAGTATTTATGGAAACAAGCTTCTTAATTTCAAGTGTACAGCTATGTTCACATACCAGAGGTGTTTCATAATTCATGGGCAAGTTATTTTTCTGCTGCATAAGCTTTCCAATCACTTTCTTGATTTGTGACCAAGTTTTTCATAGAGTTGTGCATTTCATTATCCCAAGACTGCAGCGGTAATTAAGATGCCTTCCCTGGCTCCTAACAAAGATATTGCCAAGGGAAATGGTCAGAAAGGACAAACACCCAGCACTGCCAGATGCATCACTACATGCACCAACCCAGAATAGCAGGAAAGGAGGCAAAGAAAGGGAAATAAGGAAAGAAAGAAAGAATATATGAGCTTTCCTATAGAAACTCTGCCTTGACTGCACATTAAAGAACTAAATAATTTTGTTAAGTATCTTGCCTCTCCAATGAGACTGCAAGTCCCCATAAGCAAAGTACATGTCTTACACTTCCTCTGGCTCGAAGAGAAATGAAAAATACTTGGTGGCATTTTAAAAATTATTTAAGTCGATGTGAATTGTGTGGATTAACAAAAAACATGAAGAACAAGTAAAAAGAGTGTACAGTCAAGAAGCAGAAATCAAATAGGTGGTATCAGAGTTAAAAGTTTAAAAGATCCATAATAATAGTGGTATCATGTAATCGGCTCTCTGATTAAATACCGACTCATTCATTCCACAGTATTTACTGAGCCTAACTGTGGGTCAGGCCCTTTGCTAGGTCCTGGGGACACAGCAGTAACTTTAGCTGGCTGAAGTGGTGGAAAGACAGCTGGAGTGGCCACAGGTAACTGCATTTACTCTTTTGCACAAGAAAATTAAATACATGTGTCCTAGGTGCCAAAGGTGTTTATGGAGTCAAGTATACGAGCTGCCTTTAGGGAATTAAGCCTAATTCTGGGTTGGGCTTAATCCAGCCCCATAAACTTAAAAATTGAGTTATTTGGGGCATGTATTTTAAACATTTTTCTTCTGTAGAATTAGAACGCTACTACTTACCTCACATTTTGGAGCATATTAAATGAAAAAGGCCCAGAAGTGGTTGGCTAAAGTTATTTCTCTCCCTTTTTCTTCTGTCCCTTTGCCTCTTTCGTTATTTGACTATCTGCCTCCTTCCTTACCTTACAAACACCCTGCAGTCAAGGGAAAAAAGTTAAGACTCCTTTATCTCAGCAGTGACAGAAATCCATGAACCCCTTCAGAAGGGCCCCTACTTTCATCGACATTCTGATGCCTTAAATCCTACCAGAGGCCAGCCACTGCTCCCAAGAAACCACTGTTGCACCGGATCATGGAACCCAAGTCTCATTCTTGGATCATAGCCTCTTGTATGTCTTTAAACAATAAGCAATTTCTTCTCAAATATTGTGCACTTTCCCCAAACAGATATACATTTCTCCTGACCTAGCACTTTCTGGGAAGAATTCAACAACCATTTAGTAGTCACTGACCATGTTGATGTTACTGTCCCAAAAGTTTTGCATCTATATATTGTCATTAATGCTCACACTAACCATACAAAGTGAATACTATTATCTCCTCAGATTTCCGACAAGGCATAGCATGGAGAGTTTAAATAATTTGCTGAATGTCTCATGGCCAAAATCCTATTGAAGTATTTTATTCTGGGATCTTCTCTCCAAAAGGTAGCCTACTGGTGATTTCATATTGCCTCTGGTGGCAAAGAGTCAGTTACTTCCAAGAGGCCTTTACTTTGGGCTGCTTCAGCATCAGCTTGTGAGGAAAGCAGAATCTCAGGCCCACCCTAGATCTACTGAAATACAAATATGCATTTTAATGAGAGCCTCACATGATTTGTATACATATTCAAGTTCGAGAAGCAATACTCTAGAACACAAAATCAATGTTCTCAACCTCACATTCAGTTAGGAAGACCCAAAGCCGTCATCTCTGGAATATGTGGCACTTCTGTGCATATGAGAATAATGTACCCACCTCTCCACTTTCTGTGTATAGAGTCTGGCAAAAAGAGAGTGCTGTAGAGAGAAAAAGGCACCCCTTCCTCTGGGCCACCATTCTCCTCCATGGCTGGCAAAAACTGCACAACACTGATACACGCCACCCACAAAGCATATGGTATTGATTATTTTATGCCAAGGATCAAGGTCAACTGAAAGGTGAATCTAAAAGTATTTTAATCCCCAACTTTAGTGAGGTACTTTGACTGCAGTGTTCCATTAATACAATCAAACAGCTACACGATCTCATCCTGTTGCCATCCACCAGCTGCCCGGTAGATAGTAAAATGGCTAGAAGACGGTCAAGAGACGAAAGACGAGGCTAGTGCCTTAGAGAATGCACACACAATCACCTAATTAGCTGAACTCTTACCACAGAAGCACTGTCTTTAAGGACGTTTCACCACCTCACAGGGAGGCCAATATCGACAACACTCAGTACAGTCTTCTTTTTAGTTCAAAACCGTTATACTTTTTACCACAAAGGAAGTGTGCACATTGACAGAAGCAGATAACCTACCAGCCAATCCAATACTACTGCTCATCTCAGCGGGGATATCACATTTCTTGATATATGCCACTCCTTTCAGTTACATTTCAGTTTTAACAAATAACACAAGATAGTAAAAAAAAAAAAAAACTGCATATGCATCTTACAAAGTGGTAGCAACAACTTAAAGGTATCTTCTTAACAAATTCACTTTAAGAAACATAAAATCAGGAAAATAAAGGTGGTAAAAGTATACATTTATAAGGGAAAAGCCAAAATGAGTAACTGCAGCTATTAATGAAGAGCTTATTTTTTCTCTCCTGAAAGGAAAAGCATCATAATATAACATGAAATGACACAAAAAGTCATTTTTTAAAGTGCATTTCTTGCTGATATTCATGTTTGGATATACATGCTTGTACTAATGAAAATCATGAGTAGGTTAACAACATACTATTTAAAAACATAATTGCATAGCAGGTATAAGTAATTTAGGGCAAAACAATATAATAAAGAATAAGACTACAATTCCTGAGAAGCAACAAGTTTTTAGGTTTTGATACATGCTATTAAAATGAAGGAAACTATTGCTTTGCTAAATATTAAGTAAGCACTACCCTGATTTTCTACAATAGCAAAAACTAAGTGCATCACTGAGATGACTTCTCCAGTGGCGTAAAAATGAGAAGGAAATGCCCCAGCATTTCTCATATCCTCCCTCGACCTCCATTCAGGCATTCACTTTCCTTGGCTCCAACAAATATATTCTGCCTAACTGAAAATAGATGCATTGTTTTAAAATTAAGAAGGGAAAACAATACATTACTTGGTTTAAAAGAACAAGGAAAGTATTCATCTGATGCTTTGCCAGGGGTTAACCAAGAACAGCCAAATGACCAGCTTCACAACTTCCTACTAAAATGCGTTAAACTATGCCACATGTGTTTTATATGGTGGCTGTCAATTCCTGGTCATTCTGCGCAGGTTTGTCTAAGCAGCTGAGAGCAGTTTAGAGACAGGCTGCTAAAGCAGAGTTCACTCATGTGTTTCGACCAATCAGTAATGTTCCTTAGAGTGCTATTTTTTTTTTTTTAATCAGCCATATCAGTTTCTGTTGACTACAACATAGGAGGCACTTAGCAAACATTTGTTGAATGACTAAAGAACATCATCTCCATTTAACAATGGACAACACTTTCAACTTTTCCAGACTATGTAATTCTCAAAACACATTGTGAACTAGGCATTAGAATCACCACTATTTTAGAAATAAGAAAACTGGAATTCAGAGACATTAATTTGCTTAACACCACACAACAGTTTTGTCGTAGAGTATGTTTCAAACCAAGTTGTGTATGACTCCAGTAGTTGTGTTCTTGTGTGTATACCACACAGTACACAAAACCCATCACAGTCAACAAGTGTTCACTTGTTAATTCATTCAACAGAGTAGAACCATATGTCAAATACTGAACTAGGTTTAAGTAATTAAGGCCCAATCTCTGCCCTCAAGTGTTAATTTTCTTCCTTTCATCCAATTTTAAACGATTTGGATTAGCTAAAGATGAACTGAGCTGTGGCTGTGGAAGCTGTGCATGAGCTGAAGCAAGCTGAGCTAGGTTACTTTGAGATGAGATGAAAAACAATGCAGATAGGCCACCAAGCATAAGCTGGGGGAACATTATGCAAAGACAGTCACTGCAAGTGTACAATTTAGAGATAATGCTGGACGTCCATCAGTTTTATTCCCACATACATATACAATGTAGTGTCCAAAGGTCATTGCTGGCATACATGAGTGTGTGTATACATGTGTATGTGAATACATGTTTACAGTTGCACCTGTGCTTAATGCCCCTACTTTACCACAGTGAGCTGCTTCCCATTATCTGCATTAGGCACAAATGAGTAACAATTTTACATACCAGGATTAAAATACTATAGTTAATAAAAGGGCAAAATCAGCTTTCATTACCTTCTGACGTAACTTTAACTCTCATATTGAGCCACACGAATTGGTCTACTTCCAATAGCTTGAGATCATAAAACACAAAAAAAGAAAACCCAGGTAAGCCTTTTCAATCTAAATGCTACAGATGGTGAAGATAAGAAACTCGAAGGGATTCTGATGCAAAATCTGGTGCTGTAGAGCCATGTTGGCCCAAAAAGCCATTTGTGGAAGGGGAATTTGGTAGAACTCCATTGCACTCCGTGTCCAGCTCCAACTCTTGTTAGAGGAAATGCTTAAAGTGAGAAAGAACATCACTGAATAATAATGAAGCCACCATCACCATTCATAAATAAGGACACTGATCTAAAAAAGAAAACCATATTATCAAACTAGGAAAAATACAAGTCCTTTTACTAAGCTATGCAGCTAACACAGTCTGGATAACGAAATAAACTGAGGCCTCAAGAAAAAGGAAGATGTCTGCATTAGAGAGAACAATTAACACATTTGGATTAACCCTAGGAAATCTACCTGCCAGTTAAAAAAATGCTCTTCTTTAAAAGTACACAGGAATAAATTCAGCTCTTGTGCAATCCCAAAGAAGAAAAACAACACTGAGTGACTTCTACTGCTGCCCAATATTAAAACATTGCAAAGCTCAGTCATTAATAGAGCACAGTAGTGGCACAAAGATATACAAAATAGATCAATGGAACAGAATGGAGAGTCCCGAAACAAACTCAAACATATACATTCACTTGATTTGTGACAAAGGTGACACTGTATTGCTCTGGGTAAAGGATGGTCATTTCAATAAATGAATTGGGTTAATTAGATATCCAGATAAAAAACATAAAAACTTGGCCTTTACCTTATACCATACTCTATAATCCACCTGAAATGGATTTTAGATCTGAATACAAAACGTAAAACAATAAAGAACTTCGAAGAAAATCCAGCAAATTATCTGCATGACCTTAAGTAGGCAAAGATTACTTTAAAAGGACACAAAAAAGCAATTATTAGAAGGGGAAAAAATTATAAACTGGGCTATCTTACCATTGAGAACTTTCACTGAAAGAACCATTAAGAAAACAAAAAGCCACAAAATAGACATTTGTAAGCCATTTACTCAACAAAGATGTATGTCCTTAATATAAAAGGAACTCCTACAAAACAATGAGAAATCAGACAAGCCAATGGAAAAAGGGTAAAAAATTAATGTATTTTATAAGAGATAACCAAATAGCCAGTAAACATATAAAAAAGTGCTCAGGATGCTTAGTTATCAAAGAAATGCAAATTCAAACAACAATGTGATACCACTATCCAGCCATCAGAATAGCTAAATTAAAAAGACTACTGGGTGAGGTGGTACACCCCTGTAATCCCAGCTGTGGTGAAAGGACTGCTTGAGCCCAGGAGTTCTCGACCAGCCTGGGCAACATAGCTGAGACCCAGTCTCAAAAACAAACCAAAACTAGTAATACCAGCCATGAGAATAACTAAAACAAAAAGAATACCAAATGCTGTTGTCAAGGATGTGGAGCAACTAGAACTCTTACAGCTTGTGGGAATGTAAACTGGTATGATCACTCTGGAAAACTCTTTGGCAGTATCTACGTACTAAAACTGATTATATGCATACTTTCTGACTCAGGAATTCCAAATGCTAGATACATACTCCAAAGAAATGCAGACTTATGTTCACCAAAGACAGGTACAGGAACGTTTATATTTGCAGTATTTTTATCAGCCAGAAATGCCCAAATTTATAATAGGATATAATTATATATATATATAATTATAACAAATTATAGCATGTTTATAAAATAAAATGTCATACAATGTACTGTCCAGTACAGTAGCTGCTGGTCACATGTAAATTTAAATGTAAATTAATAAAATTAAATGAAAGTAAAAATTCAGTTCCTCAGTTACACTAGGCACATTTCACAACTCAATAGTCACATGCAGCTAGTGGCGACTGTATTGGACAGAAGAGATAGAAAGCATTTTAATCACCACAGAAAGTTCTGTGAGGCACTGCTATTACATAGCAATGAGAATAAAGGAATTACAAGTTAAGAACGTGGGTGAATTCCACAAACACAATGTTGAGTAAAATAAACCAGAGACAAAGGAATATATATTTTGTATGCCTTCATTCATACCAAGATCAAATACTAACAAAACTAATCTACGTTACCAGAAGTCAGGATAGTGGTCATCCTTCGGAACTTGGGAGTATTGACTGGAAGGGAGCATGAAGAATCTTCTGAGGTTATGGTTATATTGACCCAGATCAAAAAATCCAGATATACATGTATTGACAACGGAAAAACACACAAGACTCAATACTGATGTTGTGTGCACTCTTCTGTATTTTTTTGAAATTTTTATTATTGAAAAAGAAAAAAATATCAGTCTCAGTCCACTGCTGAAGTCTTCCTTTGTTTCAGAACCCTCCTCTGATGAAAATGAACTTAGATGTACATCCTAGATAGGCAATATGGCATGCCTTGGGATTACGAATTAACTTTAGCCAAGAAAACAAGGAATTTTAAAAATCTCATATTCATCTGCTATTTTTACATGGCCGTCATGGGTATAAAATGAATAAAGAACTGCAAAGATAAAGGGAGGAGAAGAAAATGTGGCTAGGAAGTATCTGCAAGATATTAAAAGAGAAAAGAAATTATAGAAAGGGATTTTGAAAGTTGATATAGTTACCAGAGACTCCATGGTGATTCAACTCCCAAGAGTCCTGGAGAGAAGGGAGAAAGCAGTAAACCAATCTTAGAAAAAGAGGTGGCTGACTCATCAAATTGGCCAGGAAAAGTCCATAGATTCCTTTAGACTATTAAAAAGCCAAGAGGCACAGTGGCTCATGCCTGTAATCCCAGCACTTTGGGAGGCCGAGGCGGGCGGACCACCTGAGGTTGGGAGTTTGAGATTTAGCCTGACCAACATGGAGAAACCTTGTCTCTATTAAAAAATACAAAAAATGAGACAGGCATGGTGGCGCATGCCTGTAATCCCAGCTACTTGGGAGGCTGAGGCAGGAGAATCGCTTGAACCCAGGAGGCGGAGGTTGCGGTGAGCCGAGATTGCGCCATTGCACTCCAGCCTGGACAACAAGAGCAAAACTCCGTCTCAAAAAAAAAAAAAGATGAGAAAACTCTCAAAGATTTATAGAAGCAGGAGTAGAAAGTTTCCCTATGAAACAGCATAGGCTGTTTTGGTACCCTGTGGCCAAGAATCCAATTAAAATCACTGTCACCCACAAAAACCTTCATCTGGTATTTTACTTTTGAACACTAAAAAAAAAAAAAAAAAAAAAAATCAACACAGATGTAATCATTACAATCACGTATGGGATTTAGATACAAAGAAAAAAAATCTCTATTGGGCTGGAGACCATTATCAAAGCAAATCTGTTGTTTATTGTCTTTTTACAAATTTTTCATAGGTGCTGTAGAATGGACAAAGTTCAAGAAAGGCAAAAGCTTCAAAATATAAGAAAATAATTTTAATAACAGCGTCATCTCTTTTTTAGAGTTTTAGAATTAGAAAATCAACATGAAGAAAAACAGTGTTGAGAAGAATTTTAGAGGCTGTCTAGTACATTCCTAGCTTTATTTTAGCAAAAGTGCTTTAAAGAAATTCACATGTTAAAAATACATTCTATTTTGAACACAGCCAGATAAGGAGATTTCTGTACCTCTTTTAGTATCCCATTTCAATGACTGTCACTCTGAAGTGACTCTGAGGTTTTCCTTAAATACCTCCTAAATCTGGTCACATTGTTTGTTTGTTTTATTCTTTGTTTTATTCTTTATTTCTTACCTCTTTTAGTATCCCATTTCAATGACTGTCACTCTGAAGTGACTCTGAGGTTTTCCTTAAATACCTCCTAAATCTGGTCACATTGTTTTTTTGTTTTATTCTTTAAAAAGATGGAAGGTTAGTAGTATTCATTCTCTACATAATGACAATTCCTCTTATAACTTCAAAACTTTCAAAAACCATTTATGAGACATTTTCACATACATTATCTATTTAACCCTTGAAATAATCCTATTACTATTTGTCACAGATGGAGAAATTCATGGCTTAGAGAGTTAAAACAATTGAAGCTGGCGGGAGGGGGGGGGGGGTGCGGAAATGGGATAATCCCAAGCTTATTATATTCAATCCTTAGAGTCAAATTCAGCTAGCTACTTCATATATAACTAAGTCACTAACCCCTTTACTTCTTTCCACTCCAGAATAAGAAATTTTATTTTAACAAAGACTTAGCAAACAGTAAAATCAGAGGGCTTGCTTCTATGGAGAATCCATGTGTCATTTTATTTTTCACGCTGTGTATTTTTGCAGTGAAGATGTGTAATTTGTAACACCATCATTCCCCTTCTTCCACCAACTGTACCCAGATTTCCCTCAGGGGCTGTCAGTCATATTGTTGAGCCTTCCCCTGTCTAAAGACTTAGCACAGAATCCAGGCTGCTCCAAATCGGCACTTTTTCCCAGAAATCTGAATCTTAGGTGGGTGACAGAAGATTGGAAATGGCCAGAGTTCATCCATTTCACAGATGAGTTCCCTGAGCCTGCCCTAGTTTCTAGAGGCCATCCTTCAGCTTCTACTCCCTTCTCCCAGTGAGTCCATTTTCAGATAAATTCATTTTCTGCTTAAGTTAGCCAGTGTTGGTTTCTGTTGCTTGCAAGCAGAGAACCTTGACTGATAGAGCTCTTCAGAGGGGTAGATAAGAATATGTATTTATTAATTCTGCCTCTATTACGTATTTATTATCTAGGTGGGAAATATTAAAATGAAACCAGCCTTTTGGCATTTTGTAAACTAAGAAAATTCACTCATGTTGCACAAAGTAGTAATGTTTTATTCCTTGATCAAGGGCAACAATAAGTTGGCAAGTTTTCCAGAATCCTGGCTACGTTTTTCAGGAAAATGAAAAATGGCTTCTGGGACCTTGGATTATTCAGGAAGTACAGAAAATTCAGAAAGTGTCAAATGTGTTTAACGAGGTACTTTCCTGTGACAAGTTCTTTCTCAGAATTGCTTAGAGAGGACAAAAGGCACTGTAGCAATACATCCTCTCATAAGCCCTCCATGCTAGGCGAAAGGGAAACACAGGTGTCAGGCCTCAAAACGCCTGGCTAGTTTGTCAGAGACAGCTGCAGCCAAGGTGCTAAATAAGCCCTGGTTATCAGGACTTTCAAGTCGAAAAGGAAAAACTGGTTTACAAAAAAAAAAAAGGTGCAACTGTCCAGTCAACATTCGCCCAAGGTGAGGCGGAGTTCTCTTAGACAACTGTCTTAAAATTCACTACATGAAGAAGCACTGTATCAGATTCTTTTCTCTTCCCAGGACTGGCAAAGGGAGCAATGGCCTATCAATACTTTGAAATTGCCACAATACCACCCTTATTTCACAGTTCATAGAGATTATAAGCCAACTATCAAAGGATACTATGATCCGCTATCTGGAGTAATTCACTCAATAAACAAAAGCTTCTACAACATGTCTGGCATGTTACGGAGGAGATAAAGAATTATAAAGGAAGAAGCTTGCTTACTGTAAGATAATTTTCAATCTGATTGAGAAAATAAGGCAAACAAATATGAAATAACTAGTAACAGGCAACGCAGGAAGAACCCCAACTGCCAAGTTCAGACAGTAAAAAATCAAGGATTCCAAACCCTGAGATCCACTCCCTCAGCTGTAACTCAAAGACAGTTCCTCGGCCACATAAACACAGGCACTTTATATCCTTTCCTTTTTAATTAAGAGCTGATTTCAACACCAAAGCAAAGATCCATCAGAAAAGTACATCGGTATAAAGAGGGTGGAAGGAGGGTGGGGGGGAAGAAGGTAAGAAAAAATACTACTGGGTACTAGGCTTAGTACCTGAGTGACAATCTGTACACCAAACCCCCGTGACACGAGTTTACCTATAAACAAACCTGCACATGTGCCCCTGAACCTAAAGTAAAAGTTTTAAAATAATAAACTTAAAAAAAAAAGGAAGCCATAAAATAACAGGGATAAAAATTCTTTCTTTTGGAAACTAAGAAATGACACAGTTATCTCACAGTCAAATGCCCTTGCACCTAGTGGAGCCTTAAATATGGCTTTTGATTTGACCGAGTGACAAATACTTAATCCCTTTTTATCACTAGTTACCAATATTTGTGTTCAGGGAAAATGCAAAATAATATTTAGGAATAAACAAACCCTAGTTAACAGACTATTCAGAAGTCCTAAGACGTATGTCTTCTCTCACCTGGACTGAGTCCAAGCAGCTCACCTATAAACAGTGCTTGTTTGGCAAAAAGTACAAGAACAGGACAACAGATACACACTCGGGGAAGAATTCATCTTTCTTTTGGTAAAATGTGCAATTACAAGCTCCTTACTAATTATGCAATCTGTTGACAAAGGGCATGCAATGTCACACCATTTGGTCCAGAGACTGTGAACTGGACTCCCCCTGACCACAGCACCCTCCGGCCAGCTAACCAGGCAGGACTCTCGGTTCAAGCAATAACAAGTAAGCAGGAGCAACAGAAACCTCGGTTACTCTGGGGTGGCATTCCAAAAGCCAGAACCAATTTCACAGCAAACAAAACTGAACACTTTCCCAGTTCAGAAGAGCTCATATAATGTACAGGCCATGTTTTGCTTTATAAAATACAGGAGCTCAAAAGCAAGTACAAAGTTAGGCTGGACAATATTAGAAAGTATCTTTATTTATGCTACTATAGATTATGGCCAATGTGATGGTGGGTGCAGAGAAGCTTTACTAAAAACCAAATGGTTATGTTTTTAAGCCAAATTTCCAAAATAGTTATTTATTTTATATCTTTAGTGTCACAATAATATAAATCAGAATGTGATACCTCCATGTAACTGTTAATCAAATATACACCAAATTCTTTAGACTATTTATAAATTATAAAGTATATACCTTTGTAACCACAGAAAACTCTAACCAAAACATAAAATATTATTATTAAGATAATAAACACAAGAAAATAAAATCCAAATTTAGCCTGCATGTGAAATCTTTCATGAAACATCCTAAACCATTTTCTAGTCCTCCTCTATAAGAATTCCACTCAAGCTAAATTGGCAGATTTCTACATCCCATGCAAATTCCTTCTTCTGATCATTTATTATAGCCATTCCTTCTCCCCAATGTGCCCCTCCCTCAGATCTGCCCTTCTCCCTTTCTGGATTGTAAATTTCTGCCCAGCCCTGATTAAACTTTTCTGTATCCCTGACAGTATATAGCATTTATTCCCTTATGCATACAGATTTCAAGAGTTATTTGTTGATAAGAATAATCATTTCGACAAGTTTAGGGCAGATGAGGAGACTCTCAATTGTTAAGCTCACAAATAATTTTTTTTGTTTGAGATGGAGTCTTGCTCTGTTGCCCAGGCTGCAGCGTAGCGGCATGATCTCAGCTCACTGCAACCTCCACCTCCAGGGTTCAAGCGATTCTCCTGCCTCAGCCTCCCAAGTAGCTGGGATTACAGGCATGTGCCACCACGCCTGGCTAATTTTTGTATTTTTAGTAGAGACAGGGTTTCACCATGCTAGCCAGGCTGGTCTCAAACTCCTGACCTCAGGCTACCCGCCCGCCTTAGCCTCCATAAGTGCTAGGATTACAGGTATGAGTCACCATACCTGGCCACAAATAATTTACCTATTCAAAAAGATGTATTTTTTGAGCACTTACTATGTACAAGATATAATGCCAGGGACAATGAAGAATGAATGCAAAGATGGAACTGATGAAGACTGACTTTCAAGGAGCTCATAATCTAGTGAGGAAAATAAGATCAACATCCAAGTCACCATAATCAATACAAGCTAGGCAATTACAAACACTTCGCTATGGATATGCTAAAGAAGAGTCGGATTACTTAGCACTATGAGGGGCTGGGAAGCGATCAGAGAACTCCTGGAAGAAGAGGCAGCTGAGCTGAACAGGAAGGAGTAGACATGATGTCCTTAACAAGCATAAACAAAGGCAACAAGTGGGCAGAGTTCAGAAAGTTAATGGATGAAGCAAGGTGAAAATGACGCTTTAGAACATGTGTATGATATAGAGAAAAAGAAACAAACGTGAAAGTCATTTGTAATATGAATGAAAGGGGGTTAAACATGGGAAACTGGGAGGTCATCACACTAAAGTCATGATATGTAGGAGGATTTATGAGGATAATTATGGTATCTGAGGAAAACTCATATATTGTAACTTTTTATGATGTCAATTTATAACTGAATAGTATTCAACACAGTAATGTCCACTCAATTAGAATTGACATGAGGCCGGGCGAGGTGGCTCACGCCTGTAATCCCAACACTTTGGGAGGCCGAAGCAGGCGGATCATGAAGTCAAGAGATCAAGATAACGTGGTCAACATGGTGAAACCCCGTCTCTACTAAAAATATAAAAATTAGCTGGGCATGGTGGTGCGCGCCCGTAGTCCCAGCTACTTGGGATGCTGAGGCAGGAGAATCACTTGAACCTGAGAGGCGCAGATTGCAGTGAGCTGAGATCGCGCCACTGCACTCCAGTCTGACGACAGAGCAAGACTCTGTCTCAAAAAAAAAAAAGAATTGACATGAAAAGTTCAAATAACTTGTTAAATATTCTTCAATGTGTTACATGAATAAGGCATAAATTCCACCCCATCTTTAACATCTACATGACTGTACAATAAATGATCTTCATATGAAAATCTACCAACAGGGCGGTCCTGAAGGATTCTTCTGGAACATCTAAGAAATAAGATTTTGGGGGATAAAATTCAGGGAGATTATATTTTAGTGTGTAAACTGGCAGTGTGGTGTGTATATATAAAAAACAAATAGCACACACATGGTAAGTCAGGCAGAATTCATCAGGTCATCATATTACTAACTGACTGTAAACTGGAAAACTCGCTGGTATTAAAAAAATAACAAACAAACTCAACACAATTACAACTACAAGGAAACAAGCATGCTAACGATTTCAGAAACCACTGAGATTTCTTGGGGCAGGGAGAACCCTGATCCTTTCAAATTCAGACTACTTAGATATATCCATGCAGCTTACTCTGGCTCAATTACCATGTTCCTGGGCTCACAAACTTGCGCAGTTCTTTTTCACCCTTGAAAATAAAAGCAGGAGGAATTATTTGTGGAGGGTCTCTTTGTTATTTGTGGAAAGATTCCTGTTGCCACTGGAAAACCAGGTATGAAAGTATCAATTAGGTAAGAAACCAGTGTTAATTTCAAGGAACCATCTAAGAAAAACAAATGCCTGATTTTAAGATGATCTGGTATTTTATTATAGAAGCCTTGGGATGGTAACAGAGGCAAAGGTATACAGAAGTGCCTTATTTTAGCAGTGGGTTCATTTTGTGAGTTAAATCTGTGAGTCCCACTGGACATCCCAACTTCTTGCTATTGCTTACTGATCTTGGAAAATGGAAATATCCTTCACAGTAGATTTATCAAAAGTACTGAGAGAATGAAAATTTCTTATTGAAGGCTCTAAAATAATTATAGGTATAAATGCAGTGTTTTATCAACAAAAGGCAAGGCTCACTTATAGGATCAGCATATCTAAAATCCCTGAGGAGCAAAGACTGCATCCATGGGGGATGTATTGATTAACGGGAAGGCAACAAAGTCTTTTGAAGACAACAAAGACATTTCTAACAAATTCCAAATAGGTATCCCTTCCCTCGGCCTGGTAGCCTCAGCACAGACAGTCACACCCTGGGTGCAGGTCCAGTTCCTGCCTACAAGCTTTATGTAGGACAACTGCAGCATAAATTCAAACATGGGACAATGCTCAGGTATACCAATCTTGTTTGGTATTACATCTCTTTAATATTTAGAGGATGAGCAATCATAGCATTTATTTTCACGCAGGGGAGAAGGGGGATGGTATTCTACTTCAACCAAGAAATAATGCTAGAGGATACTGGAAGTGTGCTTATTTTGTAAAAAGCTAAAATAATTTTAGGGTTTCTTCCCCCAATCCTTTTTCAAGTGGTTTTAGAAGTTTCTGTTACTTTAACACAGTTGCAGGGAAATGCGTTGGAAAGGTTATTGGAAGTGACAGATGGACCTATTTTGAAATCAAATGAAGCCTGTGGTACTACTGAAAGAAAATCACAAAATTCAAAATTAAACCAGACAGAATAGTTTTAGGTTGTTTTCACTCTTTTTTCAATGTATTAAAAAGCAAGGCCACCACCTCTTTGAAATCCCCTATTTTGGCCAATTTATGATACTTACAAACTGTCTCCTTAACATAATGTGCTTCTCCAAATTTTAAACCTGAAAATATTTATTGCTGAACATCCAAATATGCCTTTCATTGATATCACTAAAAATACAAATCTGTTTTTTTATAGGTATAAATTTAGAGGTTTAAGAAAAAGACACTTATCAATAACTTATTATCTATTAAAAGTCTCATTTATGATGGGATGGAAAATGTGTATTTCCAAACCACCCTATGCACTCCAGACATGTCAAGAGGCTACTCGTGTTGTCACATTATTGTGAACACCTGGAACATTCAGCCGACTGCTCCAATGAAGAGTCGCACCTACCTTATTGTGCTCATACTTGTATGGGATCTTGAGTGTGTCCATGGCTCTGATCATGGCCTGCATGGCCGTGAAGATGTTCTGATACACCAGCTTGGTGAAGCCCCTTTTATCTTCATCAGAGTATCCTGACCCATGGATGATTCTCATCTGCTTGATAAACGTACTCTTGCCACTCTCTCCTGTCCCTGAAAGATGAACAATAGCAGCTCATCAGACCACAGTGCCATCTCAGTCTCTCAGATAACTAAACCAAATACCATGCCTTGGATTTAACATCCCCAGATGGCCTGCTGAGAGGAGCAACTCTAGAATTGGAAACACTAGCTATGGTGAACATTTAGTAAAATTAGAGGGAGAGAATCTATTTCAAAGGCAGATGACCTCAAATAACAACAATGAAAAACCCAAACCCGTCACCTCTTTGGAAACCACTCAGCACTGAATTTTGATAGTGATTTGTAACCATGTATCTTGCAAGAAACAATGGCAACAGCATCTTTTAAACATGATAAAACTTGATAAAGCTCTGTTCCCTGGAGAATATCTGAAACGCTTCCAGGACACCGGGTTGATTAGCCAGGATTTGGATCTGGAAATGACAGTGTACTTACACAAACGGTATTCAGACAGAGATAAGAAAAAAAGGTCTGAAAATTTCTAGACATGTTTCCTATTTTATTTTTTTTAGACACAGCGTCTTGCTCTGTAATGCAGGCTGGAACGCAGTGGTGTGATCATAGCTCACTACAGCCCTGAACTCCTGAGATAAAGAAATCCCATCTGAGTCTCTTGATCCTCCCACCTCAGCCTCCCCATAGCTGGAACTACAGGCATGCACTACCATGCCCAGCTAATTTTTTTTTTTTTTTAAATTTCTGTAGAGACAGGTTCTCACTAGATTGACTAGGCTGGCTGTGAACTCCTAGCCTCAAGGGGTGCATCAGCCTTGCCTTCCAACACCCAGCCCATTTTCTCCAATTTTAAAATGTGGCATAAGAACACAGTATCCTGATAGGACAAGAAGAATCATTTTTTTAGATAACACATATCCCCTGAATTTATTTCTGGTGGGAGGTTGGTTGACTGAGTTATTCCAAGGAATCACCTAATTCAGGAAAGCGACGGTGGTTCTTCCCTCTCCCGATTCTTGACTAGTAACATTATATAGTAATTTACTGTGATTAGCTTTTTTTCCTTCTGTGCTATCTCCTTTTTCACATCTTCAATATTACTTTTCTGTTACCATAAGCCTGAAGGTAATCCCTAACAGAGCTATATATGTCCCTGGGAAGAAGACAAGACAGAAAAATGGGATCACTTCACAAAATGACAGCATATTTCTCCTACAATGAATTCAAATCTAAAAGCTTCATTTTTCTAAATATGAGTGGTTATTTTCATGTGTCCTTTCTCAGGGCCTGTTTCTCACTCCCTCTCAAATTTCCTTGAGATCTCCAAAACAATAACTGTCTTTATCTTACCCCAAAAATGTGAAGAAAATAAAAGTGCCAATTTGGATATTAAAGACGGAATAACAGAATGAAACACAGAATGTCCATATCATCAGGGTCCCTAATGCCATTTCCTCACTACAAAGCTGAGAAAAACAAAGAAAGAAAGGGAAGGAAAAGAAGAGAGAGGGAAAGGAAGGAAAGAAGGAAGAGAGGGAGGGAAGGAAGGAGGGAGAAAAAAAATAAAAGCTAGTAATACGCCATCTGTCCTAAATTCATTTTGTTTTTCTGATGGTTGGATTTCATTACTATCTTTATAAACAATCACAAAATTTCAATTAAGTATTACAGTTTTCATAGAAGCCTCTTAAATGACTGCAGATGTCTTGGTAAATACATAGCCCTCACACAGTTACAATGAGAGGTATTTCTAGCCACAGAGTCCTGCAGTGGCTGATTCCTTTATAATAATTTTCCTATTACTTTTAGTAAAGTGATCTGGAACTCCTAGAAATACAAATTAACAGCTGTAATGTGAATGCTATCACCCCAGTTTAACAGGATTAATCCAAAAAGTTTAAAATGAGTATTTTATAATCCCAACCATGAATACTGGACAAAAGCATAAAGTGGCTGAAAACTACCATCTCTCTAGTAGAAATAAAGCTACAAAATTTTTTCTCATTATCAACCAACGATTTATAGAAACTAGTATTTTTACTCTCCCAAGCAATTAAAAGTATGTAAGACAAAAAAATCCCGATTGCTTCTTTATTATCACGATCCCAGAGCCAAAGGCTTGCTCTGAAGGCCTAAGTGTAAACAATCATTAATTCACAATAAAAACAGAAGAAATCCTAATTTGTGAGGTTAATATCAGGCAACAGGACCTTTTTTCTCCTGGTTACCTGAGAAATTTTTATATACTTATCACTACCCTACGCCCCCACCAAAAAAGAGAAAGTATCATATGAAGTATAAGCACACTGGCATGTGTTTAAATGAAATCACGTTGGGCAAGAGCAGTCAACATTTGGCACTTCTTTGGATCTAGTCACCAAGCCCCTGGGCACTGTCCACACACTGGATATCACACTAATGTAGACTCCAAGTAGGGGCCAAACATGTGACTGATGAATGAATTAGGATAAATTAAGAGGAAAGAAAAAACAATAAAAGTATCAACTCTAAGATATTTTCCTTTTGGCCAGAAACACACCCAGGGATCCTTTCTCAACCATCTCATCTTGCTGGGTACCCCCAGGAGGCTGACCAATAGGGATTTCAACAGCTTTGTTATATTCTGTCTTCTGCTTGGGCTTAGCCAAGAGGAAACCAGAGAGCAGGACAAACAGGAAGAGGCATTTATTCTCCTAGCTTCCTCTCTGCAGTGGCAGCACAGGTGTGCTATGTTGCCTTCAAAAGCTCCCAGCTCCTGCTGGGTGGCCCTCTCCATACTGCTGCCCTCTCTGGGTTCCAACAACTGCTCCCTTGCCTTGTCCAGCTATTGCTTGGCCCCAGGTTACTGCACCAGCTCTTACAAGTTACTTACACCTGGTCCACTCCTCAATCCCCACACTGGAGTGTGCTGTTCGTTTCCTTCTGGAGCTCTGACTAGTACAAATACCAATCAAATGAAGGACAAGGAATACAAGGGAATGGAGGGCGTCCTCTCTTTCTCCTCTGTCCTGTTCTCTATAAATCTTTTATTTATAAAGTGTTTTCTATTCAGTAACTCATTCTCATGACACACTTCTGGAAGCCAATCATGATAAAGAAACAGGGCTGGGCATGATTTTCACAATTATCCTAAATCCATGATAATTCACTTCTATTGCCCACAATTTAAAAATATCTCATCTGGGCTTTGACTACACCCAGTTTTTCTCCCTTTAAGCTAATTTTGAATTTCTGAATGTTATTTCAATTAAAGGGACCCATTTTGAATCTTGGTGCCATCTTCCAATTGACCAGCCCTAAATTCCAGGTAAATTTCACTCAAGAACTTAATGTTCACATTTTCATTTTATTATACAAATGTTGTGAATTCAAAGTGAAGGCAAAGTTTCACATAAGAAAAATCTGTATGATGCAAATATTGTAGGCAGAATAATAAAAGTAGGAAATTAAGGTATTATTTGGCACTAGAACAGAATTCAGCCAAAAAAGCAGAGTCATACATTGGTATCCACAAGGGACTGGTTCCAGGATTTCCCTCTTTGGACACCAAAACCCAAGGATGCTCAAGTACCTGATATAAAATGGTATAATATTTGCATATAACCTATACACATCCCCCATATACTTTAAAACATCTCTAAATTATAATACCTAATACAATGTAAATGCTATGTAAATAGTTGTCATACTGTATTGTCATTTGTATTATTTTTACTGTTGTATTGTTTTTATGGCTTTTAAAAAATATTTTCTATCCAATGTTGGTTGAATCCATGGATATGGAACCCGCGAATAGGGAAGGCCAAATGCATATGGACTAAAACATCAACAAAGAAAAAAACTCAGCTTCTTTGTTCCATACAGTTCTATGACAGAGACAAATGAATTATTTCTAACAAATGTGTAAGCCAAATTTCATGTGTCATTCTCCTATTTTTATAGAATTATACCATACTCTCTGAGTTTGAAATGGACATTTTAACAATCTAGTCCTGATTAGTATGAAAAATTTTGGTAAAATAAAAAAACAGCTGTTCCCAAATTACATAAAATTATGTTGTTTCCTAAGGCCACATGAAAATGAAAACTGTAAGAGACTTCACAATTCTCTATCTCTGAATGAAAAAAAGCAGACTTTTCTACTAGTAGATTATTTCAAGAATGCAGTGATGACTAATGTCTTTTCACAGCATAGGGCAATGAAAAGCACAAATAACTCTGACCAATCTAAAGAAATATGACTCTGCTTCCAAGACCACTGGTACTATAAAATCTGGTGACAAGCCCTTACATAAAATATCTAGGGGAGGGATAAGGATCTCATTTTTGCTAATTTAAATATATCTCCAATCAAGTCATTTATTAACTTTAACAAGCAAATGAACACACACAAGGGTGTGAGTCCCAGAAAAAAACCCTGCTCTTTCAATGGCCTATATAAATATGACTTGAAAATATCCCCATAAAAGTTATTTGTACCTTCAGGCAAGTACTCTGCCTTTTCTTATCTCAGCTCATCTAAATACCCAGAAATGAGATTACCCAGAAATGAGACTATTTAAGAACCATGCTATGAAAAGGCCACTTCATCCAGTGTGCGTAATTGGCTATAAGGAATACTAATTTTTCTTCCCTATTCGCTAGATCAGGATAAAGCACAGAGAGCAATCTCCAGTTCATTCACATCTCCTTCCATCAGAACAAACATCAAACACAAACTCAATATACTGTGATACAGTGCATCACTTTGTAAGCTGTTAGAATACATCACATTAGACACACACTCTCACACAATCTGATGCTTCCATTTTAGGCCTTTTTTTCCCCCAAGATCTTTTCAGCACAACAGGATTCCCACATACAAGTTCTGCCAAAAATCTGTATTTACTCTATGTGTCTGATTCACATAAGCCATATATATGTTTACACTGATTATTTTGCCTATTTGCATGATATAGTCTGCAAATAGTAAAATGACCATTTTAAATCCAATCATATGTACCTTCTTAATGGTAATAAATTAGCATTTATTGTTGAAAGCAATCGTGGACTCATTGGTTCCTTCTCTCACTTAAACTGGCTTCTTGGGCTATTATGTTATCAAAAGAGCTGCCAAGGCCAAACCACATATACAGAAGCATTGCTCAATGCTTAAAAAATGTCAGTTATTACTGCCACTGCTCTGAAGGATGGTGGTGCCCATTTCCATACAAGGGCTCTGGAAAAAAATCACTGAATACTACCAGGAACTTCAAGGGTCTACACGGTTTATCATCTTTACTCTGAAGAAAAAAAAGTGGGTGGGTGCGGAAAACACACCTTACCAGGGCCTCTCACAGACTGAGGGAAGCCCATACCACTTCTACTTTTTTTTTTCAAGGGTCTCTGTTATGCCAAAACAGTTACCAAAACTGTGGCATTTAAAGTTATACAATGAATATATTTATTTCACACTGCCAGGGCCTTTCATGACTGTATCTGGAGATATTGTCAAACTATCAGAAGTCTAATCTGAAGATCTTAATGAATGGGAAGGCTCAGGATGAATGCCCCCACCCCATTCTCTTAATTGGTCAGCACCCAGATAAACAACAGCCAAGAACAAAACCCAAGACTCATGGAGCTGAATTATAGAGTAACTGTACTTCAGGTCCACTGGTTTAAGCTAAGAGTTTGAAACATGAAATCTCAGCACCACCTCATCTGAACTTGGGCTACTTTCACATACACTTGGATGAAGTAGAACTAGAAATTTTAAGGAGAAATTTTCTACCAATAAGCACATCATCAATCCACACCTGCAAAGAAAAAAGTATTCAATAACACTGAGTCAAAACTCAATCCATGTGTTGTCCACATTCCAGGCTATATCTACTTTAAAATATGTGTATTCTGTTTTCTGCACATTTTCCTCTACTTAGATTAAAATCCTGCATTTGAAACACAGCAGCTCTAAGACCAAAGTTGCCATAACTTCCCATCTTTTCATGACTGTCTGTTGAGGGCAAGAGTTGAATACAATTAACCATTTGTCCCCAGCATGGTTGTGCAGAAGATCCCAGACAATTTTTAAAATTTAACACAGAACAGAACTGAATTTAGTATAACCAACTACAAGTGGAAACTGGACATGTAATTTAGTGGTAACCAGGACTATTAATAATAACTAATCCAGTTAAGTTGTTTTAAAGGAAAAGACAGGCAAAACACATTGAAAATTCATTCACTGAAAGTATTAGAAGGTCATGTCAGTCCTGGACTTCTCAGTGTGGTAAAATCCTCCCAGAAGAGTCACTTGATCATCCAAGGTTATTCAAAGGTACAAGAGCATTTTCTTGGAGTGCCCGTAGTAAACATTTGTGTATTAAAAACTAACATCAGTTGGTTGCAGAACTTCCTGAATATACTAAAAAACATAAATTTGTACACTTTAAAATGGTAAATTTTAGGTCCGGCATGGTGGCTCACACCTGTAATCCCAGCACTTTGGGAGGCCAAGGTGGGCAGATCACTTGAGGTCAGGAGTTCGAGACCAGCCTGGCCAACATGGTGAAACCCCGTCTCTACTAAAAATACAAAAATTAGCTAGACGTGGTGAGGCACCTATAATCTCAGCTACTCAGGAGGCTGAGGCAGGCGAATCACTTGAACCAGGGAGGCGGACATCACAGTGAGCTGAGATCGCATCATTGCACTTCATCCTGGGCAAGAGTGAGACTCTGTCTCTAAATAAATAAATAAAAATAAAATGGTAAATTATGGTATATAAATATCTCAATTTAAAAATTTTTTTAAACTAGCATCAGTATAATTTGGAGAACAGGAAGTTTATGTGAATTTTCATGCTAGAACTTGTTCAGCAAGTTACTTTGAGCCAATCTGCTCAACTTATTCCTATTCTTTCCCCCTAAGAGTACATGTTCACTCTCTCTGCCTCTGGATGTATTTTGGAGAAAAGGTGTGAGAAGCCCTGAACCCACTGATTTCATTAAGGAGGGAACCGACTCATTCAAAGACTCTGCTGGTTGACAGCTAATGAGGGAGAAGATAAGACTGGAACCTACCAAGGTCTCTTATCTGTTCAGAGCTCCTGATCTTGTGTCCTCATACACTAAACATTTTTTCTATTAATAAAACTTACAAATATTTGTTATAGAAAATTATTTTAAAACTTGAACATTTTGATATATTTCTTTCCAGTCTTTTTTTTCTAGGTAAATGTACTTTTTCCTGTTCTTGTTCTAAAATAAAACTGCAACAGGCTGGGTGTGGTGGCTCACGCCTGTGGGACGCCGAGGTGGGTGGAACATTTGAGGTCAGGTGTTCAAGACCAGCCTGGGCCACATGGTGAAACCCTGTCTCTACTAAAAATACAAAAAAAAATTAGCCCGGTGTGGTGATGTGTGCCTGTAGTCCCTTCGGGAGGCTGAGGTGGAAGAATCACTTGAACCCAAGAGGCGAAAGCTGCAGTGAACAGAGATCACATCACTGCACTCTGGCCTGGGTGACAAAGCAAGACCCTGTCACACACACAAAAAATTTTTTTTAAAACCTGCAACAATACTTTATTGTTATTTTTCGCTTAACATACTATGACAATTATTCTCTGATACTAATTATTCTTCAGAAATGGTTAATAATGATTACCTGAAAAACAACATAAAGATGTGTGATAACTTAAAAATTACCCTGTCATAACACATTTTGAGCAATTCTAATTTTTTTTTTTGTAAATAATGCTCTGATAAACACCCCTGAACAAAAATCTCTGCCTGAATCTCTACTTCCTTAGGAGAGTATCATAGAAATGTGATTAGACCAAGGATGTAATCTTTGTGCAGGATCTGGCAGTCCTGTAACTGTACCAGCTGACACATCCACAGACCCATCCCCCACCTCACTTTTGAAAAGACTATATTTTTTTAACCCCTACAAATTTGAGAGACTGAACTAAATTTAATTTACATCTTTACTTTTGAGAAGAAACATGCTTCATACTTTTCTTGTCCATTTCTATTTCTTCTATGAACTTGCCCTTTCATTTTAATTATTTAAGGACTTGCTGTTTTTCCTACTTGTTTTTTAAAACAATGTAGTTTTTAAACACAAAATTAATGCTCATTTACAAATATTTCCCCAACTTGTCATTTTATTTTCATTTGTTGACAAAACTGATGCATAAATTTGCACTATGAAAGAAACGATTACGGTCATTCATATAAGCTTTCCTTTAGTGATTTCTTTCATTTATGTCTTTAAAAAGGCTCAAACATATATATTTTATTCTAGGTTTCAAAGTTTTACCTTTTACAATTAACTAACAAAATAAACATACATATTTTGATGTGTGGTGTGCAGTGATTTTTTTACTAAAAAACTTTTTCTCAAAGTCATTACATACTTTAAGGTCACAGGGTCTCAGGAGTGTTTGGCCTCAATAGGAAATTTTTTTCATATCCTCTAATGTGCTGCTAAATGGTGATCAAAAAAATATATGAAGCATATTAAGTGTCCTAAAGCAGCAGTCCCAACCCCCAGGACCACAGCCCAGCACCAGTCACTGGACTGTTAGGAACCGGGCCGCACAGCAATTGAGTGGCAGGCATTACTGCCTGAGCTATGCCCTCCTGTGCATTAGATTCTCATAGGAGCATGAACCCTACTGGGAACTGTGCATGCGAAGGATCTAGGTTACATGTTCCTTATAAGAATTTAATGCCTGATGATTTGAGGTGGAACAGTCTTATCCCGAAACCAACCCCCCGACCCGACCCCCATCCCTGGAAAAATTGCCCAAAAAACTGGTCCCTATTGCCAAAATGGGAAGAGGGAACAGAATGAATGTCATTGAGATGCTTGTAGGACAGCGGACCCTGTCCTACAAGCATCTCAATGACATTCATTCTGTTCCCTCTTTTTCTCTTCCTTACACAACCAGCAGGTCCACATTTCCATCCCTAAGCATTAGACTTTTGCTCACTGCCAGTTTATTTAAAGAACTCTCACTGGGTGCGGTGGCTCACGCCTATAATCCCAGCACTTTGGGAGGCCGAGGCGGGCAGATCACGAGGTCAGGAGATCGAGACCATCCTGGTTAACACAGTGAAACCCCGTCTCTACTAAAAATACAAAAATTAGCCAGGCATGGTGGCAAGCACCTGTGGTCCCAGCTACTCAGGAGGCTGAGGCAGGAGAATGGCGTGAGCCCAGGAGACGGAGTATACAGTGAGCCGAGAACATGCCACTGCACTCCAGCCTGGGTGACAGAGCGAGTGAGACTCCGTCTCAAAAAAAAAAAGAACTCTCAAGAACAGTAGTGAAAATATTCCAGGAAGTTAAAGACTCTAATCTCTCTTCCACTTTATACATCTATTCCTACCTACATATTATGCATATGCTACCTATTCCAGTTCCTCCTCTTAATAGCCTTGTGGCCTTGGGTAAATTACCTGTCCTCTCTAAGCCCGCTTCCTCATCTGCAAATACCACCACCTAGTTTACAGCTCAGCTCTGAGTTTTCAATTAGTTAATCCAAGTAAAGCAGTACCTGGTAGGAAATAGACAATAAATGTTAGCTATAATTTACAATGCAAAATCAAGTGCAAAAATGAGAGAATAGTCTGATAAAAGGCTATAGGGCAGGGTTGGGTGGGGGGACAACAAAACGTCAGTAGTCAAGAGAAATAATATTTTAATGCAATATTTTTAAAAGTCAAAATTAATACCCCAAATTCACAAAGAATAAAATAAAGACAGGATCATTAACAGAACTATGTTGCACCATATTGGCACCTAAGAAGCTGCCTTTGGTTTTGATCCAGTGGCAAGTGCTTTTATTCACCTTATCTAGTCTCAGCCCTGACTCAAATTCTCCATTCCCAAAATAACTGAGATAACCATCACAGCATTTCAGTATTTAAATTCATAGTGTTTGGAGATTTTTAGCTTGAATTGTTTATTCTTAATTTTATTGGATATAGATTGCATATCAGACATTCTTCCAGTATCAAGGATGCAGGACACAGTCATTACTGTCACAAAGGTAACATGCAAGTGTGAGCAGATGATTTATTGATAGATGAATAATAAAATATCTAATGGAGATGAGTGCTATGCGCTAAAGAATTAAACGACAATGAAATACAGAGTGACCTGACTGCTGCTTTGAGAGACCCTCTTAAGAAGGTACACTAAAACTAATATTCAAGAACCAGCAACAAGAAAATTAGAAGGAAACAGCATTCCAAGCAGTTGACCAGCTGACTTGGAGGCTGAGGTGGGAACATATTTAGCTGGCATGTTGCAGGTACAAGAGGGTCAGTGTGGTTGTGGCACAGCAGCTGGATGGCAGAGGTAGGAGGCAAGGCGGGAGCACAGGCTACAGTTGCAATGGCCAAGTCACCTGGAGCATTATATTTTAGGAAACAAGTTGGATTTTATTCTAAGTGCACTGGACAGCCTTGGAAAGTCTGAACCAGCGAAGTAACAGGCCTTGATTTATGCTAAGTAAAGAACGGATGACTGTTAAGAACAAATTAGTAGGGTATTCCAACAATGAAAACAAAAAAAAAAATCCTAAAAAAGTCTGTGTGGGGCTGACAAGGGGAGGGATAGTTTGGAGATGGATGAAGTGAAAAAGGGAGGAGATGACATAGGGAGAACTCGTTGATTTCTGGCTTGATGGATGGAGGCACTAGATTCTTAGAGAAGCCTGAAGAGGAAAGAGTTTGCAAAGAGAGGAGGTTAAGTTTGAAATGTGTATTCATCCCAATGAAAAGCACTCTCGTACACCTAGAAGGTTCACTGCATCGACATGGAGACTACCCACGGAGGATGAAACAGAGGATGCGATTTGTGTCCTACATTCTCTGGGCCTCAAAGGCAAGGACACAGACATGACTGACCATCTTCTGCTAATGTGTGAGTCAGAGCAGGCTGCAAAACCTGAGTTGCAATTTCACTTCCTATGAGATAAATCTCCTTAGCTAAAGAAAAGGTAAGAAACTTGTTGGTCTCTAAGTTCCACACACAGACACACAAACACACACACACACATTTATAAAGTGGCATCATCTGGCCAGGAGCGGTGGCTCATGCCTATAATCCCAGCACTTTGGGAGGCCAAGGTGGGTGAACTGCTTGAGACCAGCCCATGTTGAAACCCCATCTCTACTAAAAATACAAAAATTAGCCAGACGGGGTGGTGCACGCCTGTGGTCCCAGACACTCGGGAGGCTGAGGTGGGAGGATCACTTGAGCCCAGGAGGCAGAGGTTGCAGTGACCTGAGATTGTACCACTGCACTCCTGGGTGACAGAGTACGACCCTGTCTCAAAAAAAAAAAAGTGGCACCATTGCTACATGCACACTTCTTTTAGAGAAAACCGGGACTTCCCTGAACATTATTTGGGAAGCAGGAAGATATAAAAATATAAAGTCATAATAATAACAGATTTTAAGCAGCGAGGACCCTTCAAACTTAATACACCACCCACAGAATTTAACATTTTTTTTCCAGATAATAAAAAACGTGACACACGCAATCCAGATTATTAGGTCACACATAAAGATAAATTGCACACTTTAAAAATGCAGTGGCTGGGAAATTATGGGGCGCTCTTTTGAAAAGCACTCTGAATTTCCTTATTAACCCTGCAAATACTTCCTCAGGATAGAACAGCTCATGTGGCCCTCCTCAAAAGAGAACAACGAATTACATTTATAACAGAGGAAAAGGCCTAAGATGGATTTGAAATGCCATTTTCCACCTTATTGCATATTCATCAAGAGATCAGCTACAGGCAGAGGTGCAGCACAGAAAGAACATCAGCTGAAGTCAGGGGCCCTCCCAGCCCGCCCACAGGAGACAACGATCCGCACATAGCCACTTGGCCAATGAGAGCTGAGGATGAGCGAATTGGCCTGGATAACCTCAAGGGTTCTCTCCAGCGTTGGATTTTATGATCATTTTCCCTCTCTGTATATTGTTAAACAGCATTAACAACTATTACATTTCTCACGAGAACGTCACCTAGTATTTAGTATATATTCAAATAATAATTCAAATAAGTTGACTAAAAACTACAGTAGTCTTCTTTCAAGGTTAATATGTCAAGTTTTTTTTTGCTTTTACTCACGTGGCTCTTCACTTTGAGCCTCTAAAAATAATTATCTTTCAAGGTAGGGGAATTAAGGTGCTAGAGGGAGCCAGCCAAGTACTGCCCCAGTTAAGAGAAGCAATGATCTAGGAAGTCTCAAAAAATACGCAGATTTTCAGATTGCAGAACATGGCATGCTTTCTGGGCTAATATTATCCCAGTAATTTCAAATAATGACATTGAGAATACTAAGAAGGACTTATATATGTTCCAAGTGTGCCTAATACGCATACAACCACAAAAGGATCTGGAAGACAGAAAGTATCATGGAAAACAAAAGTTACTGAATCTGCACATGCAGAGCAGTTACTGACCTTTAAGGACTTTTAGAAGTCCACTGTTCATGTGGCATCTAATAGTCAGTTAAAAGGAAAATTAGGGCCGGGTGCGGTGGCTCACGCCTGTAATCCCAGCACTTTGGGAGGCTGAGGCGGGTGGATCATGAGGTCAAGAGTTCAAGACCAGCCTGATCAACATGGTGGAATCCCGTCAATACTAAAAATACAAAAATTAGCAGGGTATGGTGGTGGGGGCCTGTAGTCCTAGCTACTCCGGAAGCTGAGGCAGGAGAATCACTTGAACCCGGGAGGCAGAGGTTGCAGTGAGCCAAGATTGCACCACTGCACTCCAACCTGGACGACAGAGTGAGATGCTGTCTCAAAAAAATAAGAAAATTATACCCAAAGAAATATTTCCCTTTTCTTAAAGGAAGAAAAAGAGCATGATTAAAACACACAAGTACAAGCAAGCCAAACCTGTGCATTGTTCACATTTTAAAGTTTAAAATTCTCTCTTGGGGGGAAATGTTGATGTTGATCAAAAACCATAGTACCTGCTGGGGGGTCTCATTATTGGTATTAAACCACCCAGCAAGGACTCTTGAAAGTAATCATTTCCAAATGGCTATTTGGGAGAATCCAACTACGTCATAAAGAGATGCATTAGGAAATCAGTTGGGTTCTCACTTCTCCTAAAACAAAAAAATTTTTAAGATTCAGCTTTTGTAAAAAGCCAATACATTTGCCATTGGAGATAGGAAGTTGCCCCTTGGTAGCGAATGCTCAGAGAACTTCGAAGATAGGTACATGAAATGTCCCTGTTCTTTTAGGTTATAATTACTCCAAAGCAGTCCGAAGATGCTTCTTGTGTGTTCACATGTGCTATCCAAAAGACAGGCGCAACATCTGGTACCACCAATTTTGATGTCAAGACGATTTCACCAGCCAGTTAAAAAAGGTACCCTATGGTCTGTTTCATTAATTTAAATTTTGTCCTCTAATTTATTTCACCTGATTGCCCTATGTTCCTCCAGTATTCAATCCAGTGACAGGAACAGACGTGCAACAAAATGGTAACAGAGCAGGAGTCTCTCTTCCCATCTTTCCCCTTCAGTTTCTTCAGAAACAGCAATAGTCAACCTAAGCCTAAAATAAATAAATGCGGGTTTCCTTACTACTAAGTAAATTGCACATGGAAATATGCCTTCTTCCTGCAAAGGGAAGGATCCCTTTGCTCGGAAGTATCACACCTTGAAATGTATAACAAGCAGGCAGGAAATAAGAAAGGACACTCTTACAACCAGAATTACTCCTTGAGAAAGTAAAGTTAAAGAAAGTACATTGGTGCATTTTATTAATGTTTAGTAAAGCCTGCACATATGATGACTTCTTACCATTTGCCTGAAAAACGAGGAAGTGAAACCAATTTGCCTCTTAATTTAAATTGAGCCTCTCCTCTTGTTCTACAACCCATGAAGTGATCCAAGAAGCAAAAACTAGAGTTAAAGGGGAAGAGATATCATAATCCAAGATATAATGTATGGCTCTTGGATTAGTTCTTGGTTTAGGCCTCATGACCCAACAAATGCTGTCTGAATTATAGCAGTATATACTCAGACGTTATTTTTAATACACTGACCCAATAATACATAAAAATAACATTGGAGGAAGCATAATAAACATGGTTTTAGTCTTTAAAAAAACGATCAGAAACCAACTGTCTTATATGCAACCTTCCCCCTGAAATGTTTCATCATAGAAAAGATAAAAAAGTCATTAAGGCATCTAGAGAAAACGGTGCCTCACATAGACTGTACTTGCTTACTTGAACCAGTAAGGAAGTTAACAGAAATTAAACCAACTAAATGCAAAACACTTTAACAAATCAAAAAAAGAAAATATTGAATCACTAGGCATCACTAAGTTGGGTGATATTTCCAGGAGTTTGTGAAATCACACCCATACCCCCACACTCACACCACACATGAGTTGGGGCAGGGCTTCAAAAACCAAAAGCTGTAGCCTAACGCTGACCCTAGAATGATTCCTTTCTTGTCCTGTTGTGTACTTAAGGCTTTCCCAAGTATACTCACCATCAACTTTTTTTTAGAGCCTGTCAATATACTACATATTAAATGAATGACTGCTACAATATTCTAGATCTTCCACAAACTACAGTTGAGAATATAGAGGTGGGAAAATTTCCAATGATGAAGTATTCTTCTTTCTTTTCCATATATTCTTCTTAATAAATATTACTGCTGAGGCAATTAAGTCATTACTTATTGCTTATTTTGTACTATAACAGGTGCCACAGGAATTTTATAAAGTACAGGTAATTAATTTTTTTCTAAATAACGGCTTTGTTGATATCACATATATACCCTACAACTCAGCCATTTAAAATGTAGAGTTCTGGCCGGACGTGGTGCCTCACACCTATAATCCCAGCACTTTGGGAGGCCAAAGGGGCAGATCACTTGAGGTCGAGTTTGACACCAGCCTGGCCAACATAGTGAAATCCTGTCTCTACTAAAAATACAAAAATTATCTGGGAGTGGCGGTGCATGCCTGTAATCCCAGCTACTTGGGAGGCTGAGGCAGGAGAATTGCTTGAACCCAGGATGAGGAGGTTGCAGTGAGCCAAGATCGCGCCACTGCATTCTAGCCTGGGAGACAGAGAAAGACTACATCTCAAAATAAATAAATAAATAAATAAAATGTAGAGTTCAATGATTTTTAGTATATACACAGATATGTGCAAGCATCATCACAATCCATTTTAGAACATTTCCATTTGGGTAATGAGACTTTTAAGGAGTTGTCAAATACCTAACTACTCAAAACATCACACTACTTAGAAAAGCTTGGCCGGGCACAGTGGCTCACGCCTGTAATCCCAGCACTTTGGGAGGCCAAGGCAGGCGGATCACCAGAGGTCAGGAGTTCGAAATCCGTCTGACCAACATGGTGAAACCCTGTCTCTACTAAAAATACAAAATCAGCCAGGCGTGGTGGGGCATGCCTGTAGTCCCAGCTACTCGGGAGGCTGAGGCAGGAGAATCCTTTGAACCTGCGAGGCGGAGGTTGCGGTGAGCTGAGATTGCGCCATTGCACTCCAGTCTGGGCAACAAGAGTGAAACTCTGTCTCAAAATAAATAAATAAATAAAATTTAAAAAAGATAGAAAAGCTTGCTGCTAAATGCATTCCTTCTTGTTTTGGCTTTCAAGTACAGTTGTCCCTTGGTATCAAGGGGATTGGTTCCAGGACAACCTCACCCCTCCACTGATACCAAAATCTGCAGATGCTTAGGGGCCCCATATATAAAATGGTATAGCATCTGCATACAAACTACACACATCCTCCTGTATACTTTAAATGATCTCTACATTACTTATAATACCTAATACAATGTAAATGCTATGTTAATAGTTGTTATACTGTATTGTTATTTAGGTTATTTTTATTGTTACTTATTTTTAAGTATTTTGCATCTGAGGTTGGTTGAATCCACACAGCCTATGGATTCAGAAGATCAACTATATATATTTATATGTGGGCTCTGATGTAACCGCTTTGTTCTTTCTCTATGTAACACATGACAGAGTTTGGATTGGATCCAACAGCCTATGAGATGCTATTGAAAAGTTCTGAGCAGGTAAGAACTTCAACATAGGACTCATGAAGAAGACACTGGCATGGCACAAACAGTTCAATTTTACAGGGAAGAAACACAACAAATAAATGGGACCAAAGCAAGCTACCGCAAGGCCCACACAGGAGGTAAGTGCCTGAAATTGTGTGGTGAAAATGGGCAAGAAGGAAGGACTTAATATTGAAAAGATAGAACAGGCAGGTTGTGGCTGTAGTCTGTGCTGCAGTGAGAGAAAGAGGAGACCAAGAAAGAAGCACGGCTTGAACCTGGGAATCCGAGAAAATGGGAGCACCTTTAGCACTACTGGAAGGTCCAGAAGGAAAACTGGTGAAGGGTGAAGCTGATAGGCCACTTTTAGCTGTGTTACGTTGTCAAACGCATTTCCAGGGCACACAGGCTAGAAGCGCAATTCTGGAAAGCTTCTTCCTGGGGCTTTGGAAGGGAAACGCTGCTAAGTATGCACAACTGAATATTCAAAGCAGGGGACAAAATCATCTGGATACTGGTTGATGGAAGGTTTTAGATGTGGTGGGAGGACCAGTGGAACTAAGCAGATGGGACTGACAGGGCCCCCTGCCCCTCTGCAATGTAGCAAATGGCTGCATGAAGGAGGAGAGGGCAGCCTTGAGGGTTCTCTGGGTGTGAGGGTCTGCCCAGGCTGACCTGGGAGAGACACCGGTACAAATCAAGTTTATCCCACCTTCCAGTGTCACTTCTTTCCCACTGTTCTCCTATATCAGGTGTATCCCCATGACCTTCCTAAGGATATGGAATGAGGGGCAAGGAAGGTTCTAAAAATGTTGAATAAATACACACATTTACAGTCTTTTATAGCAATGGCCATGAAACTCTACCTCAGAGCCTCCACTGGGCCAAAAGTAAATTTCCAAATTCTATTAATGCATGCAACGGCTACGCATGAGTCATGTGCCTTCAGTTTGATAAGAAAATTCTGATCCTGCAGCATGAAGAACTAAATATGTTTACTCAAACCTCACTAGGAATATTTTAGTCACCTTATTGAAAACTCATTTATTTTTACTAAAACTGAAGAGTACAGTTGATGTCCCAACCTATTGCTGACTATAAACTCATAAATTTCACCACCTTGAGATAGTATAAAGCATGAATAATTCTAAAATACTAAATAACTTCCCCCCTTTTCTCTCCCAATTCATCTCCAGAAATGAATAATACAGAAAGCAAAGAAAAAAATAGAAAAAATCCAAACCACAAGTCAATAGCCATAACAGATAATCAACTGGGTGAAAAAACTCATTCTGGAACTTTGATTTCAACCTAATTTTAGAGTAAGTAATTATTCTGTCCAACAAGAATTAGCAAGAATCAAACAGATAATGCCATATACAGAATATTTTATAACCATAATATGTTGGGTGTTTTGAAACATGGCCATTGAACTCTTTTGCATATTAAAAATATAAGACTGTGTGGCAAGCCTGATTTCTGCACCCTCCCCTTTTAAACCAAATCCAAGAAAGTAGTTCTGATTGGGTTACCTCACAGTTATGTACTCGCTGATGTCCTGACACTTAATGATTAGGGTGATCATATAATTTATCATCCTAAAACAATAATTTCTAAGAGTAAAAGGGGTACTATTAAAATTATACTAGACAATATGTGTAAACCACAATAGTCCTAGGCAAACTGGGACATACATACGATCCTATTAAAAGTATTCTGGAATAGAAGAAGGCTGTAAAAGAGCATCTAAAAAGCTGAAGAGAAGTTATAAAGGTGAAGAATATAGGGCATGGAAAAAATCTGAATATTAGCAGTAGTACACAGTCCTAATATCCCTTATAGTGCATATTACAGATTATAAAAAGTGTATGAACTCCCATAACAAACAATCCTTTAAAAATAGGACCTAGGTTGGGCACAGCGGCTCACATCTGTAGTCCCAGCACTTTTAGGAGGCCAAAGCGAGTGGACTGCCTAAGCTCAGGAGTTTGAGATCAGCTTGGGCAACACGGCAAAGCCCCACCTCTACAAAGAAATACAAAAATTAGCTGGGCATGGTGGGCACCTGTGGTCCTAGCTACTTGGAAGGCTGAGGGGAGAGGATCACTTGAGCCTGGGAGGTCAAGGCTGCAGTGAGCAGAGATCACACCACTGCACTCCAGCCTGAGCGACAGAGACCCTGTCTCTTAAAAAAGAAAAATTAAATTAAATTTTAAAAAGGATCTAACACATTGGGAGAAAGTATCTGCAAAATACTACAAAGAGTTAATAGTGATGTATTTTAAAATTTGCAAGTCGGCTGCGCGCGGTGGCTCACGCCTGTAATCCCAGCACTTTGGGAGGCCGAGGCAGGCGGATCACGAGGTCAGGAGATCGAGACCATCCTGGCTAACACGGTGAAACCCCATCTCTACTAAAAATACAAAAAATTAGCCGGGCGTGGTGGCAGACGCCTGTAGTCCCAGCTACTTGGGAGACTGAGGCAGGAGAATGGCGTGAACCCAGGAGGAGCTTGCAGTGAGCCGAGATCACACCACTGCACTCCGGCCTGGGCGACAGAGCGAGACTCCGTCTCAAAAAAAAAAAAAATTTGGAAGTCATTTTTTTAAATCTCCCAATAAAGAAAAGGGCAATTGGAAAAAAAAGTAACAACTAAAAAATAATTTAGCTTCACAAGTATTAAAAGAATTAACAAATTCAAATGGCAATGACATAATATTTTTCAAGTATTAAATTGGCAAAGATGTTTTTAAATGCTCATATTTAGGATTTGGAAATCTAAGGCAAAATTGGAATTCTATACACCAATGTGAGAAATACAAACAGCCACAAAGCTTTCTAAAAAAACTCAACAATAGCTACCATATCTTTTTTTTTTTTTTTTTTTTTGAGACAGAGTCTCGCTCTGTCACCCAGGCTGGAGTGCAGTGGCACAATCTTGGCTCAGTACAAGCTCTGCCTCCCGGGTTCACGCCATTCTCTTGCCTCAGCCTCCCAAGTAGCTGGGACTACAGGCAGTCACCACCACACCCGGCTAATTTTTTGTATTTTTAGTAGAGACGGGGTTTCACCATGTTAGCCAGGATGGTCTCGATCTCCTGACCTCGTGATCCGCCTGCCTCGGCCTCCCAAAGTGCTGGGATTACTGGCGTGAGCCACCATGCCTGGCCAATAGCTACCATATCTTAAAATATTGTATATATTTCTGCTCCAGTGATGCCACTTTTAGCAACTTTCCCCAAGGAAATGCTCATGTATGTTGCAAATATTAGCTATTGGATGTGTATTCATAGTTGATTAAAAGCATCAAAAAATCAAAACCTAAACATTCAACAATAAGGAATGGGTAAAATAAATAACAGTCCATCCATATGATGAGAGACTACGCAACTAGGAGAAACAATGTTTTATTACGTTTAACTAAATAAAACTGTTGATAATATATTGCCAAATGCAAAGAGTGGACTGCAAATTCATATGTAAACCTCATACCAGTTCTCGAAAATGTGCACTTACATACAACATACATATACACATACACACACACACACACACAGAGTATTATATAGAAAGAGGTAGGGTAGAAAAATCTATAATAAAGTGTTGAAAGTGATTATCTCTGGGTGGTAGGATGAGTAACTTCTCTTTTTCCTATTGCTAACTTATATTTTCCCAATTTAACAAATTAAAATGGTATATTTTGTAAAAATAAAACAGTTGTTAAGAAACTGGGAGACAAAAAAAAAGGTCTATCCCCTTACAAGGACTTTACGTCAAAGATGTAACGGAACTGGTAACAGAGTTAAAAGATCATGTTCTTTAAGTCAGAAGATGTGGAAGGTGAGGTAGTTTGGGGCTGTACTTGGAATTCCTCTAAGACCAGCCTTGTGAAGATAAAACTGAGATAAAATATACAAGAAAATGTCAGAGAGTGGTCAAGTATTATATGAAGGAATTTGAATATTATATAATGGAATGATTTTACTAGTGAGCCATTAGCAGAACATGTTTTGGGTTGAGTTGTTTTTCTTAATTCTGCAGTGATCCATCACTCTGCTTTGTGAGTACTGTGATATACTTGCAAAATGGTTGGCTGGACAGAGCAGAAACAGAACTGGCATGCTGGATGAAAACCACAGCCTTTACATTAGTAACCCTTGTCCTAATCAATGGAAACAAAAAATAATAAGGCATTCCCAATAGATTTCCTGGGAAACTCACCAAAAAGTAGAAAATCAATCAACACCCCACCACATATATTCCTCATAGTCCTTGACCTCAGGACCCTAAACACAGTAGAGGATCAAAGAAAAAAGGGTAATACATAATTATCTCAACTGCACCCCTTCAAATATCCACATGTAGAAAACTTTTAAAAATAAAGACACTTGAAATCTACCAGAATATGATCAATACCTGTGTCTGGCTTGTAAAAATACAGGTTATATTATCTTTTTGTCTGTATTTTACAAATTTCTAACAAGCATTTACAAATTAAATTTTAAGCAATCTTTGCAATCCTTGCAAATCTGCTGCACTTGGATCCAATAATTAACCAACTGGTTATGTGACTGTAAATGAGTGAATTTACCTTTCTGGTTTTCATTTATCATTAAATGGGCTGGGAATGATGACTTCTTAATGGATAGAAACAAAATCCATGAAAAAAGAGTACTATTTTTAGAAGTTCCACTAGTCCCAGTTAGCACTTAAGACTAATAACCTCACAAGGCAGATGTTGGGCATTGCAGAACCCATTTCTGACCTCAAAAGCTCTCAGGTCAACATAGATTTAAAGATTATTCTAACCCAGGGAACCAAGGAAAGGGCTCCCCTTAGGGGTTTTGGTTCCTGAGTCAAATTTGAGCCTCAAGATCATTTTAAAGCCAAGCTACAAACCACAAAAGAAACTTAAGAGATATTAACTACAGTATATACTGACACATGTTCAACGTGTCTTGAGAAAAGGAAAAAAATGTTGTATCAGATTTGCAAATGTAACATGACATGGGCAAGAACACTGGGAATGTTAGTCCCTTTTCTGCGATTAAAATGTTTGACTTTCAGTAGTCACAGGAATAATATGGGTCACAATTCTCCCATATTTACAAGAGAGTCAGACTGGATAAACTCAAAAGTGTCTTCTCTTTCTATAATGATATAAATCTCTAGTATGCACATTCATGTGAGACCACTCTTAATTAAAGCTCGATTTCCTCTACTACACAAATTGGAAAAATAAATAAAGTACCTTTATCCTAGAAGTAACTAACTTTTTTTTTTTTTTTTTTTTTTTTGAGACGAAGTCTTGCTCTGTTGCCCAGGCTGGAGTGCAGTGGCGTGATCTTGGCTCACTGCAACCTCTGCCTCCTGGGTTCAAGCAATTCTCCTGCCTCAGCCTCCCAAGAGTAGCTGGGATTTACAGGTACACACCACCACGCCTGGCTAATTGTTGTATTTTTAGTAGAGATGTGGTTTTGCCATGATGGCCAGGCTGGTCTCCAACTCCCTACCTCAGGTGATCCACCCACCTCAGCCTCCCAAGGTGCTGGGATTACAGGCGTGAGACACAGTGCCTAGCCAGTGACTAACTTCTTATTTTAAAATTGTCCCATGTGGTGTTAGGCAACTACCAGAATACTGCTTTAGAAGAACATTCAATAGTGAGAAAATATGTTCCTCATATAGTAGAGGAGAAAACAGGCAGGCAGTATGAACGAATGATACCTGTTCGAAATCTACTGATTCATTCAGAATACATACATAATATTAACAATAGGATATCTGGCTAATGGCAATACTAGTACTTTTTTTCTTAATCTTTTCACTATTTCAAAAATTTGGTACATTTGAAAATAAATTACTTTTATAATCAAAAACTATAATAAAAGCATTTTAGAATTATTCCAGTGGGGCTCACAAATCTTCCGCCATACCAGATCACCTGGCTCCATCAAACAACCAATAGAGGCTGTTTTGTGAAGCTGTGTATACAAGATGCAGGTTGTCACTTAAACCATTCATTTAAAACACTCAATCATCCTTGCACCATCAAGCTGCCTCACCCCATATATCCTCTTTAGACCAGAAACCAAACTATTCCTATTCCCTCCTCCACCAAACTTACCATTCAGCAACCTCTGAGGCCCCTCTGGTCAGGACCAGTAGAAAATATGTTTGGGAGTAGGTGGAAGTTCATGGGACCCCTCATATAACTCTGTGAACCACCATTTCTTCCACTGAGGCATTGCTCCAACCTCTGTCACTCATTGTAACGCGAGAGAAATCTGGTCTGCCACTTTGACACTAACTTAGCTTGCACAGTGTGAAATTAACTGTGTAAAGTACAGTAAAATATTCAGTGAACACAAGATGACACACTGCCTCTTTAAAGCAGCTGTGATTCCATAATTACCTGTTTGTGATTGGAGTGACAAGAAGATCTGAATAATTCAGGTATTCAGAGTCTAAATACTTTACGAAACAGCTAGTTCTGGAAGGATATAAATCCAAAGAGAGCAAAGGAAACAAGGGAGAGCCACTCTGCTCATGTGGGCTGTCCCATCCAAGAACACCAGGGGTCTCAACCCACCCCAGAGAATTCAGCAAGGCGGCTGGGGAAGCACAAAGGTCTGTCAGCTTTCCAGTTCCTTCTGAAGTCTGTCTTCACAGTGCAACTTCCTTATTTGTTTGAAGTATTGTAAATTCCGAGAATATCAGGCACACCCATACTCAAATGTAAGTAGAAAAACACATCGCAAAGCCAAATACAAATTGGTTCTTGGGCTATTAATTGGGGATCAACCATCAGATAAGGCTGATTTTCTTCTTTAAGTGTTTAATGTGGCACCTTCACAAAAGAGATAACACTTTAAAAATCTATTTGCCAGCTTTGAAAATGTAGCACTCGAAACAGATATGAAGTAGCTATAAAGTTGCTTTACTCAAAAAGTAAGAAAATAAGTAGTTTAAAAAAAAAAGAGAGAGAGAGATTTCTTAAATTCCACACTGCTTTGTTACCACTAAACTAAATGTACTGCCTCAGGTTGTGTCTGTCTGGGTTATGATTACATGCAAAACCTAGGCCAAAACGGCCCTCCATTATTTTATGCATGTGGCTTTTCAATAAAGTGTTTATTAGGAAAACAGAAAAAGCCTTCTTATTTTGGAAAATGCCTTAAAATGCTTAATTACCTAGGTAAGTTACATACTCACGGATGAAAAATATATCCTCTTAGGGAAAAAAACCCGGTTGCCCTAATTATACATGGATGATCTAATTAAACTGTCATTCACAATTCATTAAAGCTATTAATAAATCATAAATGGGCAAAAGGGATAATATAGTTAAATTTATAGGAGCATTAAGACCTATTAAAGGCAGCCAAGTACTAGTGGTGAAGTTCCCTAAGAACATGAACTTTACACCTCATCCAAGGGACCCTTAGAGGCCGCATCTAAAGGCTCTAGACTGCCTCCTCGTTTATAAATGAGGAAACTGAGGTCTACTGAAGTTATGCGAATCACCCAAGTTTACATCCTCTAACTTTCCCACTACTTATAAGGTTGCCACACTTCCTGAATTGCAGGCATTTCTTCAGTCCTAAACAGAAAATGCTAGCATGCCTTGCTACTTTAAGTGGAGGACGAGAGCTTGATAATCATTCCTGGAATAGTTCACAGAACAAAATATTAGATGGGAAGTTAACTGACACAGAGGAGAGAGGACCAAATGGTGAAGTGGTAACATCACTACCTACAGAACAACCACCATGCTGCTAGTGGATACTGCAAGAAGAGGGAAGCAACAGGAACTAAAGAAAAACAGAAACATTTTGTGAAGTCTGATGTGTCCAGAAAAAGGGTTCCTAGGAATTTCTTGGTGAGTAAAATATCCTTATTAGTAATCTACCTGTTGACAAAAGAAATTTTTGCTTAAACTAAGAGAATCACACCGCCAACCAAAACAGCAGAGTAACCACTATGTCAATAAAGGATTGAGAATAAGCAGATCATTTTCCAGCTCTATAAATAATATGTTTTCTTCCTCTTAAGATTCCACATTTCCAAAAACCCCAAAAACACCCAGGCAAAGGAAACTCCATCAAAAGCACATTACGTCTTAGCACTAGTCAGTCAGTGCCTGCACCCCACAAACCAACGTGCAAAACCTGGGCGTATGACCCAGCAGTCGTGCTCCACCACTGACTGCTGGAAAAACCAGTCTCTTCAAATAGGCAATGCAGAATAAGACAAAAATAAAATAAAATAAAATGAAACCTTCTCTGTATTGTTGTTAACTGCAGACTTTATTTTACACAGTAACAGTGTATTTATGATGCCTTAAAGCAGTTGCTATACTGATCAACAGTAACACATGGGTTAAAGCCCAGGGTCTCAGATTCAGGTACTACCACTAGCTAGGTAGCTTTGAGCAAGTTAAGGGACCTGTCACTTTCTTCATCTGCAAAATGAGGATAATGATGCCTAGCTCACAGGATTTGTTTGCAAAAAATACAGGTAGAGCCCTTAGCAGTGACTGCCACAAAATAAATTCTGTAACTTAATATTATGGCAAATAAAGCCATTCACAATAAAGCCTCATTTGCCCTCTCCGGGCTACGCCCAACTTCTCCCGAGTAACAAGCTATGTTCTTTCAGACCTTCAGGCTTTTTACTTCCCTTTCCCCAAATATCCTTCTCTGCTGGGCAAAACCTCCCCCATTCTTGTCCTTTAAGTTGGCCAACTCCCCAGAGGCCAGCTGGCTGCTCCTTCTATGTCTATTATGTGATTACATTTGGATTATAATTACTTATGTAACAAGAAAGACATTTATTTACTGGAATGAGGGGGAAGGGTGGGGACCAGCCTATCCAGGCTATTTCCACAAGGAGGCAAGCAGTGAGCCCTGGGCTGGACTGTACTTCCCAGGGGCACAGGCTGTGGGGAGGGCCCCAACTTAAAATGAAGAGAGGACAAGTTTTCAAAAACACCATAAGCATGACTCTGCCCTATGCCAGTGCCATCCCATGTTATCTCTAAATTTACTAAACTTCACAAAAGCCATGTGTGACTGGTTGTGTATGCATGTGTGGGTACAAGAAACAGAAGTGTGTGACACGAGGCTACCTGGGAAGGAATCTGAAATGTCTAAAGCACTCAACTGGTGTTCAATCTGTTTCACCAAAATGTTAGAAGGGCAGCTATTACCCATACATGCCCCTTTATTTCCCCCGCAACAATGAAATTCCCATGGCTGGAGAGACAGTAAGTAGGCAGAATGGTTTAGAACAGTGCTTCTGAAGCTTGACTGTGCATTCGAATGTCCTGGGAACATTATTAAAACACACATTCTGATTCTGCAGTTCTGGGGTGGAGCATGAGATTCTGCATGTCTAACCAGGGGCCAGATGATGCCAAGACTTCAGCGCCATGGAAGCAGCCTGGTCTCAGAGCACAGGTGTCAGAGCCATAAGGCCTCTGTTCACAGCCCAGCTACTTAACAGCTGTGGGACCTAGAGCAACTTACTTAAAATCTCTGGGCCTCTTTTTCCACCACCCATAAAAAGAAGAAAACAGGAGCACCTACTTCATAGGGTGGTTCTTGAGGATTAAATGAATGAACATGTGTGAAGGTAGCTAGAAGAATACGTGGCACAAGAAAGTGTTAGATAGGTGTTAACTATTGTTATTAATATTTATTTCTGAATATCTCCTATACCTATCATACAAAGGAACAATTCAAAACGGCATAAATGTTTTTGAATAAAAAAATGTTATTTGTGAATTAACATGTTTATAAGATAGTATAAACAATTAACAAAATAGTGCCTATATTAAATCCTCAGAGGGCCTAAATGTAGTAAAAGATAGGTAATATTTAAAACTATAGTCATTTTAAACCGATGAAGAATTGCATCCAAATCTTGCTCCTCGCAGAAACCTCACTGGACTGCAGGCTCACTATCCCAACACAGGACACAAACTGCTAGCACTCATCAGTCAGAGATGGCCTTTTACCCTTTTCCAGCAAAGAAAGGGAGACTGAGGCCTGACATGGGACTACTCAGAAAGCGGGGGACCTAGCGGTAGGGATGGAGGAGGACATGGATGGAGGAGGACACAGAGTGGGGGCAGATGACTGTGGGGTCCAGCCAGGAGGGCAGCCTAGGCCTGTGCATGCAAGAATTAACACAGCATCCTAAGAAGTGGGCAGAGCACAGCAGAAAGAACAACCGCTACTGTTGACTGAACATCCATTATTCGTTAGGCCCAAATCATGCCATTCATCCTATAAATAACCCTGCGAGGTAAATTTTATTTTCCTGATTCTGCAGCCTGGGAAGCCTCCCTAGCATTGTTTAGGAGATTTATTATCCTTTTTAAATGAATATTCCTACAGCCACTGAACCTGGACCCTCAGGACATGAACAGACAAACACCTGACCAAGAACCAACAGCTCCGTGTGAAGCATCTGCCCCTAGATACTTTCCATTTGGGAGTCACATTGGAACTTGGTGTCGGTTCCTCCGCCCACAATGTCTTGAGACAGACAGCCCACTTCTCCCACAAGACTGTAACTCCTTTCAGGTGCCCCAGGGTCTCCCCAAGAGGATCTCACACATGCCTCGAGGCCTGTGTTCAATCAATTCCCTTGCATTTACTGAAGCAGCCACCTTCTTATGATAACAGACAGAAAATTCATATTATTAAAATACAAAATGAGGACACTGACACTGAGAGGTTAAATACCTGGCCTGAACCCAAAGAAATACTAAGCGGCAAGACTGGTATGTGAACCCAGGACACCACCAGGCTGTAGAGCAACAGCCACACGCCATGAGGCTAGAAGCAAAGATAGCTCAGCCCTGGTGCAGAGGCAAGTTCAAGGATGGAACTTCAGTCCTTAGGGGCAGAAATGAATGTGGTGGCAACACAAGGCTCAGAGGCCACTGGGGGGTGAGACAGATTGTCACAGCAGTATTCCACAATGGGAACCAAAGCAGAATTCAAATTCTGAATCTCTTGGGAGAAACAGGGGCTTCGGAATACTCCTGGGGCTGAGAGAGGGCTCCCAGCAAATATGAACTTGGTTAGCATGGACCCCAACACGAGTGAGCAGTAGTGCCGGCCACACAAGTCCCAAAGCCCTTGGTTGGAGTTAATGAGGGAACAGCAGCAGCTGGGGCGGAGCCACAACCAGTATCTCAGCCCTAGACCTGACAGCTCTGGAAAATTGGCATAGGTGAGCTAGAGGAAGGGAAAGACCTATTGCTCTGTCTGCAGGAAAAGATGTGGGGCTAACACCAGGTCTACCAGAGCTGGGAGCTTCATTTTATTTTTAAAGGGAAATATTAGAGATTCACATGCACATTCTCCTTGTGGGCAGGAAACTTTTCCATATTTCCCGTATCTTTATTCATATTCTAACTCAATGAAAGCTCCACCTTGGTTCAGAATCCTATTCTCCAATTCCCCCTTGAATTTCCTGCAATCTGGTTTTTGTCTTGAATCCTTGGAAGAAGCTATCCTCAAAAAAGATTCCCGATCCATGCAGCCAAGTCTTGCTCCATCTGGTGTAAAACAACCCTCACATAATCCCCCCTCCTCCAGCTCCATTCCCTCTTCCTGTACTTTATTTCTCACAGATGAACCTTCCTATTTACCCCGACTCTTCTCTTATCAAAAAACTTATCATATCTGGGTTAAACTACATACTATAATGTTCTTACCGGGTTCCCTTCCTGAAACTTTGCTTCTCTGGAGGCAATTAGAAATGATTCCATTAAGCTCATATTCATGTGCTGGTCAGCTCTAAACTCATCATCAAATTCTCAATTCCTTACAAAGGGAATTTCCCATTTGGGGGAAGTAACTCATTTTCTAGCTGCGGTATGTTATTAAGCTTGCTCACCTCTTAGTGCTGATTCTTCCCTGATTTGCTTCTGTGCCTCCACGCTACATGGCTGTGACTACCTGATGCAGGAAAACAGGTTACAACACATTTTTGTCCCATCCTTGAACACACACACCAGCAGCCGTTTGCTCCCACAAGCCTTCCCCATTCAGAATACAGCTACCTTCCCATGCTCGTTTCTGCAACCTATTGCCCTAAAGTTCCAATATCTGCTTTCTCATTTATGAAAAACAAAAACATCTGTACTGATAAGAAAATGTTTACAGGTAGTTATCTCTAGGGAGGAAATGGGGAAGGGGAAGGAAGCTTCACTTCTCATTTATTTCTGTGCCATCTGAAATTTTAATGAGCACGCACAGCATTTGTTTTTCACTAAACACTTTTTATGAAAGAAACCAGTTAGTATTAAAAACACAGGTACAAGGATAATCACTACAATGTTCTCATGGCTGGGGGAATAAAACAGGGTAGAAAATAATAGGTAGAAAGCAGAAACACATAAATCAATCAATAAATACGGCCTTGATGTAATAAATAAGAGACATCTATAAAACATAATACTGCAGAGCTGCTAAAAATACTATATTGTCATTGAAAACATCTATATTTAAAAAGGTTATAAAATAACTTTTTAATTTAAAAAAAGCTACATTCTTTAGATAAGATTAAAAACACTATGAGGCCAAGATGTATATCCTGCATCTTCACCCCAGTATACTTTGTTTAGGGCACATTTATAAAATATGAATACTGAACGCAGTTAAGTGTTCATTTTTTTTTTTTTTTTGAGACAGAATCTCACTCTGTCACCTAGGCTGGAGTGCAGTGGCGTAATCTCAGCTCACTTCAACCTCCGCCTCCTGGGTTCAAGCGATTCTCCTGCCTCAGCCTCCCTAGTAGCTGGAATTACAGGCTCACGCCACCATGCCCGGCTAATTTTTCTATTTTTAGTAGAGACGGGGTTTCTCCATGTTGGCCAGGCTGGTCTTGAACTCCTGGCCTCAAGTGATCTGCCCGCCTTGGCCTCCCAAACTGCTGGGATTACAGGTGTGAGCCACTTCATCCAGCCCATTCACTTATTTTAATAAATCAGTTATTGCTAAAGATATGTTTGGACTCATCTTTCACAAATGCCACAGGTATTTGTGAAAATCAGTCAAGCTTTATAGTTTATTTACTTATTTAGTTTGTTTTTACAAGACAAATTAGTCAACTTTATAGTTTATTTACTTAGCTGTGTACCTAAAAATGTAATCATATAAATGGTCAACCTCTCTTTGTAAAGTCTGATTTGTTCTCAGTCCATGGTTGGAATAGGTCCCTCAACCTGAACACCACAGAAGGGGTTACTTTAAGGAGGAGAGGCTGCATAGATGAGCTCCAAGGCCTTTCCACCACCCAACCTTACGATTCTCTCTGTTCCATTTGCGGGAAGGTGGTGAAGGGGGTCATCTCGATGAGTTATCAGATCCAAGAGATGTGAATGATCTCAAAGTTCACATTTCAAATTTTCCTAAATAAGCCTGTTCAATATTCACTCTGTCCCTAGGATCAATGCATGTGACGCAAAGCAGGTCCACAGACCTAGGACATGGAACACAGCATCCATTCCCATGAATCTCAGGCCTTCAATTACAGGGAATGTCTGCTCCTTACCCTCATTCCGTCTAGCTTCAGCCGAAAGGCATTCTGATGACCAGCAGGATAATCATGAGTGGGCAAAAAGACAAAACTCATATTCAATTCCCTGTTCTTAAAAAACATTTCCTGGGAAGCCTGAAATTGAGGTTTGGGTAGTATCTGTATTTTCTATTTCTCTAACCCACTTAACAAAGTGAGAAAATATGCCCAAAGGTGGGTTGATTTGAAGCAGGAAATATACTCAGTTTTTATATTTAAAATAACATTGTTGTTGTTGTTGTTGTTCTAAAGTTACACTGGAGTGGAATATGACCCAACAGTTCTACAAAACAGAAGAAATGGAAGAAATCTTTTTAATTGTACCTTCAAAATTTTTCCCTGCGTATGTCGAATCCATAATATTAAAACAGTACAAAGAATACTTGTTTTATAAGAAGTTGTCACTTCTATCTTCCAACTTTTAGTCATTCTATAACAAAAATATTGATGACACAAATAATAAAAAAGTAAATAAGTATGTTAGCAGTATCCAACTGTGCTGTTACTCCAAACTTTATTCTTAAGTTTATTACATTTTGTTTTCAAATGATTGCCTTAGAACAGTTAAGAAATGAAGAAAAATTAAGAATTGTAGAAAAAAGTTAAGTTTTAACTTTCATCAAGTTACTCCTTATTTATTAAATTTCAATGCAAAATAGCCATTAGGCATTTATCTAGCATCTTCCAAATTCAGTTTACCATGCTAAATCAGAAAGTGTCAGTTGACTACTAAACCCAACATCTGTTTCACTCCTTGTATTGCTTAATTATTCATTGGTAAATGTCTAAGAAGCCCATTAATAAATAATAAAACAAAATATCAGGTTTCATGCTAGTGACTCATATCAAGACAAGAATGAAACTGGGAAAACATGAAAAACACTTCCAAAAAAGAAAGCAGGGAAATATTAAGTATGTTTTTGAGAATCCTATAAACATCAGCAATTGTTGTCGTTAATTCACTACACAGAGGTTTGAATAAACACAGAAAACTTGTTTTCAAGCTACATTATTGATAAAATAATACACTCCAATAAAGTATCATGTTGTGTTCAGTTCCAAGTACAGCAGCTCTGTGAAGCCTACCAGCTGGAAATCGTTGCTAACAATTTGGACGTGGAGAAACAGAGGTCCCAAGAGGTTAGGTAAGGCCAAGTGCTCCTAAGCTGCTGCTGCTGGTCTGGGAGTTACACCCAGCCTATCTGAAAGGTGCCCTCAGCATAGCCCATCCCAGGAAATGTAGGACCAGGTCTATTTACACAAGTTCTTGAGATGATCTGAAAGTGCATTTAAGTGCAAGAACCCCTAATTAGTTCATGTCTCTCAACAAAATCATCTCTGGGTGTTTATGTTATTTTCATGTTTATGATACAAAGAAAATGATTTGTATGCTTTGAAAATCATTCAGTGTCTTTAAGACAGTATCTAAAAGTTGGTGTACACTGGATTACAAAATTGCATGGAGGAGAGGTGTGTTTTCCCCTTGGACCTTTCCCAGAACAAAATCTAATGAAGGCAAGCCTTGCAGTATACACATATGAAGGGGATGAGCCGGAATTAGAAATGGCTTCAAGGGCCCGGCGAAGGTCTCCCAAAAGGCACTACCAGGCAGTGAATCCCTGCACACCCAAACCTAGTGGCAGGCCTTCTTTCTTAACACAAAAACAAAATATGAACAGATACTTCATCTGTGACTGCTTTGTTAAGTAATCCTCTTACGGTATTTAATCTGCCAGTGTTTGAACAGATCATAAATGTTGTGGCTATCAAAACTAAGGAAGTAAATCAAATACAGCTGCTGGCAATGAGAACCAAGTAACAGTTACAAAGAACTCTGCACAGGTGACTGACCCAGCCTTCTGTCTGCTGCCAGCACAGATAATTTGGCCCCTAAAATTTATCATCCCCAACACTGTTATCTTCCTTCATTGACCAAATATTTAATTATCTATTCCTATCAAATTAAAAAATCAAGTCACAAATATTTTGTATCCCACTTTACCAAGTGGCATAAAAACATTATATTTTCTTCCAGAAAAAGGTTTAAGATGTCTTTGAAACTCCACCATGAAAACTGTTTCATTTCCTTATCATCTCTGTTTATCACGTGATCCTGAAAAGTCCAATTTCACCCTTTGCACACATTTGATACTGGGAAGTAAGTAATGCCATCACGTACACAGCATTCAGCTGAGTTTCACTGCAAGAGGCACTGTAACTAGATGACTATGCTCTCTGGAATATTTTGGACTATTTTTCCTTCCTAATTTGTTCAGCTCAACCATGTGCCAAATGGTGTTAGAGAATTCCTGTTAAGGAGAAGTCATCTTCCTTTCACATAGTAAGTGTCAAAGCAAAAGAAGGTGTGCTAATACGATGTCAACCTAGGCACAGCACCACCATAGTACGGCTTAAGGAACAGAAGAACTGAGAGCACTACAATTTTTAGATTTGTGTTTCAGAAGCATCTTGATGCTTGATAAAACAGGAGAACGATACAAAGAGTCACGCTGTTGGGCACACCCACTGTGTCACCTCCTCCATGCCTCATAATTTCCTGGCCAGTTTAACATCAAATCCTAATTAATTCAGATCAGCACTCAACAAAGCATGCTATATTTCAAAGAATGTGAGAGTTTAATGACACAAAATTGAGATTCCAGAGCTGCAAAAGGTCTTCAAGATCCTCTACCTGAATTCCTCATTTATTAAAGACATAAGCTAAGGCACAGAGCTATTAAGAGATCAGACTACACCCACAGAGCTGGCTAATGGCCTGGCAAAAGGGTCTCCTGAATCTTGCAACGGCGCTATTAAGCTGACAAAACATCACCAGTCATTCCTGTGTTAACCACCAACACAATAACAAAAACCTTCTGAGGAAGGCAATAGTAGTCACCAGAGAAAATTCCATATTAGCACTCTGGGTAACATGTTCAATTTTCATTAAATTTGTTCTTGACCACCGCATGATTTCTGTTAAACCAGGCCTCTCCTGCATAACCACCGAATAGTAACTGGCCAGATCATAAGCCTGAAGTAGTTTAAGATACACGTATGACACACTTTACATTGGCAAAGCTAAGAATGTTCGAACTCCACAGCAGTTGCTCCAAGATAAGTGGGAGTGGGGAGGCTTTCAAGAATCTTTTTTTTGTTTTTTTGAGATGGAGTCTCACTCTGTTGCCCAGGCTGGAGTGCGGTGGCACGATCTTGGCTCACTGCAACCCCTGCCGCCCAGGTTCAAGCAATTCTCCTGCCTCAGCCTCCCGAGTAGCTGGGATTACAGGTGCCTGCCACTGCGCCCAGCTAATTTTTGTATTTTTAAGAGAGACGGGATTTCACCATCTTGGCCAGGCTGGTTTTGAACTCCTGACCTTGTGATCCACCTGCCTCGGCCTCCCAAAGTGCTGGGATTACAGGCGTGAGCCACTGCGCCCAGCCAAGAATGTTTACTCCTTAGTGAAATCATGAAAGAAAATAGGAAAGTTATATAACTGCATTTAAGCACTTTTTATACATAATGCTATACTTTGTGTCTACTCCTATGCGAAACAAATTTCAGTGATAGTAACATTAAGAGTTCTATTAATGCAAAATTTGGTAAACCAAGAATTTTGCTCAGTAATTCTCAAAAAGCTCAATTCATTAAAATTTGACTAGTATAAATATGAAAAGATCAAAATAGGTATTTAATTTGCCTACTTGAAATCACTTAGTAGATTAATTTTATGAATTAATCTAAACTCTTTTGATAGCTATTATAAACCTTTAGCTTTACAGGAACATTAACTCTAAACCTTTAGATTTACAGGACTTCAAGTGCTCTCTAGTATAACTCTGACTAAATATTCAGCAGACTTTCTGCATTAGGTTTGTCCAAAATCATTATCACATAAAACTGTCTGACACACTGATGACAGGAATCACTCATTTCAAGACCAAGAGGTGATGTTTCTCTTCCGATGGCAATTCCTGCCATGGCAATTTCTTGGCTATCTTAGTGGGTCTATGAATAGGGCACATACATAATAAATAAAACCCTACATGTGAAACATTTTTGATTTATTAAGTTTTTTAAAAGAAATATTGTCTTTTTTGTTATGAAATAGTAATAGCAATAATATGTGTACTGAGCACTTTCTATTTACCAGGACTTATTCTAAAGTGTTTTATATATGTTAATTAGTGTAACCCTCCCTAGAACCTTATAAAGTTAGATAATATTACTATTTTACATAGAAATCCAGTATCATTTCATCTTACACTAATTAGACCCCAAAATTGAAGCCGAAATGTATAGGCCCTAAAGAGAGGGAATTTGAAGGGAACTACTAGAAAAACAATTCTTGATTACTTGTACAAATTTAAGATTCCTAGCTATCTTGTTATGACCCTGTTGTGATCCTGTTATTCACTACAAATGCCCAGCTTCCTTTTTCATGTCCTTGGAATGCAGGAAGAGCTAGGAAAATGGCTTCCAAATCCAGAAGACTAATATTACCCTTTTAGTATAGGATCCCTCACTTTCAAAGCCATATATCCTACGGGAAGGAACATGAATCCCGGGGCACTGCAACCCTCTTGGATTAGCACTGCCTCAGTCATCGAGTCTCTTCTCAGCATTCCAAATTCTAATATATAGCCTCTCTTCAATGGTGAGTACAGAGCCCCAGGAAGGGAGAGGAGGGAAAATACCTGCTCCCAACTCAGCTAAAGGAAGAGAACTTGAGTAAACTAACTGTAGGGGCATGGAGGTGGAGGGGACCATTTCCTCTGCATATGCAATATGTACTCAACATTGAATGAGAGCCCTTCCTGTGCACTGCGGGGCTCCAGGGACACACTGTCTCTTTACTTAAAGACAGCAGGTGAGAGAGTTCTATAACACCTGAATGATACAAAAAGCCAAATTCAAGGAAGCATCATTTATTTGGGGTTTGAAATAGTAATGTGTCTAGGTGATCCTGATGGACAAGCAAAGGGACCATGTAAGAATATTCTGAAGCAGTACTTAGGATAACTAATAAAGTAGCCTCATTTAAGAGTACAGCCCGGAACAGAATGATAGAAATAAATGCTGGCAATGTAAAAACTTAATAATAGGCTGGGTGTGGTGGCTCACGCCTGTCATCCTAGCACTTGGGGAGGCCGAGGCAGGTGGTCACGAGGTCAGAAATTCGAGACCAGTCTGGCCAACATAGTGAAACCCCTTCTCTACTAAAAATAAAAAAATTAGCCAGGTGTGGTGGTGTGTGCCTGTAATCCCAGCTACTCAGGAGGCTGAGACAGGAGAATTGCATGAACACGGGAGGTGGAAGTTGCAGTGAGCCGAGATTGCGCCATTGCACTCCAGCCCAGGCGACAGTGCAAGACTCAGTCTCAAAAAAAAAAAAAAACAAAAAAACAAAAACAAAAACAAAACAAACAAACAAAAAAACCCTTAATAATAATATCCACATCAGTTACAGCTCTTGCTTGCCCCTATCCCTGGAGGCATTCATTACGTAACTTTGCACTACACACAGGAAGGCGCAGAATCACCTTTGCATGGAAAGCAACTGATGAGAAGTGAATGCTCCAACAGCAGGAGAAAAGCAAGGGGAATTTGCTTGTTTTTTCCAACTAGGTCAGATTCACAGAGGCAATGGGATTTCATGAGTAATTTGAGTGAAAGAAAGGTCAGATATATCTGCAAGCTGAAGGAGGAGGCTACAGGCAAAAGGGAGTCCATCTTATTTAACATCATAGGATGAAGGCCACTAGCATCATAGGATGAAGGAGAAACAGGCCATTCTGCACCTGCTGGAGGGAGGGAACTGTGGAAGTGCAGAGGCAAGTCTAGTCAGAAAGGGAGAGGGCAGGATATGTTTAGGCACATGCTTGTCGCTACTAATCATTTCTGCTGGCCACGTGGCCTATGTGGTATGTCTATCTCCTGGCAACTTACATAGTGTGGCAACTTAAAGAAAAGACACATTTTAAATGGCAGGCATTTTTCTTACAAGATCAAATACTATATTATTCATCTATGGTCACCTTTACGAAGGTTTCTTAAAATACAAATTTTGCCTTTATAAAGGCAATGTGGACAAATTACTTAACATTTCTGAGCATTAGTTTCCTCATCTACAGGAATAGTAGAGTAGCTATTAACTGATAAATCTGTTGGGAGGGTTAAAACACAAATACTGTGTTCAGTTTGGTGTCTGGAATGGCGTAAATTATCAGTAAATGCTGGCTTTGCTTTCTATTTTTCATTATTTCTCAAAATCCCTTCAAGGACTAGAACTTAAAACTCTACATATAGATGTACTTTTTCCATGATCAGTTATGGGCTGTGTCTCCATTGTATCCTATTGGCAATACGAACAGAATAAAGATTAGTTTTAACAACTGACCAGAAAAGAAAAAAAAAAGGAAGTAGAAAAGTACATCTATAGCTGCCAGCCATGAAATGCGCTGCTAAAATAACAATAAATGACTTTCATATTCTGCAATATTGTGAATTACTCTGTCCTATTCACTAATGGGAAAATTTAGGACTTCCTTTGAAAGTTAGAAAATTGACAGAATGTAAGAATTGTTATACATAAAACTGACAAATATTTTTCAAGAAACCAGTTTAGGTTAAATTATTTGTTAAGGTTAGTGATATATTATTTTAACTGGGCCATCATTTCTTTGCCAAGATATCTGTCACTGAGGTCCTCTATGGTCAGCCACAATTTAATGCCATTAACAAACGGGCAGGTGAAGCAAATCCATGAAGCCATGGGTGCAGTACAGGGTAACAGGGAGCAGTACCGACTGTGGCCAATCAAATGCAATGGGGGTTGGGGGGTACCACCAGCTATGCAAAACAAAATACATTTGCAGACTGATCTCAACCGCAAAACTAGCAGTTTGCAACCCTTGGCAAACTCCTCAATTCTTTCATGATTTTCCCCTTTTCCCAACTCAGAGGTACCCCAAACTGTTATTAGTATAATACTTAGTACTAAGACAATTCATTGAAAAGGAGATAAAGGAAGAAATGAGCATTTTATTGTGCATATAAGCCTCAATATCACTGTTCTTCAAAGGTGTGGTCCATTTGAAAGGTGTGGTATATAAACATCTCCATTAGAATCACGCAAGGAGAGGGCCCCAGAGTTCAATATTTAGTAAGCTTCCAGGTGATTCTTCACGCATTAAAGAGAACCCATTTCTCCCTAAAATAATTAATTTACCTTGTAAAGTTTTTCTGTTCTACTCACATTGTCCTGTCATTCCAAAGTCTCTTGCTTCATTTACATATCCCAACTTTCAGTCTATGATAAAATATTTTCTTTTCTTCTGGTGTATTTTAATCCAAAGAATCATTAGTTTGCAATCATCTGTTTCCATATATAACTTTCATTTTTATATGTTTTAGTTCATCCTTCATACTTAGAGATAATGTGAAATTTATAAGTAGTAAATGTGTGATATTCTAAATCTCCATAAAATACAAATAAATCTTTAAATAAAAACAGACTGCCATTGCAAGTCAGGATTTTATAGAAATAATTCTATAGATAAATTTTCTAAACTATCATTTCCAAATTTCAATCTGCATGAAAGTATGTTTTTTGGGAAATAACAAGTCAGTTTTGAATATTTTTATCAAAACATTATAGCACAGTATATTTTGTTCACTCACTGTTTTATTCCTTCAATTATTTTTATCTCTATAATTGCTAAAAATCATTGAGTTTTTCTCTTCCTACCTTGCACAATATTTAATATTTTACCATTATTCAAAGTAAAGTATAAAAAAAATCAGAAGAGTCTCCTTTCCAAACGACTGCTACAAATCTATATGCCAATCAGTTTTTCTACAGCAAAATTTTGGAAACTAAGGATGTCAAGATTCAGGCCCCCCAAAAAGGTGGCACCATGCTTCTAGGAATCCTCCATGTTCCACCCATGCGTCAGCCCCTTGGATTGTAAAACCTAAATTGTGGAAGCTAATTTGGACCTGCTATATCACCTCTATCCTCTGAAAGAAGGATGACAGTGGATGATAAATGGATTCCTTGCCTCTTCACTCAACACCATTTATTTTCTTTTTTATTCATATAATTCTCTTTAACCAAGAGAATGGGTACAGCTTTAGTTTTGTTATTAGGGGTAAGGAAACTTTAATTCTACTTGCTTTAATTCTATGCTCACTGGAATCATCCTGCTCATCTTTCTTTTATTGTGTTTTATTTTTGTATTGCATTTTTTCTGCTCTCTTTATTTCCTTCTCTTCCAGCCACCTCAGAAAGTAAGAAATTGACAAAAGGACTGATATTGTTTGGTCATCACACCAGAATGGGTCAGGAGGCAGAGGGAGTGAGGGGAAGGCATGGGTCAGGTCCTTTATTGTAGTTTTTTCAGAAAGAAACAGGCAAAGCGAGGTAGGCAGAATTAGAATTGGCAAATTTGAATATTTTCAGTGGACTGTGGTATGTAGGGATTGCCCTTAGTTGCCCTGTTACCCCTGGCCCTGGAGTGATATTACAGAAGAGAGATCCCGGCTCAATCTCTGAGAGCTAAAGGAGGTGGTTGGTGGCTGTGTGCTCTGGACTGATTGGTTTGCACAGGAAAGGCATGCTGCAGGGAGTCACTTGTTAACTCTAGGAATTAGCTAGCCCAGAGAGGGCAGAGTCTTTAGGATTAGCAAAGCCCCAAATGCTGGATCATCAATAATACAGAAAATAAGAAAATACAGTCAATACAAAATATCATTTACAAAAGATGGGAAAAACTAGCTAAATTAAAACCACAAAGAATCTAAAGTATCACTTTAACCTAAAAAAAATGATCTATTCACTAGCACTAGAATAAACAGAAAAATAAGAAACTTAAGAGTTTACATCCTTTCCTGTATTTTTCATGGCTATCTTTAAAATGAAATACTAACGAGCACAGGAGGCCTGGAAATCACTTTGTACAAGCAACCATTTCATAAATGATATATGAGATCATTCCCTGTATGACATATCTTTAATACATTTCATTATTTGAAACACATAGTTTGGATTCCAACAAACAGAACAGTTCAAATTCTAGCCATTTACTCTTTCCTTTAAAAGTAATGTCTGGTAACACTTTTATATTTAAAATTAAAATAACAAAAGTAGATGCTTTTAGAACCTAATGGATATTACCAGACTTTGAATTTATACTCATTCACTTATAAAATGGGGGGAAAAGCCCAGGAAGTCAAATAAAATATACAATTGTTTTAACACACGACAACAAGGAGCACAGGGATACAAATAAGGTAAATCCTAGGACTGCCTCCACATAACCACACGGCTTCAGTTTCCACACAACAACATGGCAAGGAGGATCCCAAAAAGAACCCAGTGCTCTCACTGGGTTGAAAAGCAGAGATCAGAATCGAGAAAGGCTTAGAATCCTAGAATGTGCATGACAGAATGCTGGAAAGGAACGAGCTGAACAGAGAGAAAGCTCTTGAGATGTGCAGAAGGGTGCCCTTGAACCTGAAGCTCAATAATAATGATCTACACATGAGTGGGGTGAGAAAGAAACATGGGAACACATAGTCTGAACAATTCCCAAGGTTCACACAGGTTCACTGCACTACAAAGAAGTAATCAGTGAGTTTTCATAAGGGTATCAACATAATAGTGAAGTTTAAGTAACTATGAAAGAGAGGCTGCTCTAAACTTACCCTAACAAAGCCTAAAAGCAAGATTAAAAATTACTGAAGTGATCCCAAGAAAATCAGCTGCATGACAGAACAAAGTCCACCACTTTTCAAAGGAATCCAAAATATCCAGCAATCAACAATGTAAGATTCACAATGTCTGGCATCTTACCCAAAACTATCAGGCAAATAAAGAAACAGGAAAAGGTGACCCATAACTCCAAGAAAACTCAATACATTTAGACCCAGAAGACAAGGATGTTTTTAAAAAAGCAGTACTAGTTAGGTTCCACCACCTCAAGAATGTAGAGGAAAACATAAACATGAAGAAAAGAGAAAGGAATATATTTTCAAAGTCCCAAATGAACTTCTGGCAATTAAAAATACAGTATCTAAAATGAAAAATACAACAGATGGAAATAAGAGCAGATGAGACTGAAAAGAAAACATATGTGAACCTGATGACACAAAAATAGAAATTATCAAAAATGAAGCACAAAGGGAAAAAAAGACAGAAAAAAACGAGCAGTCTCAGTGTGGAACAAAATCGAGTTATCTAATATACTTGGAATTTGAGTACTAGAAGAAGAGAGAAAGGTGGGAATACAAAAGGAAAAATATTTGAAGAAACAGCATCTGAAAATCTTCCAAATCAAATGAAAACTATAACACTATTGATCTAAGACCCTCAACAAACATCAAGCAGTAGGAACAGAAAGAAAACTACATGAGGCAGTTCATAATCATCCTGCTGAAAACCAGTAACAGAGAGAAAATCCTAAAAGCAGCCAGAGAGAGAAAGACACTTTACATGTAAAGACACAACTATTTACTGCTTACAAAAAACACTTTCAATATGAAGATAAAAATGGTTTAAAAATAAAAGAAGGGGAAAAGATACACCATGCTAACGCTAATTAGAAGAAAACTATGGTGGATATATACAAGAGGTCTTCAAAAAGTGCATGGAAGGCCAGGCACAGAGACTCACACCTGTAATCCCAGAACTTTGGGAGGCCGACGCGGGCGGATCACTTGAGGTCAGGAGTGTGAAGCCAGCCTGGTCAACATGGTGAAATCCCGTGTCTAATAAAAAATACAAAAAGTTAGCCGGGTATGGTGGCAGGCACTTGTAATCCCAGCTACTCGGGAGGCTGAGGCAAGAGAATTGCTTGAACCCGGGAGGCAGAGGTTGCAGTGAACCAAGATCACGCCATTGCACTCCAGCCTGGGCAACAATAGTGAAACTTAGTCTCAAAAAAAAAAAAAAAAAAAGTGCATGGAAAATGTGTATTATGAAAAAACTATGCATGGATTTCAAAAATGTTTGTACCAAAATACAGACT